>NC_041390.1:402637614-402717377 GCF_002162155.2 Triticum dicoccoides | reverse complement strand
GGCGGGGGCGGGGCGGAGGAGGTCGAGGGAGAGAGATGAGTAACGGGCGGGGGAGGGGGCTCGGCCGTTAGTTAGGTTAGTTAGGGTAGCCTTTGCCGTCCGCCCTCCTTTGTCGTCCGCTTTTCTTCATATTTGCCATCTGCGGCGGACGGCAAAGCGGGGGGACGTTAAGTATTTTTTAACCAGCTCCTCAGTGGGCCCCCCTCCCTCTTTCCCGTCTGCTAGCGGACGGCAAAGATTCTTTGTCGTCAGCTAGCGGACGGCAAAGAGCTGGCTGATGGCAAAGGCTTTCTTTGCCATCAGCCAGTTCTTTGCCGTCTGCTTTCGGGTAGCTGATGGCAAAGAGCTTCTTTGCCGTCCGCTAGCTGACGGCAAAGAGCTGGCAGATGGCAAAGTAGCTGATTCCAGTAGTGGTGGGTGGGTTGGGCCAGTCACTTGGGCTCCAGGTAAGGCCCAGGTACTATCTCTCTCTCTCTCTGTCTTACTCTTTATAAAACTTTCTGTTTTCTATTTTTTTGCAGTATGTTTTGACTTAGTTTAAATACTAAATCACTTTATAAAATTCTGCAAACTTTTATGGGCACTATCTGATTTTAACCAGAGGCCCTCACCAAGTTTCAGAATATTTGGAGCTACCAAATATTTTATAGGAATTAGTAGCTCCAATTTAAATAAGTATTGACTTAATTCGAAGACCCAAATAAATATTTCTGTGATTCCAAAAATATTGGTTTGAATTTTACCTCTTGCCAATATTTCCAAAAATGAACAGGAACATTTTCTTGGGTTTATTTGAAGCAATTTTTAATGTTGATCATTTTTAGAAATGATTTCTGAGGCTTTCCACTTTCCCCAATTCAACTTTCATAAATATATACATGATGCATGAATGCTTATGCAACTAGTTACAACCAATTCTAGGGCTGTGACAGTTGTCTGAAAAGTCTGCAACATGATACATTGCAGCCCGAAATGGGTCAGCACATGGATATGCTGGCAATGTAACACAAGAGAGTAATGAAAAGAATAATGCTATCACTATATGCATATATGGCTGGTGGAGGCTGTATGGTTAGTATGTTTTGCGGAAAGCCAATTTTTTCCTACAACGAAGGAATAAATTTATTTAACTAGCATGGTGGTTGTTAAGCATTGAGAAGGTTCGCCCAACTAAATCCCAATTAAGCATCATCATTAAACCCAATCAAATTATATTAAGAGTGATGAGATCCACATGATAATCCAAGAACTAGATACTCAAGATGTCCATAACCGGGGACACCGCTAACCATGATTAGTTTGTACACTCTGCAGAGGTTTGTGCACTTCTCCCCACAAGACTCGATCTCCTCCATTGTATTTCTCGCACTACATAATGTTTGAGAAACGGATGACTGAGACATAGTCTTTCCGAAGAGGTCCCCTTAACTGATAGATAGGCATGTGCACCTACAATCCCCTACATCTGCTAGCCCTTCATGGAAAGGTTTCCCACAACTTACTCAACTATGCCAGAGCCCATAATGGCATGTGGTTGCACACGGAAGTTTCCAGCATGAATAATCTTATGATCCCTTTGAGCCTGGGTGGCAGTCCATAGGAGGATCACACGGTACCCCGGGATTTCCAAAAATATAGGCAACACTGGGTTCCCCAGGTGCCTCAGTCCACCCAGATGTGTATTAAAGTTGCCACCTTAAGTTAACCATTAATTAGCAATACTCGCATCTGTCATGAATATACTCAAACCCAAACCACGTCTACGAGCATATCATAGCAATATAAGCAACGTAGAAGTAACTCCCGAAGGTTTGGTAATAAAAAGGACAGTAGGTACTACCTCATCTACTTCCCAAAACCCACATGTTAATCAGATCCTAATCATGTAATTGTTTGAGGATTGATCTAATGCAATAAAATTGGGTAGCAAAGAGGTATGATCAAAGTGTTACTTGCCTTGCTGATGATCCATGAAACCTAGAGACTCGTAGTAGCACGCTTCGCACTCCGGGTACTCTATCACAAACAAACAAGCATACAATAAGCAATCAACAAAGATGCATGGGTAAAACTCAAATAAGAAGATCTAACCAGAAATTTCAACTTAAGAACTCCAGTTTGCAAAAAGAATCAAATCAAACGAAGCAACAAAACTCAAACTGCGAAAGAAACAAGCTTCGGTTATTAATCTGGACTAAAGTCAAATTTTACAGTAGCAAAAACTTGTGTAAGTTGTTTAATCAGAAAGAGGGCTTCGAGAGGAAACTCTAGGCGCTTGAATTGCCTGATTCCGATAAACGAGCGAAGAGATAAACTAAAACGAAAGTCGGATCAGAAATCGCGACCGAAAATAATCGTGAATAATCTGAGAAAAAGAAAAACTGACGAACAGGCTAACGAACGAACGTTCGCTGTCTGCGGCTAACGGGCGAAAACCGTTCGTTAAAACGAACGTACGGATGAACATCCGCTATTTAACCGAACCGAAAAAAACCAAAACTAGGGTTTTTGGAATAAAACCAAACGGTTTTTTTAAATAAAAAACCGGCGGCTACCTCGAACTCCGGCGGGCGGCGGCGGCGTTGGGAGGCAGCGGCGGCGGAGGCACGGCGTAGCGCTAGGCGGCGGCGACGGCGCGGCGGGAGGGCTGGGGTGGACTGCGGTGGGGGCAGGGGCGCTTATAAGGAGGGGGCCTGGGAGGAGTCCGGGCCGGATACGGCACGTAGGTCGGTTTCCTTTTTAAAAAAAATCCGCTCAGAAAAATGAATAAAACAAATACTAAACGGACTCCAAAAATCCTGAAATAAGTTTTCCCCGTCCTCTAAAAATCTAGCGGACAAGGTGATCATTTATTTGGGACTCTAATGCAATTTTGAAAAACGCATATTTTTCCTAATTCAAATAAAATAGCGATAAAACTCCGAATAAAAATCTTATTTGATTTTATTATCAAATCTCCAATATTTCTTTATTTTTAGGAAGTCATTTTATCCTCTCTCTTTTATTTTTATAAAAGAAATATTCGAAGAGAAAATAATTAAAATCAAACGATCCTCTTTTCAAAATTTGAGAAAACTCAACTGTGAAAATAACGAAATCCCCAACTCTCTCCGTAGGTCCTTGAGTTGCGTAGAATTTCTAGGATCAACCAAAATGCATTAATATATGATATGCAATGATGATCTAATGCATAAAATACCAAATTGAAAATTTGGGATGTTTCTGAAAGTGCGTTATATCGACTAGAGGGGGGGTGAATAGGCGATTTTTATGAAATTCTTCACTGAGGAATTTGCCGGTGAGGAAATTCCTTAGCGAAGAACTACTAGCAGCGGAATAAGTACTCAAAAGTAAACATAACAGAATACAAGCATAGTCATCATGATGAAATGAAGACAGGCACAGAGTACAGGAAGCGTAATCACAGGATAACACAGGATGAAGACAAACAGACTGAAGAAATTGAACTGAGGAAATTGAGAAAGTCTTCAGTCAAAGTCTTCAAACACAGATATGAACAAACACACAACACAGTTATGAGGAAATGAAAGATTTGAGGAAATAGAACCAGTAAGCTTGGTGAAAACAATGATTTGGTAGACCAGTTCCAACTGTTGTCTCAGTTGTACGTCTGGTTGGAGCGGCTGAGTACTTAAACTCGAGGACACACAGTCCCGGACACCCAGTCCTGAACACGCAGCTCAGGACACCCAGTCCTCACTGTATTCTCCTTGAACTAAGGTCACACAGACCTTGTCCAATCACTCGTGGTAAGTCTTCAGGCGACTTCCAAACCTTCACAAACTTGGTCACTCGGCGATCCACAATTCCTCTTGGATGCTCTAGACCATGACGCCTAACCGTCTGGAAGAAGCACAGTCTTCAAAGGTAACAAGCGTCGGATCCATGCAGGATCAATCTCTTCAGTGATGCTCAATCACTTGGGGTTTGTAGGTGTTTGGGTTTTGGGTTTTTGGTTTTTCCTCACTTGATGATTTTTGCTCAAAGTCCTCAGAGGATGGGTTGCTCTCAAATGACAAGTGTTAGTTTATCTCGGAGCAGCCAACCAGCTAGTGGTTGTAGGGGGCAGCTATTTATAGCCTAGGGAGCAGCCCGACATGATAAGACATAAATGCCCTTCAATGATATGACCGTTAGGGGGATAGATATTTTGGGACAGCTGGCGCATAGCACAGCAACGGTCGGAATTTTGAGTAGCAAAATCCTCAGGGCTATCATGTTCCTCACTGTGTAGGCAATCCGCACTGGCGAATTCCTAACTCCTCAGTCAGGACAAATTCCTCAGAGACCAGAAGAACTTCGTCTCTGTCACTGAAGAAATTGACTGAACTGTATGAGATTTCCAATGGCTTCACTCGAAGGGATTGGTAGGTGTAGGATTTTGAGTTGAGCATCACATGGAAATTTTTCCTTAGTATTTCCTCGACCCCCTTTAATAGTACGGTGTTTCCTATGACTCAAGAAAGAGAAAAACAAAAATATGAAAATGAAAGTCTTTAAGCTTCATATTCCTCGCATGAATATCAATTCTTCACGCATACACCAATTTCTTCACTTTCAAAGTCTTCAGGAAAGTCTTCAGAAATACCAAAATCTTCAGTCGAAGATATTCATTTTTAGGGGTCGACTTTTCCTGTAAATATCAAACTCCTCATAGACTTATAGACCTGTGTACACTCACAAACGCATTAGTCCCTTAACCTATAAGTCTTCAATACACCAAAATCACTAAGGGGCACTAGATGCACTTACAGTCTCCCCCTTTTTGGTGATTGATGACAATATAGGTTAAGTTTTCAACGGGGATAAATATATGAAGTGTAACTATTGATATTGAGGAATTTGATTGCAAGATATAGAAGAACTCCCCCTGAAGATGTGCATAGTGAGGAATTTGCTTTTGAAGCAATGCACACTTGAAGAGTTGAATCATGGAGATCTCCCCCTATATCTTGTAATTCATACACGCATTTAACATATAATATGAAGAATTTGAAATGCATGATGAAATATGGTGCCTGATGAAATTTAGCGTGCGTGCAATAATATTAACAAGGAATAAGCATGCAGAATAGTGCATCAAAAGTATCAGAGCACAATGCATCAAAAGTATCAGAGCACCATCGGGTTTAAGATTACAACTCGATCCAATAAAGTTTCAGAAGAACGGGAGTTGTAACTTAGCAAAAAACGCCCATATAGTAGACCCCCTTGAAGACTAACTCATATTTCTCCCCCTTTGTCATCGAATGACCAAAAGGATCGAAAATGAGGACTAACGCCCCTGAAGATAATCATGTCGAAGAAGGAGCGCCAGCGTTGTTGGGGTCGTTTGTTGATGTAGGGCCTGCCGCAGTGTCGTCCAAATCTTCATGTTCATCAGTGTTGCGCGATGAAGAATATGAGCTGGCCACCAGAGAAGGAACCTAGACCTTCTTGAATTTCTTTGGTGGAGGTGCAGACCAGTCAAAATCTTCTTTGAGACCCATGTTCTTTAGATCTTCTTCACCATACAGATGTGACAGGATTGCCCAGGTGCGACCGAAGACTTGATGGAGGTAGTAGTGGTTTTTCTTCACTGCATTGTGTGTGGCAGTCATGTTGTGAAGAAGTGAACCAAACTGACGCTTAACCCATTTGTGATTTCGATCCACCTTCTGGTGAAGACTAAGCAGAAGTTCACGGTCAGTCATTACGCGCGGAGCAGTGGCTTGAGGAGTGGACTTGGGTGCATTGGCAGAGTCATGTGTGGCAGAGTCATCATTGGTGGAATAAGATGCAGCTTTGCGAAACTGACCATCCAATGGACGAATGCTTGCATCTATTATAGCTGGTGCCTTGCCCTTTCCATCAACTGAGGAATATGTCTGCTTGAGGACTTCAATTGGGGGCAAGTAGCTGAGGTGATTCTGGAAATCAGCTTTGTAGTTGAGTGAAGACCTTGTCCTGAGGAATCTCATAATCCAAGGTGCATACGGCTTCAGCTCAAACGGTGACAATGCAACATTTGCCATAGTCCTCATGAAGAAATCGTGATAATTGATAGGAATGCCATGAACGATGTTGAATACCAGATTCTTCATGATGCCAACAATTTCCTCATCAGATGATTCATGGCCTTTGATGGTACTGATTGTCCTCGTAAGAATACGATAGACAGTTCTGGGCACGTACAGCAATTCCTTCATGAGGAATTTGGTTCTTGGTGCTTGAACTGGCTTCAAAGGTTTCATCAGCACCTGCATGTAATGATGTGTGAGCTAAGGTTCACTGTAGATGCAGCGAGCTTCTTCAAGGGGAGGACTGAGTGGTAGAGCACGAAGCAATTCAGAGGCTGGTGCAGTGTAGTGAGTGTTTTCAGACATCCAGTCCAACACCCATGAATTCACATCTTCAGCATCTCCGGTGATGTGCAGCGTTGCATAGAATTGAAGAATCGGTTCTTCATTCCAATCGCAGATGCCAGAGCAAAAGTTTAGCAGTCCAGCGTCATGAAGAACACTAAGGACTGGTGCGAAGCATGGCAGAGATTCCATATCCACGTGAGGAATATGCTCATGGTAGAAGATCTTCTCCTTGTTGAACAGCACTGAGGAATAGAAATTGGCTTGACTAGCAGTCCAGAAACGCCTCTTCCTAATGCGAGCAGAGTCATATGGGTTGTAATCTTCGAAGAATACATGCTCGCCGAAGAAATCATCAGCCTTGAACTTTTGCTTGCGTGAGAATGGATCCTTTGGCTTCGGCAGAGGAGTGTCAGTGAGTTGCATCACGACCTCAGGAATCTCAATCGCAGGTTCTTCAGGCTGAGGAATTTCTGGTTCCTCCTTAGTGGCAGTCTGCGTCGTTGGTTGTTTAGCAGCAGCAGTTTCTTCAGTGCTAGTGGCTGGAATTTCCTCATGGACAGATGCAGTGGGATGAGTTTCTTCAGAGCCCATGTGAACAGTTTGTGTGGGGGACTGAGGAATTTGCTGTAGAGGGGTGAACATTAGAGAGTTTGGATGCTGACTGTCCCAGAATTCATCACTGATTACGGGTGTGGAGCAGCCAATGTCCACATCTTCATCTTCCATTTCAACAACGCCAGCCTCTTCAGCTGTGAACTGAGGCATAGGCGAGGAGATGATAGGTGTTGAAGGGATCGCATCCACTTCAATTTCTTCATCCAACGGTTCAGACGAAGCAGCAGAAGGAGTTTCTTCATCAGATCCGTTGGGGATCACATATTCTTCATCAAAAGGAACAAGGTCCTTTGATGGCCTGGTTGATATGGGAACAGCATCAATTGGATTTGCAAATGAACTTGTCATAGGCTTCATTTTCTTCGGAGCTGAAGAATCTGAAGCAGCTGATACTTTCCTTTTCTTCACTGCAGCGCGCTCTGCAGCCTTGTTCTTCTTCACATCTGATTCAGATGGAAGGATTGGAGTTGAAGTTGGTGCAGGAGCAGCTAAGGAATCTGGTTGATTTTCTTCAGGCACAACTGATGCAGTTGCCCTGAGTTCTTCAGTTTCTTCAGGCACACCACTAGTGAGTGCCCTGGCAATTTCTTCAGCGGCTAGAATGTAGTCATCAGCCCTGGAACTCACATTATCTTTAGCAGCCTGATTGTCATCAGCGGTGCTGGCATTTTCTTCAGTAGGCTGAGCAGATGCTTCAGCCTGAGGAATTTCCTATTGCGTTGGGGCTGCAACATTGGAAGTGAAGTTATCCGCAAGTTTCACAAAACGAACCTTGGCTCCAAGCCAATCAGCGCGATATGCGTCAAAGTCATCACTGAGTTTCTTAATCTTAGTCTGAATAGTGACAAGTTCTTTAGTTGTCATAGAGACAACGTTTTTCTTCAGATAGCGCTCTTTCTTGTACTGCGCTTTCTTGATCTGCCTGGCCTTCTCAAATTTCCACTTTTCTTCTTGAATGAAGTGGGTCAGCATGTGACTCTAGCCAGGAGTCAGCTTGAAGTCAGGCAAGGGAGTGTTGGGGTCCTTGTGCCAATCATCAATGTAGTCGAGGATCAGCTTGGGATCCAAAAGCAGTGGCACCTCTGATCCCTTGGCTCTAGTGGCCCTGACTTGCCTGTCTCTGATGATTTCTGCAAGTTCATCATCATCAGCTTCATCTTCATCAGACGGCACTTGGAAAGCGAGTTGCTTCATTTGAGGACTTGGGCGAGGACCTCGTCCAGCAGTGGCCTTTGTCTTTAGCAGTAAGGGGCCAGCTGAGGAACTTGGTGCAGCTGAGGAACTAGCTGAGACACCTGAGGCAATGGAGATGCCGGCAGTCCTTTGGCACGAGGCGAGATGCACAGGTGCTGAGGATTTAGTCGGAATAGCTGAAGGCTTTGGCGGAGGAGCTGAGGACTTTGGAGGAACAGGAGCAGCATGAGGAATTGGCCATGAGGGCTTTGAGGATTCTGGCCGTGAGGGCATTGCTGAGGAACTTGGCATGCGCGCAGGCTTCTTAGACATAGCCTTCTTTGGCTTGACAGCAGAGGCAGCAGCAGCAGCAGAGTCTTCATTGAATTTCCTCACTGCTTCTCTGGCTTGCTTAGCCAACTTGGCTTGGCGCTTTGCCCATTCATCAGGATAGTCCTCACCGCGCTTGAGGCTGGTGGGATCTGCTATCTGGCCAGGTGCCAATGGAGCTCTTGGGCATGGAGGATTGAGTGCGAATTTCTTCATGTACTTAGGAGTGACATATCTATACTCCCTCCATTCTCTTGCCCATCTCCTCTCTATCCTCTGTTTGCGCACTTTGCGCTCATTCTTGGTTTCCTCAGTAGGTGTGCAGTACCCAGCATATATGTCATTAGGGATCTCAAACATTGTATTTACCTCAGGCCTCTTTCCTCCTTTCTGTGGACTTTTACCATCAGCCATTTTCTTCAGTTGAGGAATTTGAACAATCGAATTCTCTGAAGAAGTATGCAACTTTTCTTCGAGGAACACTGCAAATGAGTTAAGTTGATGAGAACCTAGTGATTCAGCAACTGACATGTGTACCTGTGAACAGAGTATAGTTGCGAGGAATTTGGAGAGGTCATATGCGTTCTCAGAAGGTTTTTCAAAAAGAACAAGTTTGAGGAATTTGACCAGATGTGTCTTGAAGATTTTCACTAAGCGTTCTTTGTCTTACGTTCCAGAGTTGTATAGATCGAAGATCCACACAATTGAGGAATCTTGAAGAAAAATGATGCTTAGAGAAACGAATCAAGAACAGATGACTTGTGAGGTGTTTAGTGTATGAAGATATGAAGAAAAACACTTTTAAAGATTTTGTAGATAATCATTTGAATCAATGAGGGCAGTAAAAGTAGCTTTTAATTACCCTGGACAAACAACACGATGAACAGTGAAGTGGAGAGGTGAAGTTCGTCTGTGTAGATCTTCCACGCCCTAACTCGACGGAGGAAGACAGCTACGGCGGCGGCGGAGTGAAGATTTCCGTGGTCGGCGCGAGTACGTCGGCGACGAGGTCGAGGCAGTGAAGCTCTTCCTCACCGGCGGCGATGAAGTAGCGGCGGCGCTAGGGTTTGAGAAGCTCGAGCTGGAGAGAGAGGTCGAGCGGAGTAAAAGAAGTGAGGAAGGGAAGGAGGGGTATTTATAGCCACGGTGAAAAATTGTTCTCCCAAAGAAATTGGACGAACATGCCCTTGACCCTTCTCATTCGCATGACATGTGTCACCCACGTAGTGAGAGGTGGAGATCATGTTAGATCGTGGGTGAGTGGATAAGTGTATCGTGGGATGCGGAACGGTTTGAGCGGCAAAGACGAAAATTTCGATAAGATAGGTTTTAAAGTTCCGTTCGCAATTTCTTCAGCTGACAAGGACTCAGTGAAGATTTTGAACGAGTTTAAAATAGAATGCACATGAAGAATTTGTGAACAGATTGGGTTGAGTATAGCATAGAGGGGAAGGGTCCGATCACATTCACTTAGCAGAAAACCAACTTGAAGAAATAGCAATAAGTGAATGTTGTAGAGGACATAAACTCATATATATATAGTCAATGAAGAAAAATGATGGAACCAGTGAAGACTATGCAAAGTTGAAGAATATGAATAATTTGAGGAATTTCAACTTTTGGTGGTGGGGTGACCCACCGTATAAGAATGATGATTTCAGACACCGCGTACAATTATCGTAGGGTTCTGAGAATCAAACTCTTCATTAATTTCTTCACACTAAGAGTGTTATTCTTCATTGATTGAAGAAAAACGTTTCTTCATGTGTTGCACATCTAAGTCATCAATTTTGCATAAGTGTTAGGATGAGTGTCCTTTTCAAAGAACATTCGAAGATTCTAGGATATTTAGCTCACACCGCAACTTGCTAAATATCTTCTCATCCAAGGGCTTTGTGAAGATATCAGCTAGCTGTTCTTCAGTCTTCACATGCTCAATAGAAATATCGCCCTTCAACACATGATCACGAAGAAAATGATGACGAATCTGAATGTGCTTTGTCTTCAAGTGCTGAACTGGGTTGTGAGCAATCTTGATGGCACTCTCATTGTCACAGAAGAGAGGCACATTCTTCATGTTGACGCCGTAGTCCTTGAGAGTTTGCTTCATCCATAGCAATTGGGCACAGCAAGAACCCGCGGCAATGTACTCAGCTTCAGCAATAGATAGTGATACGCAGTTCTGTTTCTTCGAGGACCAACAGACCAAAGATCGTCCGAGGAAATGACATGTACCAGATGTTGACTTGCGATCCACACGATCACCAGCATAGTTAGAGTCAGAATATCCAACAAGATCAAAAGCCGAGCCCTTGGGGTACCATAATCCAAGTGTTGGTGTGTGAGCTAGATATCAAAGAATATGCTTCACAGCCTTATGGTGTGATTCCTTCGGTGCAGCTTGAAATCGGGCTCACATGCAAACACTAAGCATTATATCTGGCCTAGATGCACATAAGTACAATAAGGAACCTATCATGGAGCGGTATACCTTATAATCGAAGTCAATACCATTTTCATCAGTGCACAGATGGCCATTTGTGGGCATAGGAATTTTGACGCCTTTGAAATCTTGCATGCCGAATTTCATCAGTACATCCTTGAGGTATTTCTCCTGAGATATGAATATGCCATTGCGTTGTTGACGAATTTGAAGACCTAAGAAGAATTTCAACTCTCCCATCCTAGACATTTGATATTCTTCACTCATCATATAGGCAAATTCATCACTATAACGTTGGTCAGTACAGCCAAAGATAATATCATCAACATATATTTGGCACACAAACAATTCACCATCATAAGATTTAGTGAAAAGAGTAGGGTCGAGTGAACCGGGTTTGAAGCCTTTCTTCATGAGGAGTTCCTTCAAGGTATCATACCAAGCCCGTGGGGCCTGCTTGAGGCCATAGAGGGCCTTGTTGAGTCTGAAGACTTTGTCAGGATTCTTTGGATCTTCAAAACCTGGGGGTTGAGCAACATATACTTCTTCCTCAAGCTTACCATTGAGGAATGCACTTTTCACATCCATTTGATATAAAATGATATCATGATGGTTAGCATAAGCAAGTAATATGCGAATAGCCTCAAGTCTAGCAACAGGTGCAAAAGTTTCATCGAAATCAATTCCTTCAACCTGTGTGTAGCCTTGAGGTACAAGTCGTGCCTTATTCCTCACCACAAGGCCATTTTCATCTTGCTTGTTGCGGTAGATCCACTTTGTGCCGATGATATTGTGCTTGCGAGGATCTGGACGTTTGACCAGTTCCTAGACATTGTTGAGCTCGAACTGATGTAATTCTTCTTGCATGGCCTGAATCCACCCAGGCTCCAGAAATGCTTCATCTACCTTAGTGGGCTCTGTAATAGAGACAAAAGCATAGTGCCCACAAAAGTTAGACAAATGTGAAGCTTTTGAGCGTGTGAGAGGACCTGGCGCTTTGATGTCATTGATGATCTTTTCAACTTTCACTTCTTTTGCAATGCGAGGATGAGCTGGTTGTCGTTGAAGAATTTGATCAACATTTTCTTCAGCACCATTTTCTTCAGCATTTTCTTCAGGTGTATTAGCCCGACATTCTTCATGTTCTGGAATGAATTCTTCAGCAGATTCTTCAGTAGGAATGACATCCTCAGTAGCCTTGAACTTGATAGTTTCCTCAGGTGTTGGTTCATCTATCACAGTAGGTAGGTGCTCTCTTTGCGCACCATTAGTTTCATCGAACCGCACATCTACAGTTTCAACAACTTTGTGAAGAACGTTGTTGAAGACTCTGTAGGTGTGCAAGTCCTTTCCATAACCAAGCATAAAACCTTCATGTGCTTTCGGTGCAAATTTTGAGTTGTGATGAGGATCTCTAATCCAACATTTAGCACCGAAGACTTTGAAATAACTTACATTGGGTTTCTTATCAGTGAGGAGTTCATAGGCAGTCTTTTTGAAGAATTTGTGAAGATATACTCTGTTGATGATGTGGCACACAACATCAATTGCCTCAGTCCAGAAACGACGAGGCGTTTTGTATTCATCAAGCATAGTGCGAGCCATCTCAGCAAGAGTCCTGTTCTTGCGCTCCACGACGCCATTCTGCTGAGGAGTGTAAGGAGCAGATAACTCATGAGTAATACCAAGTTCATCAAGATAGTCATCGAGACCAGAATTCTTGAACTCAGTGCCATTGTCACTTCTGATGTGCTTGACCTTCACACCAAATTTGGTTGAAGCCCTCGAGGAAAATCATTTGAAGACTTCCTGCACTTCATGTTTGTAAGTAACAAGGTGTACCCATGTGTAGCGAGAATAATCATCAACAATAACAAAGCCATATTGAGATGCTTCATTTGAAATAGTAGAATAATGATTAGGACCAAAGAGATCCATGTGAAGCAATTCAAACGGGCGAGTGGTGGTCATGATAGTCTTTGCTGGATACTTGGCCTTCGTCATCTTCCCAGCTTCACAGGCTCCGCATAGGTGATCCTTGAGGAATTTGACATTCTCGATGCCAATGACATGCTTCTTCTTCGCAAGCGTGTGCAAATTCCTCATGCCTGCATGACCAAGTCATCGATGCCAGAGCCAGCCTTCTGAAGCTTTTGCAAGTAAGCACACGGCTGGTTGTGGTCCTGTAGAGAAATGAACAATATACAGGTCTCCTCTCCTAAAGCCTTCGAAGACTTTGGAATTGTCAGCTTCCATAACCACAACACAATGGTACTTGCCAAAGACAACAACCATATCAAGATCACAAAGCATTGAGACAGACATAAGGTTGTATCCTAAGGACTCAACAAGCATGACTTTGTCCATGTATCGATCCTTTGTAATCGCAACCTTACCTAGACCCAATACCTGACTTTTGCCTTTGTCAGCAAAGATGATATGCTTCAGATGCGACGGAGATAATGGAGCATCCATCAATAGATTCTTGTCACCAGTCATGTGGTTTGTACACCCACTATCGAGGACCCACTCAGTGGCTTTGGGTTGATCATCCTTGGCACCCTTTGCCATGAAGCAGTAGGTGGGAGCGTAGTCATCATCCCCTTCATCAACTTTGTTGGTGAGGTTATTTTCTTCAGTGTTGAAGATAGACTTGCTGACGAATGCAGTAGCGAGAGCTAGGCTCGCCACTCCGGATTCGGACTCCTCAGATGACTCCTCTTCCTCATTTTCTTCAGATTCAGCTTCAGAGTCCATTTCCTTGCCAATGAATGCCCTGGCCTTCTTGGAGTTGCTCTTCTTGTGATATGAAGGCTTTGAGGATTTTGATGATGAGGATTTTGAGGATTTCTTCTTTTTCTTCACATCATCAGAACTGTAATCCTTGTATTTCTTCTTCTTTCATTCCTTTTCCCATTGAGGACAGTCTTGAATGTAATGTCCAGGCTTCTTGCATTTGTGGCAGAGCCTCCTCTTGTAGTCACTTGATGAGGAATCATTGCTCCTTGAGGGTCTTCCAAGGCGACCACGTCTTGAGAACTTCTGGAACTTCTTCACGAGTAGAGCCAGATCATGGCTCAGTTCTTCAGGATCAGCAAGGCTGCTATCAGAGTCTTCATCTTCGGACTCAGATACTGCCTTGGCCTTTAGTGCACGTGATCTGCCATAGCTTGAACCATAGAGATCTCTCTTTTCAGCAAGTTGGAACTCATGAGTATTTAGCCTCTCGAGAATATCAGCGGGATCAAGTGACTTGTAATCAGCACGTTCTTGTATCATCAATGCCAGAGTGTCAAATGAGGAATCAAGCGATCTCAGCAATTTCTTCACCACCACATGGCCGGTGATGTCAGTGGCACCAAGTGCTTGAAGCTCATTTGAGATGTCAGTGAGGCGATCGAAGGTTTGTTGAACATTTTCATTGTCGATTCTTTTGAAGCGGTTGAAGAGATTGCTAAGAACATCAACTCGAGAGTCATGCTGAGTTGAGACTCCTTCATTCACTTTGGACAACCTGTCCCAGATAAGCCTCGCTGTCTCCAAAGCACTCACTCTGCCATACTGTCCTTTGCTCAGATGGCCACATATGATATTCTTCGCTTGAGAGTCAAGTTGCTTGAATCTCTTCACATCAGCAGCATTCAGAGAAGGTGTGACTGAGGGAACACCATTTTCCACAACATACCAGAGATCGTTATCAATTGCTTCAAGATGCATTCGCATCTTATTCTTCCAGTAGGGGTAGTCCGTCCCATCGAAGGTAGGACACCCAGCAGAGACCTTGATCATACCTGCGGTCGAAATAACTAAAACTCCAGGCGGTTAAACCAAAATCACACAGAACAAGGGAGTACCTTGCTCTGATACCAATTGAAAGTGCGTTATATCGACTAGAGGGGGGGTGAATAGGCGATTTTTATGAAATTCTTCACTGAGGAATTTGCCGGTGAGGAAATTCCTTAGCGAAGAACTACTAGCAGCGGAATAAGTACTCAAAAGTAAACATAACAGAATACAAGCATAGTCATCATGATGAAATGAAGACAGGCACAGAGTACAGGAAGCGTAATCACAGGATAACACATGATGAAGACAAACAGACTGAAGAAATTGAACTGAGGAAATTGAGAAAGTCTTCAGTCAAAGTCTTCAAACACAGATATGAACAAACACACAACACAGTTATGAGGGAATGAAAGAGTTGAGGAAATAGAACCAGTAAGCTTGGTGAAGACAATGATTTGGTAGACCAGTTCCAACTGCTGTCTCAGTTGTACGTCTGGTTGGAGCGGCTGAGTATTTAAACTCGAGGACACACAGTCCCGGACACCCAGTCTTGAACATGCAGCTCAGGACACCCAGTCCTCACCGTATTCTCCTTGAACTAAGGTCACACAGACCTTGTCCAATCACTCGTGGTAAGTCTTCAGGCAACTTCCAAACCTTCACAAACTTGGTCACTCGGCGATCCACAATTCCTCTTGGATGCTCTATACCATGACGCCTAATCGTCTGGAAGAAGCACAGTCTTCAAAGGTAACAAGCGTCGGATCCACGCAGGATCAATCTCTTCAGTGATGCTCAATCACTTGGGGTTTGTAGGTGTTTGGGTTTTGGGTTTTTGTTCTTTCCTCACGTGATGATTTTCGCTCAAAGTCCTCAGAGGATGGGTTGCTCTCAAATGACAAGTGTCAGTTTCTCTCGGAGCAGCCAACCAGCTAGTGGTCTAGGGGGCGGCTATTTATAGCCTAGGGAGCAGCCCGACATGATAAGACATAAATTCCCTTCAATGATATGACCGTTAGGTGGATAGATATTTTGGGACAGCTGGCGCATAGCACAGCAACGGTCGGAATTTTGAGTAGCAAAATCCTCAGGGCTATCATGTTCCTCACTGTGTAGGCAATCCGCACTGGCGAATTCCTAACTCCTCAGTCAGGACAAATTCCTCAGAGACCAGAAAAACTTCGTCTCTGTCACTGAAGAAATTGACTGAACTGTATGAGATTTCAAATGGCTTAACTCGAAGGGATTGGTAGGTGTAGGATTTTGAGTTGAGCATCACATGGAAATTTTTCCTTAGTATTTCCTCAACCCCCTTTAACAGTACGGTGTTTCGTATGACTCAAGAAAGAGAAAAACAAAACTATGAAAACGAAAGTCTTCAAGCTTCATATTCCTCGCATGAATATCAAGTTTTCACGGACACGCCAATTTCTTCACTTTCAAAGTCTTCATGAAAGTCTTCAGAAATACCAAAATCTTCAGTCGAAGATATTCTTTTTTAGGGGTCGTATTTTCCTGTAAATATCAAACTCCTGATAGACTTATACACCTGTGTACACTCACAAATGCATTAGTCCCTTAACCTATAAGTCTTCAATACACCTAAATCACTAAGGGGCACTAGATGCACTTACAGTTACAAACCTACCCCCCTTAAGATGAATCTTGCCCTCGAGATTCGGGTTGGCTAGAAATTAAGTGAGGGTGATCCTTCCGTAGGTCTTCCTCCCGTTCCCAGGTGGCTTCATCCTTGGTATGGTGGCTCCACTGAACCTTGCAAAACTTAATAACCTTGCTGCGTGTGACTCGGCTGGCAAAATCAAGAATCTTGACTGGTTTCTCCTCGTAAGTCAAGTCGCTATCCAATTGAATCGCTTCAAGTGGCACTGTATCTCTCAGAGGGATATCAGCCATCTCTGTGTGGCACTTTTTCAACTGAGAAACGTGGAATACATCATGAACTCCTGACAATCCTTCGGGAAATTCCAACTTGTAAGCAACTTCTCCCATACGTTCCAAAACTTCGTATGGTCCCACAAAACATGGTGCTAATTTTCCCTTAACTCCAAAGCGCTTCACTCCTCGAAGTGGTGATACACGAAGATACACTCTGTCTCCAACTTCATAAGCTATCTCCTTGCGTTTAGAATCCGCATAGCTCTTCTGCCTGGACTGGGCTACTTTGAGTCTATCGCGAATCAGCTTAACCTTCTCTTCAGACTCTTTAATCAAATCTGGTCCAAACAACTGTCGGTCTCCAACTTCATCCCACAACAACGGTGTCCTGCACCTCCTTCCATATAATGCTTAGAAAGGGGTCATCTTCAAACTGGCTTGATAGCTGTTGTTGTAAGAGAACTCTGTGTAAGGCAAATTATCGTCCCAACTAGATCCATAATCTAGCATACAAGCTCTGAACATGTTCTCCAAAATCTGATTGACTCTCTCAGTCTGTCCATCTGTCCGCGGGTGAAAAGCTGTACTGAACTCTAGTCTGGTTCCCAAAGTTTCATGCAACTGATTCCAAAACTTTAAGGTAAATTGGGTTCCTCTATCTGATACAATGGTCCTCGGAACTCCATGCAAACATACGATCCTAGTCATGTATTTCTTTGCCAACTTAGCACTGGTGTAAGTGGTCTTCACTGGGATGAAATGAGCTACTTTCGTCAAACGATCGACTACAACCCATATCGAGTCATAGCCTGAACGAGTCATGGGCAATCCCGTGATAAAATCCATACCTAGCTTGTCCCACTTCCATTCGAGTATCGGCAATGGTTGTAGCAATCCTACTGGCTTCTGATGCTCTGCCTTCACTCTCTGACATACATCACAAACTGCTACATAGTCCGCAATATCCTTCTTCATTCCGGTCCACCAGAAACTATCCTTCAAATCCAGGTACATTTTAGTATTTCCTGGGTGAATCGAATATGGCGAATCATGGGCCTCCTACAAAATCAGCTTCCTGATCTCCTGATCATTTGGCACATATACGCGGTCCTCGAACCATAAGGTATCGTGCTCATCCTCACAAAATCCTTTAGCCTTTCTCTTGCTCATCCTTTCCTTTATCTCGACAATCTCCTTGTCCATCTTCTGAGCTTCTCTGATCTTATCCATCAAAGTAGACTGAATCTCCAATGCTGCTACATAGCCTCTCGGAACTATCTCCAAACATAGCTCACGAAGATCCTCTGCTAACTCCTTGGGTAACTATCCGGTCATGAGTGTATTGGCATGACTCTTGCGGCTCAACGCATCGGCTACTACATTAGCCTTTCTGGGATGATAGTGCAACTTCATATCATAATCCTTAATGAGTTCCAACCATCTCTTCTGCCTGAGATTCAACTCCTTCTGCGTGAAGATATACTTCAAACTCTTGTGATTCATGTATACCTCACAATGGTTTGCGATGAGAAAATGTCTCCAAGTCTTCAAAGCATGCACTACGGCTGCTAACTCCAAATCATGCGTAGCAATTTAACTCATGGGGTTTAAGCTATCGTGAGGCATATGAAACAACTCTTCCCTCCTGCATAACTACGGCTCCAAGTCCTCGACGAGAAGCGTCGCAATACACTTCATAATCCTTGCGTTGATCTGGTAGAATCAACACTGGTGATGTAACCAAGCGTTTCTTCAACTCCTGAAAACTGGCCTCACATTCCTCAGTCCATTTGAACTTGGTCCTTCTTTAACAACTACATCATAGGCTTTGCAATCTTCGAGAAATTCTCAATGAACCTCCGGTAGTATCCTGTGAGTCCAAGAAAACTCCGAATCTCTCCAACTGACGTGGGCGCCTCCCAATTTGTCATAGTGACAACTTTGGTGGGGTCTACCGCTATTCCTTCTCTGGATATAACATGTCCAAGGAATCCAACTTCCTTCAACCAAAACTCACACTTGCTGAACTTGGCATATAGCTGATGTTCTCTGAGCTTCCCAAGTACTAAACGCAAATGCTCTTTATGCTCCTCTTCATTCTTTGAGTAGACCAGAATATCATCAATGAACACCACAATGAACTTATCCAAAAACTCCATAAACACCTTGTTCATCATGTTCATAAAATAGGCAGGTGCGTTAGTCAGGCCAAATGACATAACGGTATACTCATATAGCCTGTACCTCGTGGTAAAAGTTGTCTTAGGTATATCCGGCTCTCGAATCTTCAGTTTGTGGTACCCTGATCGCAGATCGATCTTGGTAAACACCTTAGCTCCTTGCAACTGATCAAACAAATCATTGATCATTGGCAGTGGGTACTTGTTCTTGATCGTCACCTCATTCAATCCTCGATAATCAACAACCATCCTCAATGATCCATCCTTCTCCAGTAGAAGTACCGGTGATCCCCAAGGTGACGAGCTTGGGTGAATATATCCTTTATCCAGTAACTCCTTAATCTGCTTCTTAATTTCCTCTAAATCTTGTGCGGGCATCCTGTACGGTCTCTTAGATATTAGCCATGTGCCTAGCAAAAGCTCAATCAAAAACTCGATGTCTCTATCCGGTGGCATGCCTGGCAACTCTTTTGGAAATACATCCGGGAAATCCCTCACCACTGGTACTTCCTCCTGTACAACTCCTAATAAGGAATTTACTTCAGTCCTAATCGTCACATGTCGGATACATACTTGATCCTTCTTCCTTCCGGGGTGGTGAGCAGAATCGACTTACTAGCGCAATCGATGTTTCCTCCATACATCGATAGCCAATCCATACCCAAAATCACATCCAAACCTTGCGACTCCAAAATTATCAGATCTGAGGGGAAAACATGCCTACCTATGGTCAATGGCATCTGAAAACATCCTTGGCTTGCCATATACTCTGCTCCTGGCGAGCTCACTAACATAGGTGTACTAAGAACTTTGGTGGGCAGCTTGTACTTATCCACAAATCCCCTTGATATGTATGAATGTGATGCACCAGTATCAAAAAGAACAACTGCAGTAAATGACTTAACCAAAAACTTACCTATTACTGCATCTGGCTGGACTTCAACCTCCTCCACGTTAACGTGGTTCACTTGTCCCCTGTTGAAAGGGTTTGGCCTCTTCCCAGAACTTCCATTGCCGTTTCCATTCTTAGCTTCAGGACATTCATTGGCATAATGTCTAGTCTTTTGGCACTTGTAACAAGTAACGTGGCTTAGATCTTTCTTGGCGGGTGTTGCTGGGTTGAAACGGTTCTGGCCGTTGCTTCCTCCATTACCATTTCCATTCTTGGGGCCACTATGGTTGTGCGAACTTCCTCTAGTGTGATTGTGACCTCCATGGTTATGCTGAAAGGGTCCTCCCGAGTTCGGGGTAAAACGGGGTCTCTGCTGAGCTCCAGAATTATACTTCCCTTGTCCATACTTCCTCTTGCGGTTGTCAATCTACTGCTGCTTCCCTTCAATCATGAGAGCTCTATCTACCAACTGTTGGTAGTTATTAAAGGTTGCTACCATCAACTGCATGCTCAGCTCATCATTCAGTCCTTCCAGAAACTTCTCGTTTAGCTACATCCATAGCAACGTCATTTGGGGCATAACGTGCTAGCTTGCCAAAGTCATCCACATACTGGCCAACGGTGCGTCCTCCTTGGCGTAAGTTGCGGAACTCACGCTTCTTAATGGCCATAGCTCATGCTGATACATGGGCAGTGTGAAAAGCCTGCTGGAACTAGTCCCACGTAACAATGTCGATGGGATAGGTGACAGTGTAATTCTCCCACCATGCTGCTGCGGGTCAATCAAGCTGATGTGAGGCAAAACGCACTCTTTCCGCATCTATGCATCTTGTAGTGGTCAACTCCCTTCCAATCTTGCGGAGCCAATCATCTGTAACTATTGGCTCGGTGCTACTGGAGAACACCAGCGGATTCAGCCTTAGAAAATGGGCTAAGTGATCAACAGGTGGTGGTGGTGGTGGGTTGTTGTTGTTGTTCCCCTGATTCTGATTCTGGACTAGTATCTACATTAATGCATTCTGCAGCTGGATCAACTGAGTGAGCTCTGGTGGGAAAGTAAATCCATTGTCGCGTCTTGGAGGCATCTGATGGGTTTAGAAAAGATGAGAAAATAGAGTAGAATGGGGTCTAGGGGGAAACACTACCCATATGCACATGATACAAACACAATCATATCACTCAATCAATCAAGCAAGGGCATACAATCGGTCTAGAACTATCGTTACAAAAGTGCTCGGACTATACTATATACATGGTGGAATACTACTACTGTTTTGGTGGTCGACTAGAAAAATTGATCGGTAGAAGACTCCATAATATTCGCTCCAGCTTCATCAACAAAGTCATCATCGCTATCATCGGGGTCCGAGTCGGTGTCGTCGATGATGATGTAGTTCTCCGGGCAAGTGGAATCGTTATCTTCTCCTCCCGGCACGGGGTCTCCCATGAAGACTCTTAGCTTCCTTGACAGGTCGTCATTCTTCTCCACTAGTACGATGATTTCCTCCTCATAATCTTTGCGAGTTGCCTTGAGTTCTTATTCAATCTCGGTGATCCTTGTCATTGCTTCTTCAGATCTATCATGTTTGCGCACATCTGGTTCTCCTGGCGACGTATGTGCTGGTTTAACTACTGGATGAAAGTGGCAATTGATCTATCCTTCCTGGTGCTGATCATCTCCCATTGCTCATCTCGACGCCCACAAATCTGGTAGATAGTATCCTTGAGATCCTTGTGATAAACTTCTCCAATGTGTCCCATGGTGATGTGGGCTGCCATACTCTTTCCTAGACTCCAGGTTGGTGCATCAAAGGAAAACTCTATGGGCTCAGTGACTGGCGTAAATGTCCTTCCTGGAACTTGAACTTGAAATCATCGAGCGCTCCTCTTCTGGTAAAGTGGCGTTGTAAGTCTCAGTGAAGCTTGGTATTCCGATGTTCAGGTACCTAGTGACTTCCTTCAAGTGGTGTCCAAAAGGTGTGTCTTCATCCGGTTGTGCAAACTTGTTCCTTGCGTCCGCCATCCTAAAGAGTAGAAAATGGAGAGGAGCCAGAAATGAGAAGAGGGTAGTGATCTAGGGCTTTAGCTTAGTGGTCGTGTCCTACAGTCAGCATGTGCTCTGGTACCATCTTGTAGCGACCAGACCTCAAACAGTCTGATCTCTGTGCATCAGTGTCATCCCTGGATCGATAATGCTGACACGCACAGTACTTGAGGATTTATAACAGAGTAGCAATCACACACTTATTACATCGAATGTCTCAAAAGAGAACTTATTACAAATAAATATGGCTTAAGGCCATCTAACACGATAACAGCAGAAAGCTTGGAAGATAAAGTGAGTCCATCAACTCCAACGTCATCACTGAGTGAAAGACAACGACCTATGGCTCCTTACTCGTCGTCTGAAAAGTCTGCAACATGATACGTTGCAGCCCAAAACGGGTCAGCACATGGATATGCTGGCAATGTAACACAAGACAGTAATGAAAATAATAACGCTATCACTATATGCATATATGGCTGGTGGAGGCTGTATGGTTAATATGTTTTGCGGAAAGCCAATTTTTCCCTACAACAAAGGAATAAATTTATTTAACTATCATGGTGGTTGTTAAACATTGAGAAGGTTCACCCAACTCAATCCCAATTAAGCATCATCATTAAACCCAATCAAATTATATTAAGAGTGATGAGATCCACATGATAATCCAAGAACTAGATACTCAAGATGTCCATAACCTGGGACACGGATAACCATGATTAGTTTGTACACTCTGCAGAGGTTTGTGCACTTTTCCCCCCAAGACTCGATCTCCTCCGTTGGATTTCTCGCACTACATAATGTTTGAGAAACGGATGACTGAGACACAGTCTTTCCGAAGAGGTCCCCTTAACTGATAGATAGGCATGTACACCTACAATCCCCTACATCTGCTAGCCCATCATGGAAAGGGTTCCCACAACTTACTCAACTATGTCAAAGCCCATAATGGCATGTGGCTGCACACGGAAGTTTCCAGCATGAATAATCTTATGATCCCTTTGAGCATGGGTGGCAGTCCATAGGAGAATCACATGGTACCCCGGGATTTCCAAAAATACAGGCAACACTGGGTTCCCCAGGTGCCTCAATCCACCCAGATGTGTATTAAAGTTGCCACCTTAAGTTAACCATTAATTAGCAATACTCGCATATGTCATGAATACACTCAAACCCAAACCACGTCTATGAGCATAGCATAGCAACATAAGCAACGTAGAAGTAACTCCCCAAGGTTTGGTAATAAAAAGGACAATAGGTACTACCTCATCTACTTCCCAAAACCCACATATTAATCAGATCCTAATCATGTAATTGTTTGAGGATTCATCTAATGCAATAAAACTGGGTAGCAAAGAGGTATGATCAAAGTGTTACTTGCCTTGTTGATGATCCGTGAAACCCAGAGACTTGTAGTAGCACGCTTCGCACTCCGGGTACTCTATCGCAAACAAACAAGCATACAATAAGCAATCAACAAAGATGCATGGGTACTCTAACCAGAAAGTTCAACTTAAGAACTCCGGTTTGCAAAAAGAATCAAATCAAACGAAGCAACAAAACTCAAACTGCGAACGAAACAAGCTTCGATTACTAATCTGGACTAAGTCAAATTTTACAGTAGCAAAAACTTGTTTAAGTTGATTAAACATAAAGAGGGCTTCGAGACAAAACTCCAGGTGCTTGAATCGCCTGATTTCGATAAACGAGCGACGAGATAAACTAAAACGAAAATCGGATCAGAAATCACGATCAAAAATAATCGTGAAAAATCCGACAAAAAGAAAAACCGACGAACAGGCTAACGAACGGACATTCGTTGTCTGCGGCTAACAGGCGAAAACCGTTCGTTAAAACAGACGAATGTCCGCTATTTAACCAAGCCAAAAAAAACCGAAACTAGGGTTTTCGGAATAAAACCGAATGGTTTTTCTTAAACCGGCGGCTACCTCGAACTCCGGCGGGTGGCGGCGGTGGCTCGGCGCGGTGCTAGGTGGCGGCGGCGGCACGGCGGGAGGGATGGGGTGGGGTAGGGTGGGCCGCGGTGGGGCAGGGGGCGGTTATAAGGAGGGGGCCTGGGAGGAGTTCGGGCCGGATACGGCCCGTAGGTCGGTTTCCTTTTTAAAAAAAATAATAAATTCCACTCAGAAAAACGAATAAAAGAAATACTAAACAGACTCCAAAAAGCCTGAAATAAGTTTTTCCCCGTCCTCTAAAAATCTAACGGACAAGGTGAACATTTATTTGGGACTCCAATGCCATTTTAAAAAACGCATATTTTTCCTAATTCAAATAAAATAGCGATAAAACTCCGAATTAAAATCTTATTTTATTTTATTATTAAATCTCCAATATTTCTTTATTTTGAGGAAGTCATTTTATCCTCTCTCTTTTATTTTTATAAAAGAAATATTCGAAGAGAAAATAATTAAAATCAAACGATCCTCTTTTCAAAATTTGAGAAAACTCAAATGTGAAAATAACGAAATCCCTAACTCTCTCCGTAGGTCCTTGAGTTGCGTAGAATTTCTAGGATCAACCAAAATGCATTAAAATATGATATGCAATGATGATCTAATGCATAACATTCCAAATTGAAAATTTGGGATGTTACAACCCAATAACCCGGTGTCCTCTGCAGGGGAAACATAAGCTGCGGTTTGATGACCTTCAAGATTTCTTGATTTGCTCTCTCGGCTTGACCATTGGATTGGGGGTGAGCCACTGATGACACATCAAGCCGGATATGCTCACGTTGACAAAATTCTTCCATAGCACCCTTAGAGAGATTAGTGTCGTTGTCTGTTATAATGTTGTGTGCAAAGCCAAAACGGAAGATCACCTTCTTCATGAATTGAGCCGCCATTGCTGCATCACACTTACTGACCGGCTCTGCCTCTACCCACTTAGTGAACTTATCAACCGCCACCAAAAGGTGGGTCTTCTTGTCTTTAGATCTTTTGAAAGGCCCAACCATATCAAGCCCCCAAACTGTGAACGGCCAAGTAATTGAAATCATCCTAAATTCTTGAGCCGGCACATGAGCTCGATGTGCAAATTTCTGACATCCATCACACCTGCTGACGAGGTCCTCTGCATCAACATGAGCTGCTAACCAATAAAACCCATGACGGAAAGCTTTAGCCACAAGAGACTTTGACCCGGCATGATGACCACAATCTCCTTCATGAATTTCTCGTAAGATCTCACGGCCCTCTTCTGGAGAAACATAACGCTGAAACGCCCCTGTGACACTGCGATGATGTAACTCTCCATTAACAATCGTCATGGACTTAGACCGCCGGGTTATCTTCTGGGCCAAAGTTTCATCCTCAGGTAACTCGCCCCGGGTCATATAGGCCAAATAAGGGACGGTTCAATCTGGGATTACATGAAGAGCCGCCACCAACTGAGCCTCCAGGTCAGGAATAGCCAAATCCTCCTCTGTAGGGATCTTAACCGATGGGTTATGTAAGACGTCAAGAAAGACATTAGGCGGCACCGGCTTACGCTGAGAACCCAACCGGCTTAAAGCATCTGCCGCTTTGTTTTTCCTTCAATCAACATGCTCAACCTGATAACCTTTGAAGTGACCAGCAATAACGTCCACCTCTCGCCGATAAGCCGCCATGAGTGGATCCTTAGAATCCCAAGTACCAGAAACTTGCTGAGCCACCAAATCTGAGTCGTTGAAGCATCTAACCCGGCTTAAGTTCATTTCCTTAGCCATATGAAGACCGTGGAGTAAGGCCTCATACTCAGTTGCATTGTTAGTACAAGGAAACATAAAACAAAGAACATAGCAAAATTTATCACCTTGAGGGGAAGCAAGAATAACTCCAGCCCCCGAGCCCTCCAATTGCCTGGACCCATCAAAGTGAATAGTCCAATATGTGTTATCCGGCTTTTCCTTAGGCATTTGCAGCTCCGTCCAATCGTTGATGAAGTCCACCAATGCTTGATGGCCATGTGAGGCACATAATTTAACCCGTGAGGCCCAAGCTCAATGGCCCACTTAGCGACCCAGCCAGTTGCTTCTCTGTTTTGGATGATATCTCCCAAACATGCAGAGCTGATCACGGTGACGGGATGGCCCAGAAAATAGTCTTTAAGTTTCCGGTTGGCCAAGAACAGCCCATATACAAGCTTCTGCCAGTGTGGATACCTCTGCTTGGACTCAATAAGCACTTCACTGATATAAGAAACCGACCTTTTGAACCTGATACTCCTTTTCTGCTTCCTTTCTTTCTACCACAATAGCAACACTGACGGCCCGGCTATTAGCAGCCACATATAACAACAAAGGCTCCTTATCAATAGGGGCTGCGAGTATTGGCGGCTCAATCAACTATTTCTTTAAATCCTCAAACGCTACATCGGTAGCATCACTCCAGACAAAGTTATATGTCTTTTTCATCATATGATACAGAGGAATAGCCTTCTCCCCCAACCGGCTTATGAACCGGCTTAACGCCGCAATACGACCCGCCAGACGCTGCACATCATTGATACATGCCGGCTTAGCCAGAGAGGTGATAGCTTTGATCTTCTCAGGATTAGCTTCAATTCCTCTATTAGACACCAAAAAACCCAGGAGCTTGCCTGCCGGCACACCAAAAACGCACTTGGTCGGGTTAAGCATCATCTTGTAAACCCGAAGATTGTCAAAGGTTTCCTTCAAATCATCTATCAGTGTCTCCTTCTATCTGGACTTCACCACAATATCATCCACATAGGCATGAACATTACGCCCAATGTGGTTATGAAGACAATTTTGTACACACCTCTGATAAGCCGCCTGGGCACTCTTGAGCCCAAAAGGCATAGACACATAGCAGAAGGATCCAAAGGGAGTTATGAAAGTCGTCTTATCCTGGTCCTTAACTGCCATCTTGATCTGATGATAACCAGAATAAGCATCCAAAAAACTCAAGCGCTCACAACCCGCCGTAGCATCAATGATCTGATCAATACGAGGAAGAGCAAAAGGATCAGCCGGACAAGCCTTTTTAAATCCGTGTAGTCCACACACGCCAAGTGCCGTTTTTCTTAAGTACCAGCACCGGGTTAGCCAACCACTCAGGATGAAAAACTTTGATGATAAACCCAGCTGCCAAGAGCCGGGCTACTTCTTCTCCTATGGCCTTTCGTCTCTCCTCATTGAATCGGCGAAGAAACTATTTGACCGGTTTAAACTTTGGATCAATATTAAGAGTGTGCTCAGCGAGTTCTCTCGGTACACCCGGCATGTCTGAAGGCTTCCATGCAAAGATGTCCCGGTTCTCACGGATGAACTCGATGAGCGTGCTTTCCTATTTCGGATCCAGATTAGCACTGATGTTGAACTGCTTAGATGAGTCACCAGGGACAAAATCAACCATCTTGGTATCATCTGCTGACTTGAACTTGAGAACCAGATCATGCTCTATAGTTGGCTTTTTCAAAGACATCATATCTGCCAGGTCAACATTATCCTTGTAGAACTTCAGCTCCTCCGTCGCACAAACTGACTCAGCATAAGCCGCATCCCCCTCTTCACACTCTAGAGCTATCTTACGACTCCCATGTACTGTAATGGTTCCTTTATGACCCGGCATCTTGAGCTACAGATACACGTAACACGGTTGCGCCATGAACTTGGCATAAGCCGGCCGTCCAAACAGAGCATGATATGGGCTGCGGATCTTGACCACTTCAAAGGTCAATGTTTCTGACCTAGAGTCATGATCATCTCCAAAAACAACTTCCAGAGCTATCTTACCAACTGGATATGCCGACTTACCAGGCACCACGCCATGGAAAATAGTGTTTGATGGCTTAAGGTGTTTATCAGTCAACCCCATGCGCTGGGAAGTCTCATAATAAAGTATATTGATGCTGCTTCCACCGTCCATGAGTACCTTGGTGAACTTATACCCTCTGACCTGCGGCGCAACCACCAAAGCCAAATGACCCAGATTATCAACCCGGGGCGGGTGATCCTCCCGACTCCATACAATGGGCTGCTCAGACCAACGCAGATAACGAGGAACTGCTGGCTCAACAACATTGACTAATCTCTTATGAAGCTTCTGGTCACGCTTACACAAGCTAGTGGTAAACACATGATATTGCCCACTATTCAACTGCTTTGGGTTACTCTGGTAACCAGACTGTTGATGTTGCTGACCCCCTTGATTACTCTGCTGGTTGTAACCACCCTGGTTGCTGTGATTACCTTGATTTCCGTGAAAACCAGAATTAGAACCGCCACCGCCATAACCCAGACTGTGGGAGCCCAGCCCAGAACCGCCGCCTGGCCCGTGGCTGTCATGGAAAAGATTTGAATTTCTGTACTCCTTCATGATGTGACAATCCTTCCATAGATGCCCGGATGGCCTTTCCTTCGTACCATGTCGTGGGTAGGGCTAATTCAACATACGTTCCAGATTGATACCAGATCCTCCAGCTTGTGGGGGCGGCTTACCCTTACGACATTGACCATTATTCTGCGTATCGGTGTTAGCCACAAAGTCAAAACTATTATCAGCTTTGCACTTACTGTTTCCTCCTTGGTTATACTGCTGCCCCTTAGCATTGCTACTCCTCTTCCCCTTCCCCGCCTTATCGTCATCAGACTCGGGGTCTTTGGTACTATCAGAGTCAGCATATTTAACCAGAGCCGCCATGAACGTCCCCATGTCATTGCAGTGGCGCTTAAGCCGCCCTAACTTTTCCTTCAAGAGTGTGAAACGGCAGTTGTTCTCCAACATCAGCACCGCTGAGTCAGCATTGATGCGATCTGATGAGTGTAAGATTGTTGAGACCCGGCGGACCCAATGGGTTGTTGATTCACTTTCTTCTTCAACACAAGCGGCCAGATCCACAATCGACCTGGGTTGCTTACACATATCTTTGAAGTTCTGGATGAACCGGGTTTTCAACTCGGCCCATGATCCGATGGAATTGGCAGGAAGCCCCTTCAACTAGGTGCGGGTCGTTCCTTCCAACATCAGGGGAAAATACTTAGCATATGCAGCCTCACTAACGTCCAGCAACTCCATGGCCATCTCATAACTCTCGATCCATGCCTCAGGACTTAAATCAGCTGTATAATTTGGCACTTTGCGAGGTCCTTTGAAATCTTTGGGTAGACGCTCATTACGTAGATCCGGCACTAAGCATGGCACGCCCAAGTTTCGAAAGGTTAAACCTGGCTCCACAAAGGTGGTCAGACGAACCGGAGTCAGTTAACGAACTGCATACTGAGCCGCCAGCTCGGCCTCTCGACGAGCTCTACCTTGATCCACCACATCCTGAGCGTTTGCACCATCACCCGCCGGGTCATGCCCACGGGGCGCGTTACGGTTTCGTCCACTGCTCGACATAGCTGGCTCATCGAGATGCCCGCTGTAACTCTGGCTCGGGCAAGGGGTGGAATGAATCCTATCCCAACTGTATGAATAAGCCTGCTGCTGAGTTAACGCCGTCTAGAGAAGCTCTCTAGCCCTCCATGTCTCAACTGCCGCTGGCGATTCACCTTCAACCGGGATAGCTGCCAATCGAGATGCCGCAACGATCATGTTATCCAAAGGGTTGGAGTAATGACCTGGTGGCATCGGCACATGTTGTGGCGGGTTGTTGTTCTGATGTGGTGGATCCATTACACGCAGTTGAACCGGCGCATCCGTCCTAGGTGCTTCGACTCGGTTTGCCCCTGCCGGGTTACTGGTTCTTGCTCCTAGCGTGTTAAAAAGATTTCGAGGTTTGTAGACCAATGGCAGACGGGTCTGATGCCTCCTCCTCATGACATCGTTTGAAGCATTTTGATCCAACATGAGCCGGTAAGACTCCGCCTGAATCCGTTGTGACCGGGTATCCAAAGCAGCCCTTTCTTCAGCCATCTTAGTGCTTTCTGCATTTAGCTCCTCCTTAGCCTATGCTATCTCATCGCGCAATCTTGTGATCACCGCGTTATGTTGATCTTGATCCGCTGGGTTAACCACCGCTGTCAACAGCATCGTCAATTTATCCAGCAAATCAGTTAAAGCCTGAGCCGTGGGCGCTCAGGGCCTCCTGCCCCGGCAGCCGCTGCCGCCCCTGACCCGGAAACCAGCTCCGCCGCGGTTGTTGAGTGTTGCACGGCCTGGGTACCAGCCATGAAAATTGTAACTCGATTCGGCGGCTCACAGGGGTCCGGAATACTGTCGCCATCAGAACAACCCCCAAGCCGGCCCTCTCGCAGTTGATACAGTGACTCTATCTCACCAGTGGATGACTCGCCATCAGAATAGACGACGGTCTCATCACCAGCTGCCGGCATATCCTCCGAGTCCTCTCCATGGATAAACCCCACAAAGGCACGACTCATGGCTGGCCGAACCTGGGTGGGTCTTGCATGCTGAGCCGTCTCGATGATGTCGATGCAGATGTCCAGCTCAGGGCCCGGTTCGCCAATCTTGCCGATGAAGACGTGGATTCCCCCGAAGGGGACCCGGTACCCATACTCAATTGAGCCGGCCTCACAGCCCCATCCTGCGTCATCGATGTAGAGCTTGTCGCGGCAACTCTTGGTCATCCGTCCCATGGCGTATCCCTTGATTCCTTTGAAGCTGCCCTTTAAGAACTCGAAACCATCGTGCGATAGCCCCACGGTGGGCGCCAACTGTCATGGAAATGTCACGGCAGATGTCCTAGTGTGAGGACTTAGTCGTGGAGCCATCGTGTTGAGGTTAGCTTAAAGGGGTTAAACAGGACAAAGGACACGGGGAGTTTATACTGGTTTGGCCCCTTACGATGAAGGTAAAATCCTAGTCCAGTTTGTAGTTCATATTGCTAGGGTTTCGATGAATGGGGAGTGAATACTCTTGACCCGGCTCTCGATCTCTTGTTTCTTGTCCTAAGCCGCCTCTAGGTCGTCCCCTTATATACATGGGTTGATGCCTTGCGGCCCTCAGAGTCCCGGATGGCTTATACAATGTATCCGGCTCGGTGACCTTTTACATATGCCTTACAATACAAGTTTACATACATGGCGGTTTACTCTCTTGGGCCTTAAGCCACCTTCAGGTCTGGGCCCTCCACTAGCCTATCTATGAATCGCCACGTGACCTTGGGCTTCATTGTGATGGATCTTCATAGGGATGACCCGGCCCCTCCTGGGCGGGTCATACCTAATAGTTATATCCCCAACAACTAGTAACACAGCAAATCCATGGATCAAATCCAATAAAAAATCATCACACCAACAAATCACAAAAAAATTGGTAGGGCTATGTTTCAGGGGATTTTTGAAATTGGGACAAAACAAAGAAAAGTTAGGCTAGAAAGTGGGGGTAGGGACTCCAAATTCATGATCAACCATGGCTCATGATACTAAGATGATGTAGTGTGGAACCCTAATGGCCAGTTTTTCACGATTTTGAGGGAATTCCCAAAGAACACGATGAATACACAAGAGGAAAACACTCAAATCAACGAGATCCAATCACACATGTGTTAAATCCACATACACAAAGGGGAACACAAGATCCAAAGTCAACGAGGGAGGATACACGATAGCTAGGTCATCCCGATCCGTGAGCAAAGAGGTATTTAATCCACTAGGGGGATCTTCTCAGTGACAAGGTCTTGAATCCACTTGGGGGATCTTCTCCTTGAGGAGGCCTCGATCTCCAAAGGAGTAAGGAATAAGTGGATGAGCAAAGCTCTATCTCAAATGAGCTCTCACATTGCTGACCCTAGATGGAGAGGGGAGAGGTCTATTTATAGCCTTAGTGCTAGTTGGGGAGAATGGGGGGATACATGGGCTGGTGGCCTGTTTACTGTGTGCAGACAGGGGGGCGGATGTTCGGGCCTTCACATCGGGCCGGATGTCCAGGCTAGCTTCGGTGGCGTTCCATTGTTCTCTGGATAGGGGTGGCCAGATTTCCAGGCTAGCGCCGGATGTCCGGGGCCATCGGGCCAGATGTCCGGGGCCGTAGGGCCAGATGTCCGGGGCCAGGACGGATGTCCGGGCCCTGTAGCTTTTGCGCTGCTGCTATTGTTGTCTTCAGGGGCCAGAGGATGTTCGGGGCCAGGGCCGGATGTCCGGGTCCTATAGATCTTCGACGATTCCTTTCGTCGGTCCTCTTTGTCCGTGTACGTGGGGATTTGTCCGTCTTCACGATCATCTCTGACAGGGTTTTTTCCATACCTAATCACACATAGCATTCCATCTTTAGGTAGTAGCCATGTTTCATGTGGGTCATACGGAATATCACAAAGGAGAGATGTCACCTCGGTCCAGATAGCTCTTGCATGTGCTCGTGTCATCGGTCCACTAGGCACTTGGGGAGATGTAGGTAGGTCCATGCGGATGACTATAGGATGCTCCGCATTAGTGAGGGTATATATGGTATGCACCTTTATTCACTACTCAGTGGGACCGGGTGAAACCACTCGGCGAGACAAACTAGTACAAACGATTTGAACTTTAGGCTTTTCGATGAGACAGAGCGAAACCATTTGGTGGACTGAGACATGTTAACCTAAGAAATTTCCCCTCTTAGATGTCACCGACAGAAACTAATCGGAAATTTTGATTGAATTTTGGTTGGCAACATGAGGTTAGCCAGTGCACTCCGGTGGGACCAAAGGGCCAACTTGGTGAGACCCAGGTTCTAGGGTTTAGGCGACGGCTATGTCATGTGTATCTTGGTGCGTCCGGATGGATGTGGTCTGGTGGGACCGAGTTTGACTTTAGGTTTTTAATATAGTGGAATGTGGGAAAGTTTGAGGCTTTTGGAGCAATATCTCTAAGCACATGAGAAGTGAGCCATTACAAAAACATCACCCCCTTTTAATAGTGTTGGATTTCCTATGGACTCAATGTGATCTTTGATCACTCAAATATAAATGAAGAGTCTAGAGCCTTTAATCAACACTTGTCCTTGGCATTTTTAGGTGTCCAGTTCCACATCCCAAAGTTGTACCTAAATTAAACTCTTTCTTGAAATACTATTTGAGTAGGCATTAGTTCAATGATATATAAATGTTGTGATGAATTACCAAAACTACCCAGGGATGATATGCACTTTTAGAGATGAAGGTCGCCGCCTCCCGGGATGAGGATGAAGTTGTCGCATCTCCCAAAGAGGAGGAAAGCGAGGTCGTCACAACCTCCGCGTTGAAGGAGGGTGGTGGTGAAGACGATGACGACGATGACACTAAGGCCTCTGAGGAGGAGTTCGTGGGAGACAAGGGCGCAGTGGCACCTCCTCCCCTATGAAGGTTGAAGAGAGGGCACAATGGAGAGGCCTCCTCCAGCAAGGCCAGAAACAAAGAACAACAGCTGGACATGCCAAAGATCTACGAGCCTGTCGGGTGCTCGGGAGCGCCTCCGCAGCTCACACTATCCAAGCTGCAGTGGCGAGGCTGGCAAGGGCACTCAATGTCCTTGGGAAGGGACTGAGAGTCCTTTATCCCATCTTCAATTGTTGTCATGTATTTTTTGACAAAAGACAGCTTCGTATGTTCATTCGGAAAAAATTCAATACAAACAATGGCCCTAATAATATCAGGAGACACATTAAACTAGCAAGACCCTGCATCATTTTCAGTTGACTTTGCTAGAACATGAGCTGCTTCATTAGAATAATGACTAGCATGAGTAAAATTACATGACATGAACTTTGGAGCCCTTCTCTTAATATCAAAGACAATGGCACCTATGTGAGATCTGTCCTTCTCTCCACTTTTCACCTTATTGGCCAAACTAGCATAATCAGAAGCTACAATAATCTACTGGAAGCCAGTTTCTTCAGTGAAGGTTAAAGCATGGCGCATAGCAATAGCTTCACCCAGCTCTGGTTATCCACATGATAAACAAATCTTATACTTGTAGCTAACACCAGACTCGGGTGGTTGTAGAAGACAACACCAATGCCCATGCCTTTGGTGTGGGGGGAAATCACAACATCAACATTGACCAGGACCGACCCAGCCAGCGGTGGAGACCACTTTGGGATTGTCGTCTGGTGCTCATGCCTAGTGGAGATAGTAGACCTGAAGTTGTACAATAAGATGAAATCAAGATAAGCTTTGATCTTGCCCACCACACATGGAGGATTAGGAATTTTCACCATTTCTTATATTGTTCTGATTCTCCCAAATGTGCCAAATTGCAATAGCAAGGATCATTGAATGGAGATGTGAGGCATTAGAAATCCAGTTCAATAACCACTGTTGCATATGGGCAAAGCTTTTCAGATTTAATGATATATCAAATGATTTCTTTAGCTCTATTTGGATTTCTTTTACATAGTGGCACAGAAGAAAAAAGTGTTCCATTGTTTCAAATTTGTTACAATATGTGCAGTCATACCTTGTTGGGATTGATCGCCTGAGGAGCTGGTCACCGGTACGAAGGCAATACTATGCAATTCTCCACAACACAATCTTCATTCTTTCTAGACACTGAATTCTCCATAGGTTTTCCACAATTTCTCCATAACACACTATTTCGATGATGACCCTCTGCCTGGAGAGCTTTGGCTAAGCCAGAATAGATGTGTTCTTGCAAGATTATAGCCTGACCTCACCATGTAAATTCCAGTATTGGTGTATGGCCAGGAGGCCAAGTCACTTCACCCTTCAGAGCTTAAGGGAATTTTAAGAATTCTAGTGTCCTCCACAAAAATTTATCTAGTTGTTTCTTCTTTCCATGAAGAACCATCACTAGAAACTAGAGATATCACTATTTGGTTGTCTTGCATAGGGACTAAGGTGTGCACTGTACCTGGTGTGGTATCTCACACCCAACTATACCTAATACTGGAAATTTTCTTGCCATCTCCTACTCTCCATAGTAATCCTTTTTGCAGAAGTTCGCTCCCATGCAAGATGCTTCACCAAGTGTAGGATTCTACTCTTGGACATTTTGAGTTCCAAAAGTCTCCATGAGGGAAGTATATCCCTTCCATTACACGGTGATATAGAGAGCGGGGCTCCGATTGCAGTCGTCAACACTATTTTGCAAGCATAGCTTCGTTAAATAAGTGCATATCTTAGATCTCCGGTGTAATTTCTTTCTACCATCTTCCATGCTCCACCAAAAATTAGATATTGGCCTTCTTAGTTTGTCACAAGTACTAGCAAAGACCTTAAAATAGTTCATCACATACATCGATATTGCTTGTGCAACTAATTTCAAGAATACTTTGTCGGATTTCGGGTTCCGACAGACCCTTGAGGTTTGAACACTGGGGTGCGTGCGGAGACCTCTCACCTACCGATCTACGTCTGATCCTCTCGTGCAAACTAAGATGAAAATGATGAACAACACAAGAGACACGAGGTTTATACTGGTTCGGGCCACTGTTGTGGTGTAATACCCTACTCCAATGTGTGGTGTGGTGGATTGCCACTAGGGCTGATGATGGACAGTACAAGGGAAGAACAGCCTCGCGAGCGGTGTTCTTGAGCTGGTGCGGTGTGTTCTACTTAGCCACTACTGGGTTTTTCTCTTTCTCTTCTCTTCTCTCCTCTTCTCTCCTCTCTCCCCTCTTTTCACTCTCTCTTCGCTCCCCCCTTCTCTTTGTGGAGGCTAGCTCTATTTATAGAGGCCCTGGGCCTCTCCCCGAATAATTGAGCAGGAAGGGTGCCAACAATTGGCCATTTTGAAGGGGAACATCTAGTACAAGTTATCCTGACCAAAGGTGGTCTTCGGCTGCCAAAAGCACTGGTGATGACGCCGTCTTGGGCTCCACGGTGACCTCCGTCCGGCCATTTGGCTGGTCTTGGTCTCGTTGCACCGGAATGGTAACCTTTGCCTGATACCTTGGCCTGTGCTTGCCCCCTTTGCACCAAAGGGGAAACAAGGACCCTGCGCAGGCCGGTGCCCGCCTGGCGCTCGCCTGGCCTTGATCGTCATGGCTTGCGTCATGGGATCCTCGCGAGGTACCCTTGCATCGATCTCTCCGCCTCCTCGCGAGCCTGCCTGATGAGGATGCTCTTCGAGGAAGCTTCCTGTCGTCCGCCCCGCGAGGCTTGGCCCCTTGCGAGGGTCTTGAGCTTTGGCTGATGAAGATGGGCCGTGCTGGGCCCCCACCTGAGCCATGCCGCAGGCCGCAGGCAGGCAAGTCTAAGGACCCCCGTTCCCAGAATGCCAACAGTAGCCCCCGGGCCCAAGGCGCGTGCGGGCTTGGCTTAGCAGAGAAGCGAAGGGGCAAGCACGAAGCGCCGCAGGCCCTAACAGCCTGCGGCCTTGGGCGCTGTGTGGCAGTTGATTGGGCGTGGGCGTCTGCACTTCCCCATGATGCCTCGGTGACCGCACGACTTGACAAGTTCCTGCATGCAGAGATATGGGTCATGATTACCTGAGGTCTTGGTGCTCGGTGGTTGACCTCCTCCGGCTATAAGTACGGGGCTAGGCGAGCCCCTTCAGTCCATCCCTTCTTGCTGCTCCTTTTCTTCTTCTTGGCTAATCGTCGTCCCCATGGCCCCAAAGAGATTCTCGGCCGCGGAGAAAGGAAAGGCTCCTCGGGCAGGGCCTGACCCTCCCCCGACCAAGCGCGGCTGAGGCCGCCCTCGCAAGTACACCACGGTCCCCGTGGTAGCCTCCCACGGTCATGGAGGCGGTTCCCTGCGTGGTGGTGAGCGCCCTGTTGCCGACGGGGGGCACACTGTAGGTGTACGTCCCCCTAGGCCACGCTTCCGCTCTGCGGAGGTGCTGCCGGAGTTCGTCGTGTGGTCAGCGAACCCGACCAGCACCTGGCTCCAGCTCCCCCGCTTCTTCGCAGGTGAGCTGTCGGCCAATGCCCGGTGCGGCTTCTGGCTCCAGGTGGATGGTTGCTGCAGCAGGGCCTTCTGGGCTTCGCTGGAGGTCTCCCCTTCTGGAAATGGGTCCCTGACTCACGGCTGGCAAACGTTTGCCCGCGCGCGCGGCCTGGGTTAGCGGTGCACCCTGCACTTCAAGTTCGATGGCGACGCCACCCTCTGCGTGAGGGTGTTTGTGGAAGATGATCGCCGCGCTGGGTGTTGCCCCGAAGATGGTGACCCCGGCCGCCTGCCCAGCCCCGGCACTGACCAGGATGAAGACAGCGCCAGGTGCGCCAGCGGCGGTGCTCGGCGCTCGTCAAATTTTGGCGACTCTCCCTCGAGCAGCAGCTCCTCCAGCGGTGGCCGCGACCAGCCCCCGCGTCGTCGCGCCTGCCTAGGCGAAGGCAGCAGGTCCACCCGCCGCCGCGCCCTGGTGAAGCGAGAGGAGGCATCCGCCTAAACCCCAGGAGTAGCTCGAGCTTTTGCTGTAGGTTGGTGTTGGACAGGTCGTGTCCATTTTGTTTCCTTCCTTTTCTGCGTAAGAAGAAGGTAGTACAGGGCCCCATGGGGGCGTGTTAGAACTGTTGCTGTCAAGTGTCGCGTTGCTTTTGCCATTTCTGCGCTATGTTTCCGTGTTGCATGTCCATGTGCGGGAGTCATTTGAGCTTGGTGGAGCTTGACGCGGCCCTCGCCTCCGGAGGCTGAGGCCTCGTCGTGCGCTTCATGCCCGGCAAGGATTAGTTAGAGGGGTAACCTTTGGTCCCGGCAGCGGGGGCGATCAGCCTAGGTCCTGCGTTTGTGTCGCGATGCTCGTGAGGCATGGACTAGGAGGGGTGCTCCCGCAGAGGACTCAGACAGGAAAGCTCCAGACGATCGGGGCAGAAGACGCTTGCGAGGGCGCCCATGAACATCCCTCGCGAGACTTGTGCGAGAGAAAACGAGGCGAGTGGATGAAAAAGATAGAGAGTCACAAGCCAGGAACGCAAACAACTCCAATAAGATTTCAAACTTGAATAAACACGCCAACTGCAGAAAGCAAATGAAAAAGCCGCGTCTGTCACCTATTCTAGTCTTCGACGTCTTCTCACCAGCGCGGAGCTAAGTGCTGCCACTGGGCGTGGGCGGGATCCCCCGAGGCCCAGGGGCGGCACTCCGGAGACTCCGGGGCATGTACAACCCCACTCATTATTACGTAAGAGTGTCACGGGCGGCGAGCTTCACAAGCGTTTGCCTTCTTCACAGGCACCGGGCCTTTCCCAAAACGCGATAGCTTCACAGGCATTGGCCTTCTTCACAGGCACCGGGCCTTTCCCAAAACGCGATAGCTTCACATGCATTGGCCTTCTTCACAGGCACCGGGCCTTTCCCAAAGCGCGATAGCTTCACAGGCACCGGGCCTTTCCCAAAACGCGATAGCTTCACAGGCATTGGCCTTCTTCACAGGCACCGGGCCTTTCCCAAAACGCGATAGCTTCACAGGCATTGGCCTTCTTCACAGGGACCGGGCCTTTCCTAGGCGCTAGGCCTCGCTCAGGGGTAGAACCTCTGGAGATGTTGAATGTTCCATGTGTTCTGGATGGGTACTCCCTCCGGAGTCTCCAAGCGCGCGGAGCCAGGCCTCGAAACATGAACAACCTTGAACGGGCCCTCCCACATGGGAGAGAGCTTGTGCAGCCCCTCCCTGGAGAGAACCCTTCTGAGCACGAGATACCCTACCTCAAGGGTCCTGGGGCGGATGTTGCGGCAGTGGTATCGTCGTAGCGCCTGTTGATACCTTGCCGCTCGCAGTGCGGCTTCCCGACGGCGTTCCTCCCCCAGCACAAGATCCGTCCCCCGCATGGCGTCCTGCTGAGCCTCGTCGAACGCCAGGACCCGCGTGGAGCGACACCTGACCTCGTGAGGGAGAATAGCCTCTACTCCATAGACAAGGAAGAATGGGGTCTCGCCAGTCGGCTTGGTCGCTATCGTGCGGATTAACCACAGCACGGACTGGAGCTAGTTGTACCAGCCCCTGCCGTAGGCTTCCAGCTTCTTCTTGAAGGTCCTGGCTTTGAGGCCCCTCAGGACCTCCGCGTTGGCCCGCTCGGCCTGGCCATTGCTCCGGGGGTGTGCTACCGAAGCGTAGCATATCTACATTCCAAGGTTAGCACAGTATGTTTTGAAGAGATTATTGGTGAATTGCGAACCATTGTCGGTGATGATGCGGTTGGGCACCCCAAATTGGCTCATGAGGCCCTTGATGAATTTGACCGCTGAGCCTGCCGGGATTGTGCGGACGGCTTCCACCTCAGCCCACTTGGTGAATTTTTCCACGGCGACGTAGAGGTAGCGATAGCCCCCTGGCGCCCGAGGAAATGGGCCCAGAATGTTGAGCCCCCAAACTGCGAATGGCCATGAGAGGGGTATAGTCTGTAGACCCCCCGCAGGCTGATGGATCTGCTTAGCGTGAAACTGGCAGGCCTCGCAAGCCTTCACAAGCTCAATGGCATCGTTGCGTGCTGTGGGCTAATAGAATCCACTATGGAACGCCTTGCCGACGAGGGTCTGTGACGATGAGTGGTGCCCGCAGTCTCCGCCTTGTATGTCCGACAGTAGCTCATTTCCTTGCTCTTGGGAGATGCAACGTAAGGACACGTCATTTGGTCGCTTCCTGTAGAGCTCTCCATCCCTGACGCAATAAGCTGTGGCCTGCCGCGCCACACGCTCCGCTTCCTCCTCATTCTCCGGCAGAGTCCCTTGCATCAGGTAGTTCTTGAGCTCCGGGATCCAACACCCTTCCTGCGGCTCTAACGCCAGGAGCAGGCGTGCCCCTGAGGCTGGGCCACAGACCGGGGCTCCTGAGGCAGGCGGCTGAGGGAGCTCCTCCCTTGGTTGTGTCGTGCTCGACAGCGACGGCACCGCCGAGGGTTTGAAGAGCCGCTCCTCAAAGACGCCAGGCTCCTGAGGCAGCCGCCTAGATGCCCTCTTGGCGATGTCATCAGCCTCCTGATTGGTGCCACGAGGCACATGCTACAACTCCAGTCCCCAGAACTGTTTCTCCATCTTGCGAACCTCAGCGAGGTAGGCTTCCATGTGTTCGTCCTTTGGCTCGTATATCTTGTTGGAGAAGTTGACGAGGAGCTGTGAATCGCCCTTGATGATGAGGCGCTTCACCCCTAAGGCAGTTGCGGCCTTCGCGAGGCCCTCCTGGCTCTGCTTTGCTTCAGTTTGGACGGTCGATGCGGCCTTGGCACAGCGCTCCTCCCTGACCGCTACCAGGGCTACGCTAGCGGAGTAGGGGGTGGCCGCAAGGTAGAGCACCAGGGGCTCCCGAGGACGCGGAGCTACCATCACTGGTGGACTGGTAAGGTACCTCTTGAGGTCTTGGAATGCCTTGTCGACCTCTTCAGTCCATTCGAAGGGGCCCTTTTTCTTCATCAGCTTGAAGAAGGGCAGCGCTCGTTCCCCCAGCTTGGAGATGAAACGCCCCAGCGCAGTTACACGCCCGGTGAGCTTCTGCATTTCTCTGAGGGTCCTTGGCGGGCTCATGTCTTCGACTGCCTTGACCTTCTCCGGGTTGGCCTCGATGCCCCTGTGGGATACGAGGAAACCCAGGAGCTTGCCTGAGGGGACTCCAAACACGCACTTCTCCGGGTTGAGCCGTAGGTCCACTTCGTTGAGGCTCACAAAGGTTTCTTCCAGGTCCTGTATCAGGGTCCTTGCCTCACAAGACTTCACCACAATGTCATCGACGTAAGCTTCAGCGTTCCTCCCGAGCTGCCGGCCTAAGGCGATGTGCATCAGCCATTGAAAGGTCGCGCCTGCGTTGCGCAACCCAAACGGCATGCACGTATAGCAGTACACTCCACACGGGATCACGAAGGCTGTCTTCTCCACGTCTTCTACCGCCATCTTGATCTGGTGATAGCCCGAGAAGGCATCTAGGAAGCACAATAGGTCACACTCTGCGGTGGAGTCGACTATCTGGTCAATGCGGGGGAGCGGAGATGGATCCTGCGGGCAGGCCTTGTTGAGGTTGATGAAGTCGACGCACATGCACTCCTTTCCTCCCTTTTTCGGCACAACGACTGGATTAGCCAGCCAATCAGGGTAGCGGACCTCGCGGATAACTCCTGCCGCCTCTAGCTTCCGGGTCTCTTGAACGATGAAAGCCTGTTTCTCAGTAGACTGCCGCCTTGCCTTCTGCTTCACAGGGCGCACATTGGGGCACACGTTGAGGTGATGCTCAATCACTTCCCTTGGGACCCATGCTAACTGATCAGGTTCCCACGCAAACACCTTCTTGTTCGCACACAGGAACCCGATCAGGGCTTTCTCTTGCTCGGGCTCGAGGTTGGCACCTATGGTGAAGGTGGCGCTAGCGGACCCGTCCTCGTCGACTGGTACCTGCTCGGTTTCTGCCTTGTCTTGGGTGAACAGTTGCTTCGTTTTAGCCGGCGCAGCCCCCTTGGGCTCAAGGGTTTCGGTGCCAGTGGGCTGCGCCACCGCGGCCGCCCTGAAAACAAGCTGGAGCACCTGTAGCGCATCCCTTGTGTCTCCTGACACGGTGAGGACGCTGCTGCTCCCATGCATCTTCATGAGGTTGTACACCGGGTGAGTTGCTGCCATGAACCGAGCCAGGGCCGGATAGCCGAGGATGGCGTTGTAGGGGAGGCCGATGGGGGCGATGTCGAAGTCGGTCAGCTCCGTGCGGAAGTTGTCACAGGTGCCGATGGTCACTGGAAGGCGGATCTGTCCCAAGAAGGCGGTGGAACCGGCTCCGACGCCCGAGAAAGGCCTGTTGGGTCGGAGCCGCTCCAGCGGCACATGGAGGAGGCTGAAGGCCTCCACTAAGAGCACGTTGAGGCCGGCACCACCGTCGATGAGGGTCCTGGTGACGGCCACTTGGCAGATGGTGGGGGTGCACAGCATCGGGAGTGCGCCCGAACCAATGGGGTTGAAGGGGTGGTCCTCCGAGTCGAAGGTTAGATCGGCCTCGGGTGCCACCCAGCCCAGGGGGCTTCTTGGCGCTTGGAGGCGGTGCTGATCCGGCGGGTGAACGGCTTGACGTGATAGCTAGAGGGTGGTGCCTGGGAGCCACCCAGGAGAGCTGCGACGATGGGCGGCGCTGGTGCGGCGAAACGGGCGAGGAAGAGGTCGCGCAGCTCCTCCCAGGAGGTGACTGAGGCCGTCGGCAGGTGGAGGAGCCACGCGCGCGGGATGTCGGTGAGGGCCATGGGTAACTAGTTGTCCATCACCCGGTCGTTGCCCCCGGCTCTGAGGACGGCCTCCTCGTACGCCAGGAGGAAAACCATCGGGTCCGTCACGCCGTCGTAGCGCAGCGTCGTCTCGGGCCTGAACTTGCGCAGCCACTGCACCTATCGCAAGGCGGGGGCCAAGGCCCGGAGCCCCCTGGCCCTGGTGTCAACATCCGTTGCTGGAGCAGGCGGCGCGTTGTCCGCCATGAGGGCGGGATGCGATGTTGGGGGAGAGCGGGTCGTCAGGAGGGAGGACTGCGGCGCACCCCTACCTGGCGCGCCAAATGTCGGATTTCGGGTTCTGGCAGACCCTTGAGGTTCGAACACTGGGGTGCGCGCAGAGACCTCTCCCCTACCGATCTACGTCTGATCCTCTCGTGCGAACTAAGATGAAAATGATGTACAACACAAGAGACACGAGGTTTATACTGGTTCGGGCCACCGTTGTGGTGTAATACCCTACTCCAGTGTGTGGTGTGGTGGATTGCCACTAGGGCTGATGATGGACAGTACAAGGGAAGAACAGCCTCGCGAGGGGTGTTCTTGAGCTGGTGCGGTGTGTTCTACTTAGCCACTACTAGGTTTTTCTCTTTCTCTTCTCTCCTCTTCTCTCCTCTCTCCCCTCTTTTCACTCTCTCTTTACTCCTCCCTTCTCTTTGTGGATGCTAGCTCTATTTATAGAGGCCCTGGGCCTCTCCCCGAATAATTGAGCGAGAAGGGCGCCAACAATTGGCCATTTTGAAGGGGAACATCTAGTACAAGTTATCCTGACCAAAGGTGGTCTTCGGCTGCCAAAAGCACTGGTGATGACGCCGTCTTGGGCTCCACGGTGACCTCCGTCCGGCCGTCCGGCTGGTCTTGGTCTCGTTGCACCGGAATGGTAACCTTTGCCTGATACCTTGGCCTGTGCTTGCCCCCTTTGCACCAAAGGGGAAACAAGGACCCTGCGCAGGCCGGCGCCTGCCTGGCCTTGATCATCATGGCTTGCGTCATGGGATCCTCGCGAGGTACCCTTGCATCGATCTCTCCGCCTCCTCGCGAGCCTGCCTGATGAGGCCGCTCTTTGAGGAAGCTTCCTGTCGTCCGCCCCGCGAGGCTTGGCCCCTCACGAGGGTCTTGAGCTTGGGCTGATGAAGATGGGCCATGCTGGGCCCCCACCTGAGTCACGCCGCAGGCCGCAGGCAGGCAAGTCTGGGGACCCCCGTTCCCAGAACGCCGACATACTTCCTTACCAGCCCTTGACACAGGCATGTTGCTCCAGCCATTTAGCCTCTTCCATAACCTGCCTGTGAGAAAATTGAAGTTATTCAATGGAGAACGTCCCACACAGGTTGGCATGCCTAGGTAAGTATCCTAAAGTGTTTCATCCTGCACACCTAGTTTAGCCTGCACCCTTTCTTTAATATGAGTTGTGCATCGAGGGCCAAAGTAGATGGAAGACTTATGTGAATTGATTTTCAGGCATGTACCCTCATAATATGTCTTTAGAGAATATTAGAGGGCACTTGTACTTTTGTTGTCTCCTTTCACAAATAAAATGATGGCATCTGCAAATAAAAGATGCGAGATAGGTGGCCCATTTCTACCATTACGAATTCCCTTGAGATCACCAGATGATTCCTCTGTTGCATTAAACATGATAAGCCTTCAACACACAACAAAAATAAATGTGGGCTAATAGGATCTTCTTGGTGAATGCCTCCAGTAGGAAAGAAAGGTCCAGTTAATTCACCATTAACTTTAACAGCATATTTCACAGAGGTAACACATCTCATTACTATGTCAACCCAAGAGGAATCAAACCCCAATTTCAAAAGAACACCTTTTTAGTATTCCATTCTACCCTGTCATAGGATTTTGCCATGCCAATCTTAGGGGCAAAAGAGGGGAAATTATCTTTTTCTTTCATAATGGAGTGCAGACACTCCTAAGCAATGAGCACATTAACTGTAATGAGTCTACCAGGTACAATTGCACTTTCCTGTTCAGATATAATCTCTAAAAGAAGAGCTTTTAGGCAATTTGCAAGCACCTTTGAAGCAATTTGTAGACTACGTTGCATAAACTAATTGGTCTGAAATTAGCTAAGGAGTCAGGATTGTTCACCTTTGGTATTAGTACTATTATGGAGTCGCAAAAGCCATCTAGAGTGTTTGACCCCATTAAGAAGCCTCTCACATCTGAACATATATCTTGCTCCAAGAGGTCCCGGTGCCTTTTGATAAAAGATAGCCGGAAATCCATATGTCCTTGGTGCCTTTGTCAGCCCCATCTAGAATAGAGCATATTTAATTTCTTCGTTGGTGTATTCTTGAGCCAAAACTTCATTCATTTCATCATCGACTTTCCTTGGAATTGCATCCAGTACTTCATTTAGTAATGAACATTGTTCAGAAGAAAATAGGTTCACATAAAATTCATGGACTAGGCTTAACATGCCTTTCTGATCTTCACACTTTGTGTCGTCAGCCCTTCATAAATCTTTAATCATGTTTGTTCTTCATATTTTTGATGCCCTAGCATGGAAAAAAGAAGTGTTGCGGTCTCCAATTTGAGCCACTCTACTCTAGAACGTTGACGGGCTATTATCTCTTTCCTTTCAAATAGCTTGCACAATCGTTTTCCAACTTCCTTTTCCTTGGTGAGATATACTGCCTCATTATTTTCCTTTCACATAGCAGCTAAGCTCCTCTCTAGCTTCTTGATTTATTTCCTAACCGGCCCAAAGGAGTTCCTACTATTGGGGAACACAGTATTTCAAAAAATACGATCACACAAGATATATCTAGGATATGCATAGCAACGAGAGGGGAGAGTGTGTCTACGTACCGTCATAGACCGAAAGCGGAAGCGTTAAGTAACGCGGTTGATGTAGTCGAACGTCTTCACGATCCAACCAATCAAGTACCGAACGCACGGTACCTCCGCGATCTGCACACGTTTCGCTCGGTGACGTCCCTCGTACTCTTGATCTAGCTGAGGCCGAGGGTGAGTTTTGTAAGCACGACGGTGTGTTGACGGTGATGATGAAGTTACCGACGCAGGGCTTCGCCTAAGCACTATGACAATATGACCGAGGTGTAAAACTATGGAGGGGGGCACCGCACACGGATAAAGATTAACTTGTGTGTCTATGGGGTGCCCCCCTCCCCCGTATATAAAGGAGGGGAGGAGGAGGAGGGCCGGGCACAAGGGGTGCGCCCAAGGGGGGGAATCCTGCTCCTAGTAGGAGTAGGTTCCCCCCTTTCCTAGTCCTAGTAGGAGAAGAAGGAAGGAGAGGAAGAAGAGAAGGAAAGGGGGGGCCGGCCCCCCTAACCCTAGTCCAATTCGGTTTGGGCTAGGGGGGGCGCCACACCTTGGCATGCCTCCTCTCTTCCACCATTAGGCCCATGAGGCCCAATAACTTCCTGGGGGGTTCCAGTAACTCCCGGTACTCCGAAACTTATCAGAAACGACCTGAACCATTCCGGTGTCCGAATGTAGCCTTCCAATATATGAATCTTTATGTCTCGATCATTTCGAGACTCCTCGTCATGTCTGTGATCTTATCCGGGACTCCAAACAACCTTCGGTACATCAAATCACATAACTCATAATACATATCGTCATCGAACGTTAAGCGTGTGGACCCTATGGGTTCGAGAACTATGTAGACATGACTGAGACACATCTTCGGTCAATAACCAATAGCGGAATCTGGATGCTCATATTGGTTCCTACATATTCTACAAAGATCTTTATCGGTCAAACCGCACAACAACATATGGTGTTCCCTTTGTCATCGGTATGTTACTTGCCCGAGATTTGATCGTCGGTATCATCATACCTAGTTCAATCTTGTCACCGGCAAGTCTATTTACTTGTTATGTAATGCATCATCCCGCAACTAACTCATTAGTCACATTGCTTGCAAGGCTTATAGTGATGTGCATTACCGAGAGGGCCTAGAGATACCTCTCCGACAATCAGAGTGACAAATCCTAATCTCGGTCTATGCCAACTCAACAAACACCATCGGAGACACCTGTAGAGCATATTTATAATCACCCGGTTACGTTGTGACATTTTATAGCACACTAAGTGTTCCTCCGGTATTCGGGAGTTTCATAATCTCATAGTCATAGGAACATGTATAAGTCATGAAGAAAGCAATAGCAATAAACTAAACGATCATAGTGCTAAGCTAACGGATGGGTCTAGTCCATCACATAATTCTCTCATGATGTGAACCCATTCATAAAATGACAACACATGTCCATGGCTAGGAAACTTAACCATCTTTGGTTAACGAGCTAGTCAAGTAGAGGCATACTAGGGACACTCTGTTTGTCTATGTATTCACACATGTACTAAGTTTCCGGTTAATACAATTCTAGCATGAATAATAAACATTTATCATGATATAAGGAAATATAAATAACAACTTTATTATTTCCTCTAGGGCATATTTCCTTCACCTACTCCAGCTTTGAAGTGTATTGGACATCCTTTTTAGGGTTGATCATGTATTACTAAGGGAAGGATGGCCTTCTCTATGTGAATGCCAAGAATCCTCCACTGTTTGAGAATAGTCAGGGGCTCTCATCCATGTTGCCTCGAATTTGAAGGTTTGTTTGAGTTGGATGGTGAGCATACCTCGCTATCATGACTAGGATTACCAAGTGATCAGAAGATGTTGTGATGATGTTCTCCACTGTACAGTTGTCAAAGGTTGCAGGAATTCTCCATTGGCCGCAGCTCCATCCAATCTGACCTTGATGTTTCAGACCCATCTTGTCTACTAGTACAAGTATACTTGGGCCCAACAAAACCCATGTCCACTATGCCACAGTCATCAAGGCAATCTCTAAAAATTTCCATCTAATTTTCTTCTCTATCCCTCGCTCCCAGGTGTTCGTCACTATGTAGAGCGTCATTGATATCACCTGCACAAATCCATGGGCCTTCCACCGTGGTCCTAAGGAACCTCATTATGTCCCAAAATTGATGCCTTGGCTCTTATATTGGTTCATCATATACAAGTGTAGCACGCCACTCATACCTTCCTCATTGAAACAATAATGTCAATCAATTGCGAGGAGAAAGCTCTTAAATCGACCTTCAAGGAGGCTGACCAAAACAGAGCCAAACCACCGCTCAACCCATTACTATTGACTGGATAAGCACCCGAGAAACCAAGAAACCACATGAGTTTCTGAGCTCTGCTATCCCTCATCTTCGTCTCGGATAAGAAGAGGAGGGAGGGACAGTGTCTACTAATGAGCCATTTGATATCGCCAACTGTTGTGTCCGTTCTTAGGCCACGACAGTTCTAACAGAGCAAATTATCTCCACTGCAGCCTCTGCCAGATCTGCCGATCTCGATGGGATAAATGTGAGTTCCTTCTTCTGCTTCTTTGTAACGCCCTGGATGTAACTTTCCATATTTCTAACTCTGACTCTTGCCATTTTCGGTGATGTGATGTGATATTCCCTTCGTGGTTGAGTTTTGTCTTTGTTTTGTATTTTTTTCATGTAATGCATTTCATATCATGTCATCATGTGCATCACATTTGCATACGTGTTCGTCTCATGCATCCGAGCATTTTCCCCATTGTCCGTTTCGCAATCCGACACTCCCACATGCACCTGGCGCACCCCTCTTATCTTGTTTCGTGAGCAGGAGAAAAACGTTATCGGACTGGGTCGAGATTTGTCAAGTGGCCTTGGTACATCACCGGTAGACCACCTGTCAAATTTCATTCCATTTGGAGGTCGTTTGATGCCCCAACGGTTAACCGAATAACCGCAAAAGCCTCTTTTATGTTGCAGCCCAACACCCCTCCAAAACAGCCCAATAACCCATATAAACCCTCTCTGTGTTCTCCATCGTTGGATCACAATCGTGTGGGCGAAAACCGCACCTCATTTGGTCACTCCTAGCTCCCTCTACCTATAAATACACATCTCCCTCCGAATTTCCACAGATGAAACCCTAGAAAACTTCCCCGTCGCCACCGGACGTGTCTGGATTCCACCGGACAAAAACACGCTGCCGCCCGTAGCCAATCGGGGCGCGCCACGCGTCCTCCGCCGCCGCCCCGCGCCGCCGCCCCTCCCGGGCCCGCGTCCGGCCCCCTCGGCTCGGTCGCCCTCCGCCGCCGCCCGCGCCCTCCCGCGCCTCGCCGTCGCCGCCGCCGACCACCTCGTCACCCAGCGCCGCCCCCTCGCTGCTTCGCTGCCGCACGCCCCTCGCCAGAGCACCCGCCGCCTCGCCGCCACCAAGCTCCACCGGCGCCGCCCGCGTCGCCCCGTCATCCTCCGCCGCTCTCCGCCTCGCCCCGCTCACCGACGACGACTCCGGCCTCCGTCCCCTCCAACTCCGGCGGATATCCCGGTGATCCTCGAAGTCTGTGCCACCGAAACCCTAGATCTATTCTGTGAGGTTGACCCCGATTTTGTCCAAGTCCTTTTCAGCATTATTTTCATGCCTTGTTCAACGTGCCGCATCTCCGTGCTCGGTGCTCCGATTCATGCATATGATATGTAGAAACGTTCATCTCATTAAGCTCTTCATGTTAGTGGCAATTGAATGCATGTTACTATCCACTATGATGCCATTTTCCTCGTTGCAAGAGTGCTATAAAATGTTAACTGTTGTTTCTTAACAGAACATGGAGATTTGTCATTTTTGTTGCATTTTGCGTGTGCATCCTATGAGCATGGTGTCTACATGTGTATTGATATCCATCATGCCATATTTATAGTGGTGCAAGTATTGTATTTCAGGAGCTATGTGGTGACTAGCACAAGCATGCAAAGTAGGCTCCGCGATGTTGTTGTTTTCAGGCTCTTAGGATTTTGCTAAGTCCTTTTCCTGATGTTATTTTGATGCCATGTAAACTTGTTGCTACCATGAGATCCATGCTTATTTTGAGGTAGTTTAGTAAGGATGTTTTGGACATACGATTATTATCTATCCATTCATGGCTCTGGTTGCAATTATGGAGTACTCTAGCATGTCATTTCTTGCTCTACTTTTGCTAAATAATGTTCCTCGCAGATTGTTAACATGATAATCAATATTGCCATGTGTTTTGCTAGTGATCCATGCATCCTATGAACTTTCTCTTGCCATGTTTAGCTTCATGAACATGTCTTCTTACTGTTGGTATGCTTGTGTTGTCATGTAATGCTTTGTGGTGAGTGGCATGAGCTTGCAATGTTTCTATCATGAATCTGTTTTTGCCATGTCCTGAAATTCCACTATCTGAATATGTTTATAAACTTACTATGTTTACATGGGTGCCATCATATCTTATTTGCCTTTTTGGCTCATGTTCAGTAACGGAGTTTTGTTCTATGCATTTAGTAGAAGCATGCCATGCCTTTATTTGCTATGATAAGTTCCTTTAGCATGTTATTTTCTTGCTCTAAACATTGATTCATGATGCTGTTTTGACAATCTTAGTATTTTCTCTAAGTCTGTGAAGCTGATACCTTTTGCACTTTTTCCATGCTTGTTTAAACCTGTTCTAGTGTGATTTAGCCGTACACCACTGCCATATGCTTTGTTGCTATGTTGGAGTGCAGTAGCTTAGTTTCTTGTTGCATTCAAAGTGGCATCATGCTGTTAATCGCAGATTTGCACCTTTCTTGTGTTGCTTGTCATTTGCAAACAGCGCATCTGTTTTCAGTGATCCTTATATCGATTTCGACCAAAATCACCTCATCTTTCCAGCGGCGTACTTGGTTTGCCAAGTTGATGCCTTGATCATTACTTCCCTTCCGGAGCACGCATATGCATTGCATATCATATCTTGCATATCATGCCATGTATTGCATCATGTTGCTTTTGCATTGCACCGTGAGTGATTGTTGTTCCATTGCTTATGTTCTTGCTTTGGGTAGAGCCGGGAGACAAGTACGTGAACGAGGAACCTGTTGAGTACGCTAACGAGGATCAAGCTTTCAACAACTCACAGAACATTGCAGACAAGATGACCATACCCTCTATATCACTTCTATCTTTGCTTGCTAGTTGTTCGCTCTATCACTATGTCGTGCTACCTACCATTTGTTTATCATGCCCCCCATATTGCCATGTTAAGCCTCTAACCCAACTTCCTAGCAAACCATTGTTTGGCTAAGTTACCGCTTTTGCTCATCCCCTCTTATAGCGTTGTTAGTTGCAGGTGAAGTTGAAGTTTGTTCTATGTTGGAACATGTTTGTGTTGGGATATCACAATATCTCTTATTTAATTTAATGCATCTATATACTTGGTAAAGGGTGGAAGGCTCGGCCTTTTGCCTGGTGTTTTGTTCCACTCTTTCAGCCCTAGTTTCCGGCATACTAGTGTTATATTCCTTGATTTTGCGTTCCTTACGCGGTTGGGGTTATGGGACCCCCTTGACAGTTTGCTTTGAATAAAACTCCTCCGGCAAGGCCCAACCTTGGTTTTACATTTGACAACCTAAGCCTTTTTCCCTTGGGTTTTCGCGAGCCCGAGGGTCATCTTTATTTTAACCCCCCCCCCAGGCCAGTGCTCCTCTGAGTGTTGGTCCGAACTGGGCAGCCTGCGGGGCCACCTCGGGGAAACTTGAGGGCTGGTTTTACTCGTAGCTTGACCTATCCGGTGTGCCCTGAGAACAAGATATGTGCAGCTCCTATCGGGATTTGTCGGCACAGTCGGGCAGCTTTGCTGGTCTTGTTTTACCATTGTCGAAATGTCTTGTAACCGGGATTCCGAGACTGATCGGGTCTTTTCAGGAGAAGGAATATCCTTCGGTGACCATGAGAGCTTGGTATGGGCTAAGTTGGGACACCCCTACAGGGTATAAACTTTCGAGAGTCGTGCCCGCGGTTATGTGGCAGATGGGAATTTGTTAATGTCCGGTTGTAGAGAACATGACACTTGACTAAATTAAAATGCATCAACCGCGTGTGTAGCTGTGATGGTCTCTTTTCGGCGGAGTTCGGGAAGTGAACACGGTCTTGGGTTATGTTTGGATGTAAGTAGTTTCAGGATCACTTCTAGCTTCACGACCGTTGCGTAGCTTCTCATCTTACTCTTATTTGCGTATGTTAGCCACCATATTTGCTTAGCGCTTGCTGCAGCTCCACCTCATTACCTTATCCTACCCATAAGCTTAAATAGTCTTGATCTCGCGGGTGTGCGATTGCTGAGTCCTCGTGACTCACGGATACTTCCAAACAGTTGCAGATGCCGGTGATACCAGTGCTGGTGATGCTACCGAACTCAAGTGGGAGTTCGACAAGGACCTTTGTCGTTACTATGTTTCGTTTCTTGATGATCAGTAGTGGAGCCCAGTTGGGACGATCGGGGATCTAGCATTTGGGGTTTAGCTTCGTTTTATTCGGAGTTGACCATAGTCGGTCTATGAGTGTATTTGCATGATGTATGAATTATTTATGTATTGTGAGATGTGGTGAGTGTAATCCAACTCTCTTTATCCCTTTCTTATTCAGTACATGGGATTGTGTGAAGATTACCCCTCTTGCGACAAAACCACCATGCGGTTATGCCTCTAAGTCGTGCGTCAACATGTGGGAGATATAGCCGCATCATGGGCGTTACAAGTTGGTAATCGGAGCCATCCCCGACTTAGGAGCCCCCTACTTGATCAAATCGCTGACATTGTTGAGTCTAGAACAAAATGTTTTGAGTCTTAGGGTTATATATATCGGAGAGTAGGATTCTTTTTACTCCTCAGTCCCTTCATCGCTCTGGTGAGGTATCTTGACGTAGATGTTTTGTCTTTCCTCTCCTCAAATTTCACAAAAAAATTTAGGATCACGCGGGTATCTTGGGATCGTTCTGATATTCTTGTGACGAGAACATTGTTCTTGGTGCATCCTGACATTTAGGGGTTGTGGCAGTGTCCCGGGGAGTTGAGCTCCGAGGTGTTGTCATCACAATTTTATCGTTGCGGTTCTAGAATACCTGAGTTCGCCGACATCAAAAATCTCTTTTATGCAGTTGTTGGTGAGATAACCTCGACGCCACCTAGTACTGGGGTGGGAGTTCGGGAGTATTGCCATAACTCGTATAATAGATGCTTTTTGAATGTTGAGGTACATGATTTCCGAAGGTTGCTTGGTTATGTGGTGAAGGATGGATACAGCTGGATGTAGGGATTGTTAGTTTGGGTGAGATATTATGCTTCCCCTATATCCCCAACACCAGATTGCATAACCAGAAAGTTTTGGGAGTTTATAGGTGGGAATTCAAGTAGCTCCTAGAATATCTTCCCGATAGATGCATGATATGGGATTGGGTAAATCTCTATCATATGTTTGTTTCCGGCTTATTTTGCAAGCCAATCCTTTGTTTTGTTTTGAGTTTTGGTATTCGAGTTGCTTTGAAGTCAAGTGTTGATTCCATACCTTCCCTGAGCGGTGTTCTCATATTTCTATGGGAGTACTAATCCTTGATCATCGAGATTCTCATGTCAATCCTTCTCAACCGGTGTGCTTCCCTTCAAGTTATTCATATCCTTTCAATTTCTGCTAGATCAATTATCAATTCTTCTCAACAGTGTTTGTTTCATCTGTCCCCAAGTTGCCTTTGTTTTCCCGCCCTCCCACCCTTTTCTTCAAGGACTCAGATTTCTTAACCAAGTTTCCTTTTTGTTGATGGGAAGTCTCTCCATTCTTTTCCGTCAATGTTCTTATCCGGTGATTCTCAGGAAGATACTAAAGGAAGCTTCAAGTTCATCATTCTTCGTTCTCTTCCTTCTCCGGTGGATTCAAGTCAAGATTTGTCGATCATATCCTTTCCTCATTTCACAATGCTTTCTCATTCTGACGCACCTCTTAACCATTCATTTCTCGCTATTCATTTGTTCTGGAGTGTTGAAGTTATCTCGGAAGATTAGTGTTTCCATTCTTAACCCATTCAAGTTATTTCATGGTTGTTCAAGCCATTTAAATCAACCGGTGCAATCTCTCTTCAAAATCGTTCAATGGTGTATCTTTTGAGTGGGCCCTAACCCACAGGTCTTTTCCCAGGATCTTACCTGACTCTTCTATTTTTACGGAGTTATTCTCAAATCCTTTCAAAGTTTGACGTAAGAATGAATTATCATCAGGCAAATGTCTCTCTCCAAGATCTTTCAAATTCATTTTATCGTTGGTTCAAACTTTCTATTCTTCATCTCGGAGTGCCTCAACAATTCATGGTGGTGTTTCTCAGCATCATTCTCAACATTTGAAGACCGAAGAAGAGTTTCTCCTCCAAATCTTATCCATTTTGTCAAAGATGCAAAGTTCAAGCTCGATGGCATCCTCTCATAATTGTTTTCAATTGTGAGAATTCTTTTCATACCCATCCAAAGCATTTCATGAGTTCTTTCCATTTATTCCTACGAAGGCCATCATTTCGGGTTTATTCATTCTCAGCTTTCAACTATCATTCTCCAAATCTTACCGGTGAATCATTCAAGTATTCTCTAATCAGCTCGTGATCTATTCGTTCTCATGTATCTAAATTCTCTCAAGTATCTTCGTTCTTTTTATAATTCTTCCCGGTGTTTCTTTATCTTTTCTTCGTTCATTTTCAATTCTTACGGTGGTTCATTCAAGATTTCTCTTCCTTCGTTATCATATCAATTCATTCGTTGTTTCCAAAAGTTTGCGCCATATCTATCTTAATCATTTCTATGACAATAAGTAGTATGCCAAATCCGTTGTTGGTCATCAATTTAAATTGGTGAAGGATATGCATAACGTAATTCTTATTATTGTTTCATCCAAGGGATCTAATTTCTTCTTCCAGAGTTGTTCATCTTTCTTTTACAGAGCTCCAAGTTATTTCAATTATATCATTTCAAAGCTTCATCTAATCATTGCAAGGCTTCTCATGGAGTTCTTTTCAATTTTCCCTTTCGTTTGATCATTCTTTTATTACCGGAGTTCTTCATGGAGGCTCTACATGGTGGTTCGTCAAGGATTCTTCTCATTCTTCAATTGTTCTTCAAGATTTCTCTCGAAGTTATGATCTGCCAAGCTATACTCAAAATTAAACAAGGTGCTCAACACATGTTTTGTTTTGAGGATTTCAACCATTCTTCATCTTGCATTCCGAAGTGCAATTCTTTCTACCTTATCTTTTGAGGTGGTGTTATGTCTTTTTTGACAATTGCTTTGTGTTTCATGATTCACAAGTTTTCAGGAATGACATATTTTAAACCCATCATTTTCAATTCGTTCATGAGATCCTTTGCAACCCATCAATCTCTTCATTGGAGTTATTTTGGGTTATATCTCACCTAAAGCTTTCCCTAAGGATTGTTGCTATTTATGGTGCTTATAAATGACCCAAGTTCTTCATTTATCCTCCCGGTGAAAATAAGCTTCTTGTCTCCTTGTTCATATCAATCCAATCTATTGTTTTCGTTAGTGGCAGAATTTCACCTCATAATTTTGAGAAGTTTTCCATAATCCCACTACAAGTTTATTTGTTACGTTGTTGGTTTTCCAACAACTCCGTTATAACCTTATTGGAAGGGTGCTCTCCAAGCTCTTTTGTGGCAGAAGTTGGCATTTTCTTCTCCATTCTTTCATTCCAACGATATATCTTCTATTCTTTCTTTCGGAGGCATTGTGATGTTTCTCTCTTCACTCATCATCTTGAATTGTGAGGATCGTGTTCTTTTCGTTCTTATCCATTTAATCGGAGTGTCGTGTCCTCTTCTCAAGTTCTTTTCATCTTATCAAGTTTTCCTTCTCTTTTCTACCGCAGTGCTCTCAATTGTGTTCAACTCTGTTGTGTTCTTTCTTTCAACTTTTCAACCTCTCAAGGTTCATGGTTTCACTCGTTTGTTGAAGAAGCAATTTTGTTTTACCTCTTCCTCTTATGTTTTCTCCCCAGTGCCATCTTAGATCTCGGGACGAGATCCTCTTGTAGTGGTGGAGTGTTGTAACGCCTCGGATGTAACTTTCCATATTTGTAACTCCGACTCTTGCCATTTTCGGTGATGTGATATGATATTCCCTTCGTGGTTGGGTTTTTGTCTTTGTTTTGCATTTTGTTCATGTCATATATTCATATCATGTCATCATGTGCATCGCATTTGCATCCGTGTTCGTCTCATGCATCCGAGCATTTTCCCCGTTGTCCGTTTCGCAATCCGACACTCCCACATGCACCCGGTGCACCCCTATTATCTTGTTTCATGAGCGGGAGAAAAACATTCTCGAAATGGGTCAAGATTTGTCAAGTAGCCTTGGTACATCACCAGTAGACCGCCTGTCAAATTTCATTCCATTTGGAGGTCGTTTGATGCCCCAACGGTTAACCCGATAACTGCAAAAGCCTCTTTTGTGTTGCAGCCCAACACCCCTCCAAAACAGCCCAATAACCCATCTAAACCCTCTCCATGTTCTACGTCATTGGATCACGATCATGTGGGCGAAAACTGCACCTCATTTGGACACTGTCGGTGTCAAAACCGGCGGATCTCGGGTAGGGGGTCCCGAACTGTGCGTCTAAGGTCGATGGTAACAGGAGACAGGGGACACAATGTTTACCCAGGTTCGGTCCCTCTCTATGGAGGTAATACCCTACTTCCTACTTGATTGATCTTGATGAAAATGAGTATTACAAGAGTTGAACTACCACGAGATCGTAATGGCTAAACCCTAGAAGTCTAGCATGTCTGACTATGATTATGAGGATGTATGTCTACGGACCTAGCCCTCCGATTTATATAGACACCGGAGGGATCTATGGTTACATAAGGTCGGTTACAGAGAAAGGAATCTTCATATTTGGATGCTGAGCTTGTCTTCCACGCCAAGGAGAGTCCCATCGGGACACGCGTAAATGCTTCGGTCTTCGTATTTCCACAGCCCATCAGTCCGGCCCATGTCTAATAGGTCGGACGCCCGAGGACCCCTTAGTCCAGGACTCCCTCAGTAGCCCCTGAACCAGGCTTCAATGACGAGGTGTCCGGTGCGCGGATTGTCTTCGGCATTGCAAGGCGGGTTCCCCTTTACGAATACTCCGAGATAGTCTTCGGTCGTAATGAACGTGTCCAGATCTATAACACAAGTACCACACACAACCGCAGAGAATATAATATTACACGAGTCCAATCCGCTGACAACTTTTTGTAATGTGACATCACGTCTGCTTGGTCATCATTTTGAACTGTTTTACGTTTGCCATTCCATGTTCCGAGACACGGTTTTAATAGGCACGTCTTGTCGAAGCAGAGATCGTGTCCCCTTATTGCGGGATTCTCATCAATACAGGCATGGGTAATATAACCGTGTCGTTTACACAGCCCTTGGGAACAGGCGAGTTTTAAGGCGAGTGGGGAGGCACTTGATATTCACTGCCTTTATAAGGAGATAAGGATTCCCTTTTCTTCACCCACGCCTTCTTTCTTCCTCTGCCCTTCCATTCTCGAGCTCCAGTGCCCAAGTCATCATTCTTTCCGCCCCAAGGAAGCGCTCAACCATGTCCGGATCTGGAGGGCAAGGCAAGTGGATGGCCTCCTCCGTTAGGGAGAAGGACATCACAAAGCTTCGGGAGGCCGGGTATCTGGCGAAATAAATCGCCCACCGGCTTCCAGCCAAGGGACAAATCGTCCCCACCCTGAAGCCCAACAAGAGGGTGGTCTTCATCCCCCATTTCGTCTGCGGGTTAGGGTTTCCTCTACCCTTTCGTCCGCGGGCTTATGTTCTATTACGGGCTAGATTTCCATGATCTAGCCCCAAACTCTTTCCTCAACATCTCAGCATTCATTGTCGTGTGCGAGGCCTTCCTCCGCATCCAACCCCACTTCGAACTATGGCTCAAGATTTTCAACGTGAAGCTGAAGGTGGTGGATGGCCAGCACGCAGAGTGCGGAGGCGCCATGGTGAGCAAGCTGCCCAATGTCACATGGCCCAAGGGTACCTTTGTGGAGACCGTCAAGGAGTGGCAGAAACTATGGTTCTATATCACAGAGCCCCGTGACGCCACTTGGGTCGCGGCTCCCGAATTCAGGTTCAGAGCTCCAGTGCGGCTCACCTCTTGGATGGAGAAGGGCCCAAATTGGTCTTCGTCGGACTAGCTGATAGCGTTGCAAACGCACATTCAAAGCATGGTGGATAAAAACATCAAGCTCGTCGATGTAATCCAGGTGATGTTGGTTCGTCGGATTCTCCCATGCCAAAGCCGAAGCTGCCCTTTATGGGAATTTGACCCGAAGAAGCACCAAATAAACCTTGGAAAGGCTCTTCGGGACCACTCACGAAGATTCCTAGAAGTTGCTCTTTAAGGGCAACGAGACGCCGCCAGCCATAGACTCGGACCGCGGGCACGACATTACCCATTCCGCCAACAAGGTAAGCCTTTTACGTCTCCAGACGCATCCTCTACTTGCTTGTTTCATGGAGGATATCTAAACTTTATTACTTTAGGTATCGACGGAGAGAGCGGAGCGGATTCGATGTTCGGCTCCGCTGCCCGAGGAACCAGTCATCCCACTCCTGGTGAAGATGCTGGTACCGGCGCCCTATAAGGCGCCGGAGAAGAAGGCCAAGAAGAAGGCCAAGAGGGTCCGGAGTGGCCCCTGCCGCAAGGGAGCTTCGGACGTACCGTACGAAGACAAGACTCACTCCTCCGCCGCCGAAGACGATGACGAGGAGGAGGAAGAAAGCACCTCTCCCCCTGATGGGGGGAGGAATAAGAGGGCGGCCTCCACAAATCTAGAGGCGGTGGTGCCCAAGAGGGGGAAGGGTCCCCTTGCGGATAACACCGCGTGGGACGTTGACAGCAGCCCGGAGCGACGCCCCTGAAACAATCCCCTGGCTGCGTCGTAAGTACTAAAAACCCGCATACGTCCCTACATCCGGCCTCTCTTGCTTCATGATATTAATATGTTTAAATGATGCCATTGCGGTACGGCCCACGATAGCTCCCAGCGGTCCTCATCAAGAGGTACGTTGGATTCGAAGGCGATGGCCAGCGAGTCACCGCCGGCCGCTCACTCTCCCACGGCCAAGGGCGATGACGAGTTGTTGTCCCAAAGGACCTTCCCAGGCCAGGGAGAGGTTCAGGAGGCCGCCAGGGTGACGCCGTAGGGCAGAACATCAGCTGCCGGACACATGGGGGAGCAGACCCCCAAGACGACTGGGGATGGCGGCCTTGCTCAATTCGGCCCCCAACCGAATACAAGTCTGGAGACCTATACGGCTTCGGAATCCAGCGAGCAACCTCCTTCGAAAGAAGGGGGTGTGCCTATTCCGCCGGTGACCTCTGTCCAACCAGAGGCACCAGATAATCTGCTGGAAGCGCTACGAGGCGCTTCCATTGTGGATGAACACTGTATCCTTATGGGTACGGTGATTGAGAAGGTTCAGTCCGTCAAAAGTGGACTGACCGAAGCCTGCGGCAGCCTGCTGACAGGCTTTGAGGTAAGCAACGCAAAAGAGAAAATCCCAATATAGACAATAGCCCCTGAGACACTGTCCGGTGTTCGGAAATAAGAGCCGGATAGAGGATCAATTTATTTTCGCAGTAAACTAACTAAAATATGTCTTGTATGAATAAGTAGGCGTCGTTGCTGGCCGCGACCTCACACACTGCCGAAGTCTCCGAACTAAAGCAGAGACTGGAGCGGGCCGAGGAGGAGCTCGGCCAAGCTAGGAAGCAGCTAGAAGACCAGCAAGGTATGTACTAACTGGCTGTATATTCGAAAAGAATAAATAATGCATATTGACTGTAGTGCCATGATATGTGTAGGAGCGGCAATCGAGGTCGAGGTCCTTCAACAGGCCCTGGCCCAGGCCGAGGAGAAAATTACCAAGGAAAAAGCCGCGCCCGTGAGAAGCACGAGGCCCAGCTGGATGAGGTCCAGCAAGTGCTCCAGGATGCGCTGAAGAAATGTGAATCCTTGGAGCGCAACATTTCGGCTCGAGAGATCGAACTCGCTACGGCCCATCAAAGCGCGGAAGAGGCCCGGATGGAGGCCCGGGGCACCCTCCAGGAGATCCAGGAAGCCAAGAAAATCGCGGCAGGTAAGGCGTTTAGTATGCAACGCAAATATGTGAAGAAGAAGTATCTCTTACTAACCCGGATTCAGAGTTCTCCATGAGTGTTTGCGGATCTTCCATGTAGTGTGTCTGATGTTGCGGAGTTCTTCCAAGCCGAAGAAGGGAGCTTTACGGAGAATCTGTTCTGGTCGCAATATCTTGCGCCAGAACATCCAGTGCCCTTCAGCGATCAGCTAAAGTAGTTGGTCGAGCTGCATAGGGTGGCCGAACCGGCCATGAAGGATTTAATAATCCGGATGTGGCCTGCCGAAGCTAAGCCCGACAGCTACTTTGGGCTCGTGAAGTGGCTGGTGAATGCCTCCCTCGGTTGGACATTGTCAAGCGGTCGGTCTACATCGAGGGCGCACACATGGCCTTTGCTCGCGTCAAGGTGTGGTGGGCGAAGATGGACGCCGTCAAGCTTACGACCAGGGGACCACCAGAGGGCAAGGAGCACTGCACGCCTGAGTGGTACTTTGAAGACGTCCTGGAGGGGTCTCGTATTGTGGCAACGCAATGTGCGCAAGACATTATTTTTGAATGAATACATTCATGTTGTCTCTGCCTTGTATGATGAAACAAAGTCGTTATGTAATATAATGTTTGTTATTTAAAAAAGTTCACCTCCTGTGCGGCCGTGTTGTGTGAAATCTGAGAGTTGGCCAGTCATCGGCTTCTGCCCCCACGTAGGTAATACGGGGGTGTTCGGGATGTAATCTGAACATTCTTGATCCAATTGTTTGGTCCTTGAAGGAGGTGTTTAGCGCGACGAACCAGGCAATCGAACTATGCGGCTTTAGCACCCTCACTTAGCCATAGGAGTTTAACAATAAAAATATAGGCGCAGCCCCTAGTATCTGAACTAGGATGCTGTAAACACATGATCGGGTAAATACCGATCCCTTGCGTAATGCGAAAAAAATCTCTAAGGATTTGAGACCTCCGAAGAGCTGACCGGCTCTCGCCGCATCATGACAGTCAGTTTTTGGCTTTCTCTACTGAGGTGCTCATCCGGATAAACCAGGGCACAATCGCAGTAGTTCTCCCTTTACTACCCTAGCCGATATAGCAGAACGTAAGGTAGCAAGCACAGGAGTCGGGCAACCCAACTATTGACCAAAGACATGATTCGAAGCCAATGCATATAGTGCTAAATTCGGGGTGCCGAACTATACTGTAAAAAGTGTTCGGACTTTGTTGCCATTTTGTGGGGCGCTATGAAACCTCTAGCAAATTGAAACGTACCAAAGTGTACGGGTGTTGTTTGATAAAGTTATCAAAAAAAGAAAAGGAAGAAAGGGTGGTAAGCTAGAGCCGTAGAATTTGGGCTGCAAACAGTTTCCATGATAATTTCATTAGTGTGTCAAAGCGCATTTATACAAGTAGTGCAATAAGCAAAAGGCTATTTAATATGCCTTAATCAAGGGAGAGCTGCATGTGGGTCCTGAAAACAGGTAGAGGGATCATTAAAGAAACCACCTAAAAATTCCCCCATGCGTCCATGCTTCTTGTCGTCTTGGTGTGTTTATCCTTCGAAAAGGATCGATGGTCAGGCCGTCAGAGAAGGCATGTGGAAAAGAAACCTGAAAAGGAGAAAGAAGAAAAAGTGAAAGTACGTGTGTCCGGGTGCAGTCGAGCCGTATTGTGGATCACAAGCTAGTTATGCCTCCATCCATGCCCATGGTATTTTGAGTGCGTAGTTATGTACGCGCGGTACAATTGCCGCCGCTTGGACGGGACTGGGACGGAGGCCGAATTGCTAGTCGAGCTCTTGACGAGCCAAGCTGTCCTGCTACAGAATAGTCCGGACTCTCTTGACAGTGTCCGGGAGCTCGGCCATAGAATTAAGGTTCTGCTTGAAAAGGCCGCTTTGTACTTCTGCTGCTAAAGCAGCGGTGTGCTCCTCGGTGCGGAGGGAGCGTTCCTATTTCCATTAACTGTTATGACGCCGCGTGGTCTGGGCATTTTGAGCTTGAGATAAGCGTAGTGTGGTGCCGCGATGAATCGAGCAAATGCGGTTCGTCCAAGCAGTGCGTGATAGCCGTTGTGAAAGGGCACGATATCGAAGATTAACTCCTCGCTTTGGAAGTTGTCTGGAGATCCGAGGACAACATCTAGTGTGATTGAGCTCGTACAGCGGGCCTCTACACCTGGTATGACTCCTTTAAAGGTAGTCTTTGTGGGCTTGATCCGTGATGGATTAATGCCGATTTTGCGCACTGTATCCTGATAGAGCTGGTTGAGACTACTGCCACCGTCCATCAGGACTCGTGTCAGGTGGAACCCATCAATTTTTGGGTCCAGGACTAGTGCGGCTGAACCGCCGTGACAGATACTGGTCGGATGATCCCGACGATCGAAAGTGATCGGGCATGACGGCCATGGATTGAATTTTGGGGCAACTAGCTCTATCGCGTAGACGTCCCTGAGCGCGCGCTTGTGATCCCTCTTGGGGATGTGGGTAGTGTATATCATGTTCACCGTTTTGACCTGAGGGGGAATCTTCTTCTATCCCCCAGTGTTCGGTGGCCTGGGCTCCTCGTCGTCGTCCTTGCTTTGCGATTCCTTCTCCTTGCTCTCGGCGTTTAAATTGTCGGCCTATTTAAAAACCCAACAATCTCTGTTGGTATGATTGGGTGGTTTGTCTGGGGTGCCATGGATCTGGCACGGACGATCGAGTATGTGATCCAAGCTGGATGAGCCTGAATTGTTCTTTTTGAACGGCTTCTTTCACTGACCGGACTTAGAGCCACTGAATCTGGCATTGACCGTCGTATCATTGGTGTTGTCATTGTTGTTTCGATGCTTGTGTCTGTTGCGTCAGGACTTGTCGTTGCTATTTCTAGCTTCAGAGGTGCCAGCATTACTTGCATTGCTTTTTCTACGGGCCAGCCAACTATCTTCACCCGCACAAAAGCGGGTCATGAGTGCCGTGACGGCTACCATGGACTTCGGCTTTTCTTGGCCGAGGTGGCGGGCGAGCCATTCGTCGCGGATGCTATGTTTAAAGGCCGATAGGGCTTCGGCATCCAGACAGTCGATGATCTAGTTCTTTTTAGTTAGGAACCTAGTCCAGAATTTCCTGGCTGACTCTCCGGGGTGTTGAACTATATGGCTTAAGTCATCGGCGTCTGGTGATCGAACAAATGTACCTTGGAAGTTGTCGTAGAAGGCGTCTTCCAAATCCTCCCAGCTGCCAATAGAGTTTTCGGGCAGACTGTTTAACCAGTGCCGAGCTGGCCCTTTGAGTTTTAACGGGAGGTATTTAATGGCGTGGAGGTCATCTCCGCGGGCCATATGGATATGGAGAAGAAATTCCTCAATCCACACCGCGGGATCAGTTGTTCCATCGTATGATTCAATATTCAAGGGTTTAAACCCTTCTGGGAATTCATGCTCCATTACTTCGTCGGTGAAGCAAAGAGGGTGTGCGGCGCCTCTATATCGGGCCACATCACGAGGTAGCTCCGATGGAGTCCATCTGTGGTTTTCGGCCCGCGTGTGACTAGGCTTGTCGTGCTCGGCTTGATAGCCGTCGTCGCGCGTCGAGGCACGCCCCCATGATCCGTAGATCGATCTGGTCGGGCCTGTTTTATTCTCCAGGCCCTGCCGGAGATCATACGTGTGTCCCTAAGCAGTTTTGTCTCTGCCTTTACGGTGAGGCAAGGCGGGTTGGTGTTCGGCTTGTGTTGCTGCTTTGTCCCGACCACGTAGTGGTCGGTCAGCCGTATTGTGTACTGACGGCCTGGGCTCCAACGCCTCGTCATCGAATTGAGGTAGCAATTTGTGCTTCGGGTAACTTTTAAGTGGTCGCTTGAGGCCGTGTTTCTCGGCTGCCAGGACATCAGTCCATCTATCATTGAGCAGATCTTGATCAGCTTGAAGTTGTTGATGTTTCTTTTTCAGGCTCCTTGCGCTGGCTATTAGCTAGCGCTTGAAGCGCTCCTGTTCGAGAGGTTCCTCGGGCACGATAAAGTCCTCGGTGCCGAGGCTTGCCTCGTCCTCGGAGAGCGGAAGATAATTACTGTCATCCGAGTCTTCATGTGTGGCCTGTTTACCAAGGCTAACTTGCCCATCTTCCCATTCATCCTGTTCGGAAGTTGGCTGAACGGGGTCTTCATTGTCTTCGGCGTCCGGAGTGTTGTCTTCTCCTCTGCCGGTGTTGCTATCTTTGCTGCGGCGTGACTTAGAGCGGCGCCGCTGATGCCGGCGCTTTGGTTGTATCTCGGGAGGTTTATCCTCAACCGGATCCTCCTTGTCATTGTCGCTATTCTCTTTTGGTGCATCCACCATGTATACGTCATACGAGGAAGTGGCCGTCCAGCGCCCGGTAAACGGCGGGTTTTGGGCCTCTTCTTCTCCAGCATCGTTGTCCATACTGTCGACGTCGTCGGAGCCGTAATCGAGCGTGTCGGTTAAGTCTTCGACAGTGGCTATGAAGTGGGCGGTGGGTGGGAAGCGAAATTCTCTGCCATCAGCCTCCAGTTCGAACCGGGTATAATTCGGCTGTGAGCCCCCCGCTAAGGATAGTGTTCTTAACGAGTTTAACACACCGCCCAAAGGCGAGTGCCGGAAGATGTCTGCGGAGCTGAATTTGGCGACCGATGATCGATTAATCTCGATGTATGCGTACGCACAAGGTTCGGAACCTGTAGCCGAAGACGAGTCCATGGTTATAGTGACACAGATGTCACTTGAAGTTAGGTCTGTGTGCGGCTCCCACGCCGCGGAAGCCGCAGACTCAGCGGCGGGGTTGAGCTTCCCGTCTTCGGATGGCGCGATCTGCTCCGGATCTAGGGCTAGAGCAGCTACAAGTACTATCTCCTGGGTATGGACCAATGACAGATTTAGGTCATGTTCATCGTGGTGGCAGGGAGCGGCTGCCGTGGTCTCGAATCTGTCGAAGATCAAGTCTCCACGGATATCCACGACATAGTTCAAGCTTCCAAATCTAACCTGATGGCCAGGGGCTTAGCTTTTGATCTGCTCTAGATGGCCAAGCGAGTTGGCCTGTAGTGCGAAACCGCCGAACACGAAGATCTGTCCAGGGAGGAAGACTTCCCCTTGGACAGTGTCATTGTGGATGATCGAAGGAGCCATCAAACCTTTTGACGACAGCATAGTGGAACTCTCAATGAAAGCACCAATGTCGGTGTCAAAACCGACGGATCTCAGGTAGGGGGTCCCAAACTGTGTGTCTAAGGTCGATGGTAACAGGAGACAGGGGAAACGATGTTTACCCAGGTTCGGGCCCTCTGTATGGAGGTAATACCCTACTTCCTGCTTGATTGATCTTGATGAATATGAGTATTACAAGAGTTGATCTACCATGAGATCGTAATGGCTAAACCCTAGAAGTCTAGCATGTCTGACTATGATTATGAGGATGTATGTCTACGGACCTATCCCTCCGGTTTATATAGACACCAGAGGGATCTAGGGTTACATAAGGTCAGTTACAGAGAAAGGAATCTTCATATTTGGACGCCGAACTTGCCTTCCACACAAAGGAGAGTCCCATCCGGACACGGGTAAAGTCTTCGGTCCTTGTATCTTCATAGCCCATCAGTCTGGCCCATGTCTAATAGGTTGTACGCCCGAGGATCCCTTAGTCCAGGACTCCCTCAGACACTCCTAGCTCCCTCTACCTATAAATACACATCTCCCTCCGAATTTCCGCAGATGAAACCCTAGAAAACTTCCCCGCCGCCACCGGACGTGTCCGGATTCCACCAAACAAAAACATGCCGCCGCCCGCAGCCAATCAGGGCTCGCCACGCGTCCTCCACCGCCGGCCCGCTCGGGCCCGCGTCCGGCCCCCTCGGCCCAGCCGCCCTTCGCTGCCGCCCGCGCCCTCCCGCGCCTCGCCGCCGCTGATGACCACCTCGTCCCCTAGCGCCGCCCCCTCACCGCCACGCCACCGCACGCCCCTCGCCGGAGCACCCGCCGCCTCGCCGCCGCCAAGCTCCGCTGGCGCCGCCCGCATCGCCCCGTCGTCCTCTGCCGCCTGCTCGCGTCGGATCCGCCACTCTCTACCTCGCCCCGCACACCGGCGACGACTCCAGCCTCCGTCCCCTCCAACTCCGACGGAGATCCCGGCGATCCTCGAAGTCTGTGCCACCGAAACCCTAGATCTGTTCTGTGAGGTTGACCCTGATTTCGTCTAAAGTCCTTTTCTGCATTATTTTGATGCCCTGTTCAACGTGTCGCGTCTCCGTGCTCGGTGCTTAGATTCATGCATATGATATGTCGAAATGTTCATCTCGTTAAGATCTTCATGTTAGTGGCACTTGCATGCATGTTACTATCCGTTATGATGCAATTTCCCTCGTTGCAAGAGTGCTATAAAATGTTAGCTGCTGGTTCTTAACAGAATATGGAGATTTGTCATTTTTGTTGCATTTTGTGTGTGCATCTTATGAGCATGATGTCTACATGTGTTTTGAGATCCATCATGCCATATTTAGAGTGGTGCAAGTCTTGTATTTTTAGGAGCTATGTGGTGACTAGCACAAGCATGCAAAGTAGGCTCCGTGATGTTGTTGTTTTCAGGCACTTAGGATTTTGCGAAGTCCTTTTCCTGATGTTATTTTGATGCCATGTAAACTTGTTGCCACCATGATATCCATGCTTATTTTGAGGTAGTTAAGTAAGGATGTTTTCGACATATGATTATGCTATATCCATTCATTGCTCTGGTTGAAACTATGGAGTACTCTAGCATGTCATTTTTCTTGCTCTACTTTTGCTAAATAATGTTCCTGGTAGATTGTTAACATGATAATCAATATTTCCATGTGTTTTGCTAGTGATCCATGCATCCTATGAACTTTATCTTGCCATGTTTAGCTTCATGAACATGTCTTATTACTGTTGGTATGCTTGTGTTTTCATGTAATGCTTTGTGGTGAGCGGCATGAGCTTGCAAAGTTGCTATCATGAATCTGTTTTTGCCATGTCCTGAAATTCCACTAAGTCTGAATTTGTTTATAAACTTGCTATGTTTACATGGGTACCATCATATCTCCTGTGCCTTTTTGGCTCATGTTCAGTAAGGGAGTTTTGTTCTATGCATTTATTAGAAGCATGCCATGCCTTTGTTTGCTATGATAAGTTCCTCTAGCATGTTGTTTGCTTGCTCTAAACATTGATTCCTGATGCTGTTTTGACATGTTTAGTATTTTCTCTAAGTCTGTGAAGCTGATATCTTTTGCACTTTTTCCATGCTTGTTTAAACCTGTTCTAGTGTGATTTAGCTGTATCTCAGTGTTCATGTTTTTTGAAGCATCTCTTGTACATCACTGCTACATGCTTTGTTGCTATGTTGGAGTGCATTAGCTTAGTTTCTTGTTGCATTCTAAGTGGCATCATGCTGTTAATCGCAGATTTGCACATTTCTTGTGTTGCCTGTCATTTGAAAACCGCGCATCCATTTCCGATGATCCTTATATCAATTTCGATCGAAATCACCTCATCTTTCCAAAGGCATACTTGGTTTGCCAAGTTGATGCCTTGATCATTCTTTCCCTTCCGGAGCACGCATATGCATTGCATATCATATCTTGCATATCATGCCATGTATTGCATCATGTTGCGTGTGCATTGCATCGTGATTGATTGTTGTTCCATTGCTTGTGTTCTTGCTTTGGGTAGAGTCGGGAGATGAGTACGTGAATGATGAACCTGTTGAGTACGCTAACGAGGAGCAAGCTTTCGACAACTCAGAGAACATTGCAGGCAAGATGACCATACCCTCAATATCACTTCTATCTTTGCTTGCTAGTTGTTCGCTCTATCGCTATGTCGTGCTACCTACCACTTGTTTATCATGCCTCCCATATTTCCATGTCAAGCCTCTAACCCAACTTCCTAGCAAACCGTTGTTTGGCTAAGTTACCGCTTTTGCTCAGCCCCTCTTATAGCGTTGTTAGTTGCAGGTGAAGTTGAAGTTTGTTCCATGTTAGAACATGTTTATGTTGGGATATCACAATATCCCTTATTTAATTTAATGCATCTATATACTTGGTAAAGGGTGGAAGGCTCGGCCTTTTGCCTAGTGTTTTGTTCCACTCTTGCCGCCCTAGTTTCCGTCATACCGTTGTTATGTTCCTTGATTTTGCATTCCTTACGCGGTTGGGGTTATGGGACCCCCTTGACAGTTCGCTTTGAATAAAACTCCTCCAGCAAGGCCCAACCTTGGTTTTACATTTGATAACCTAATCCTTTTTCCCTTGTGAAAGGATTGATATGGTTGACTAGAGGGGGGTGAATAGGCAACTAACAATTTTTAGCTTTTCTTTAACAATTTAAACTTTGCATCAAAGTAGGTTGTCTAGATGTGCAACTAGGTGAGCAACCTATATGATGCAACAAGTATAGGAACACAAGCAAGCAAGTGATATGATACAAAAAGCTTGCACAAGTAAAGGCACAAGATAACCAAGAGTGGAGACGGTGGAGACGAGGATGTGTTGCCGAAGTTCCTTCCCTTTGAGAGGAAGTACGTCTCCGTTGGAGTGTTGTGGAGGCACAATGCTCCCCAAGAAGCCACTAGGGCCACCGTATTCTCCTCACGCCCTCACACAATGTGAGATGTCGTGATTCCACTATTGGTGCCCTTGGAGGCGGCGACCGAACCTTTACAAACAAGGTTGGGGCAATCTCCACAACTCAATTGGAGGCTCCCAATGACACCATGAAGCTTCACCACAATGGACTATGGCTCCGCGGTGACCTCAACCGTCTAGGATGCTCAAACACCCAAGAGTAACAAGATCCGCAAGGGATTAGTGGGGGGAATCAAATTTCTCTTGGTGGAAGTGTGGATTGAGGCCTTCTCAACCACTCCTGAGCAAATCAACAAGTTTGATTGGCTAGGGAGTAAGATCTGGTGAAAATGGAGCTTAGAGCAACAATGGAGCTTAGGGCAGGAAGAGATCAGTCAACGGGGAAGAAGGGGACCCCTTATATAGTGAGGGGCAAAGATCCAACCGTTATCCACCTACCAGCCCGTGGCCAGCGGTACTACCGCTCCAGGCCAGCAGTACTACCGTAGGGCCACGCCGTACTACCGCTTGCTGCCAAGCGGTACTACCGCATGGTCATGTGGTACTACCGTACAGGCCCGCGGTACTGCTGCAACCCCAGCAACAGCAAGGTCAGATCTGAAACACAGGAGCTGAGGGCGGTACTTCCGCGAGCGCGGTACTACCGCGCCCCCATGCGGTACTACCGCAAGGCAGGACTCCCCTAGCCAGGGGGAAGGAAACATCTGTGCCTACTTCCGCAAAGAAACGGAAGAAGCAAAAACCCGACACAGTAGTACTGTAGAGGGGCGGTACTACTGCTTGACAACATAGCACGGTACTACCACGGAGCGAAAGCGGTACTACCGTGGTAGGCGCGGATGTAAAAAATTACATCCGCCCCTACTACCGCGAGGGAGCGGTATTAGCCTGGTGGGCAACGGTAGTGCAGCTCTAGGGGAGCGGCACTACCGCTGGTGCCTACGGTACTACCGCTCACTTGGGAGCAGTACTACCGCGAGCCAACGCAGCAGCCAGAAACAAGGCGGCGAGAAAGCGGAGGACGCTCCAAGGGAAAGGAGGGGACAAGAAGGAGACGTGTACGTGATGATTCCACCCAAACCTTTCCGGCGCGGACCCCCTCTTAATAGTACGGCTTTCCTACGACTCAAATCCACCAAAAAGAAACGTAGAAAAGACACCGTCTTCAACAGTCTTTGAGGGGCACCCAACCGTCTTGTGCCTGGTGATGAAATGTCTGGGATACTCAAGGCACACGATTAGTCTGCAAACGCGTTGTCATCAATCACCAAAACACCTTAGGGATAAATATGCCCTTACAATCTCCCCCTTTTTGGTGGATTGATGACAATACGGGATTTGCACAAGGGAAACAATATTAAGCAACCGCAAGCCCCTCCTCTCTAGAATATAGACGGGCTCCCCCTAGATGTGTGCCAACTAGATGGGTGCTTTGGACTGCAAGGCACACATACTAGGATCAAAGCTCCCCCTATATTATAGAGACAAGGCATATCTAGTAATAGGAAGGCTAACACTAGACAGGATAGCAAACATAAGTTAACTAATGTAGATAGAGTGCATATGTCTTACACCATATGTAGGATAGGTCTCGAAGGCACAAACCAAACAAAAGCAAACGAGGCAAAGGAGGTTCAAACGACAAAGACAAAGCAAACACACCAAGCACGACACAATGCAAATCCCTACACTCTCTCCCCCTTTGGCACCGAGACGCCAAAAAGGCAGAGAGGACACCTACACACACGGGGTGGCTCAGGCAGAGAAGTCGTCCCACTGCTCCTCGTGCTCCTCGTCAGACTCAACGATGGGGACGGGCTCCTCGATGTCTTCCTCTGAACTGGTCCACTTGTACTCCTGCTTCGTCATCCAGGCAGCCTCTAGCATGATGACGTCCTCAGAACTGCCAGACACATCCTCTCCAAAGAGCCTCATGACCTTTTTGTCACGGCGGCGACTCTCCTTGTCAGCCACGTGAGTCCTGTACTGTCCCTTTGCCTGCATGCAGAAGAGAGTCTTCATCTTGTCCTTTAACTTCTTGGCCCACGATGGCTCAGAGGAAGGAGTGGTAGACCTAGCAGCACGATCCTCAGCAACATGCTCTGCACCAGCCTCCTCCTCACCAACAGCCCTCCTAGTAGAAGAAGTCTCGGCATGGGTGGTAGTGTTGGCCCAGTTGGGCTTGACGCGGAGGCTGATGGACTCATGCCGAACCCAGTCTGGAGCAAGGAACTCATCACCAGGGTACATCTTCTCCCAAGTTGTGGAGAGCAACAGAAACAGGTATGGTCCATAGATAGGTACCTTGCGAGTGAACACCGCAAACCGAAGCTCACACCACATGATGTGTGAGACATCAAGTGGCTGAGTCTGAGATGAACGTGCATCTGCACACAGGAGCAACATGTCCACTAGATAAGCATGAACCTTGTCATTGTCGCCAATGTGTGGGAACAGAGTGTTGCGGAAGATGTGATGCATGATATCCAGAAAGGAGTTCAGCACCCAAGTCGACTTGCCATTGGGGAGCACCTTCTCAACAAGGAATGGCTGAAGCAGGTTCTTGTTGGCAGACTTAGAGTTGGCGTGGGGGCGAACACCAACGGGGGTGTGAAGCCCGTCATCAGGAATGTGAAGCAGATCCATGAACTCCTTGCATGTAGCAGACAGCTGACGGCCGTTGGTCGTCCAGGTCATCCTCCGCTCATCCCCGGGATGAAAATAAACAGAGGCAAAGAACTGACAGATAAGCTCAGGGTCATAGTCAAGGTGAAAAGAGATCACCGGCTCAATAGCAAACTGCTCCACCAAGTCCAGAGCCTCTCCAAAATAGTCACGAAACTTGTCCTTCCGCATGTGATTCATGTCTATCCACTTGACATCCACGAAGGTATTCTGCTTGTTCTTGATCACATCCAGATAGATGAGAGCCTGTTGCTTGGTCCAGAACAACTCGGTGCCTCCGAGGACAGCCCGAGGATTCACATAGGGATTGATCTTCCGGCGCTCGACATACTCAGTGACTGAAATCTCGTCCATGCCCTTAGCAGGTTCCTTTTGCTTGTTGGCAGTGGTCTTAACATTGCACTTGGGGGCATTGGAGCCCTCTGGTGCTTCATCTTGGGGGTTGCGCAAACGCTTGGAGCCAGTGTCACGACTGGGATTGGAACGGCGAGAGCCACCACCTGAGACACAAAGCGCAAAACACACACGACAAGCAAGAAGGATCAATGCAAAGACCACAACAAAGCAAAAGAAACATGCAGAGAGCACACGAGATAATTGCCATGAGAGAGATTTGGCCCCTACGGTAGTACTGCCAAGTGCTGCGGTACTAAGATTGTAGTACCGCTCTTAGTCGCGGCAGTACCGTGTAAGGTCATGGTAGTACCGGGTCTAGGAGTGGTAGTAGGAGCTTAGTGCCTCAGCTAGCGCGGTAGTACCGCGTCTGATGGGCGGTAGTACCGCACGAGCTAGCGCGGTAGTACCGCACCGGATGGGCGGTAGTACCGCACGAGCGGTAGTACCGCTCATGAGACACGGTAGTACCGCACCGCGTCAGATCCAAACAAGTTCAAATCTGAGAAAAGCCCGCGAAACCACGGCGGTACTACGGTTGGACAAATCTACCACAAGACAACATATCAAGTATGATTCCTATGCAACACGACTCTCCTACATCCTACTCTTGCACAGATTTGGCCTAAAATCTCAAGAACAACAAGCATCTCCCCAAAAACCTAGAAGCGAGAGAACAACCAAGAAAAGAGGGATTTGGGGAAAAACCTTGGTCCATGGCAAGAGGAAGTGGTGGGGAACGATCCCGCCGGTCGGAATCCGAGGAGAGTGGCAGGAGACGGAGATCCGGCGAGGACCTCCGGCGCCGTTCTTGAGCAAGAGAGAGAGAGACGTGGGGAGAGAGACGAGTGAATGGGTATGGGGAGTTGGAACTCCCCTGCCCGAGTCATAACCCCCACGCTCACTCGATGGCGCGGTAGTACTGTGCCTCATCGCGGTAGTACCGCTCGTGAGCGGTAGTACCGTGCCCTGGCACGGTAGTACCGTGCCTCTCAAAGCGGTAGTACCGCAGCAAGCCGCGGTAGTACCGTGGGCTCAAGAAGATGCATGTATCAAGCACACAAAAAAGAGGTCTTTGCACGAACACTCCGAGGCAACACAACACCACAAGACCACGCTACATACCAAGGCAGAAAGGCAAATGACAAAACGAAACAACCATGAGACACCACCTCTCCAGAGAGAGGGCGGCGGCCGTAGCCACCTATGTTTGAGTCAATTGGTATGGCACCGCGAAGAATTATCCTTGGGCCCATGACCAGAACTCGTCTTTGAAGCACAAGTACCATCAAACATGGATAATGTGAAAGACTTGATCAATTTATGCATAATGGGGGGAGGGAGAGTTCATTGAGAGAACAACACTCCCCCTATGTCCATGCCTACATCTAAACAAGACAACACGTTGAGTATGGTGGGGTATGTAAGGGTTCAAGCAACATTGCTCGAATCAATGATATTTAGCTCATGCCTTAACTCGCGAAATCTTGCTTCATCCAAGGGCTTCGTGAAAATATCTGCAAGGTTATCATGAGTGTTGACATAGTTGAGCTCGATCTCTCCTCGCCTAATGTGATCCCATATGAAGTGATACCGGATCTCAATATGCTTCGTCTTGAAGTGTTGCACCGGGTTGAGAGAGATCTTGATGGCACTTTCATTGTCACACCAAAGAGGCACTTTGTCACAAATGACACTGTAATCCTTTAAAGTTTGCCTCATCCATAAGAGTTGTGCACAATAACTACCGGCCGCCACATACTCCGCTTCGGTGGACGAGAGAGACACACAACTTTGCTTTTTGGAAGACCAACTTACCAAAGAGCAACCAAGAAATTGGCACCCTCCGGAAGTGGACTTCCTATCCACTTTGTCTCCCGCCCAATCGGAATCCGAATACCCTACAAGCTTGAAGTTTGCTCCTCTTGGGTACCATAAGCCAAAGTTTGGGGTATGAGCCAAATATCGAAAGATTCGTTTGACCGCCACATAGTGACTTTCCTTAGGTGCAGCTTGAAACCGTGCACAAATTCCCACACTCAACATGATATCCGGTCTAGATGCACAAAGGTAGAGCAAGGAGCCTATCATGGAGCGATATACCTTTTGATCCACCGCTTTACCATTGGGATCTATGTCAAGTTGGCACTTGGTGGGCATTGGAGTGGAAGCCGGCTTGACATCACTTAGCTTGAATCTCTTGAGCATGTCTTGAGTATATTTGGCTTGGTTGATGAAGCTTCCTTCTCTTCTTTGCTTCACTTCGAACCCTAGAAAGAACTTCAACTCTCCCATGGAAGACATCTCGAACTTTGAGGTCATGAGAGCGGCAAATTCCTCATTGAAAGCTTTGTTAAGGGAACCAAAGATAATATCATCAACATATAATTGGCACACAAACAACCCCCTTTAACCTTCTTAGTAAAAAGAGTGGGGTCGATTAGCCCAAATTCAAAACCACGGTCTTGTAACAACTCGGTAAGGTGGTCATACCACGCACGTGGGGCTTGTTTAAGGCCATAGAGTGCCTTATCGAGTTGATACACATGATCGGGAAAGTAGGGATCCTCGAACACGGGGGGTTGCTTGACATAGACCAATTCATTAATGGGACCATTAAGAAAAGCACTCTTCACATCCATTTGTTGTAACTTAAAGTTATGATGAGAAGCATATGCAATCAACATGCGAATGGATTCAAGACGAGCAACGGGAGCAAAGGTTTCACCGTAGTCGATACCCTCGACTTGGGAGTAGCCTTGTGCTACCAAACGAGCCTTCTTGTGAATGATAATCCCATGGGCATCTTGCTTGTTCTTAAATATCCACTTGGTTCCAATGACATTGTGGTTCCCCGTCGGTCTTGGCACCAATCTCCACACTTTGTTGCGCTCGAAGTTGTTGAGTTCTTCATGCATGGCATTGAGCCAATCCGGATCTTCGAGCGCCTCATAGACCTTGTGGGGTTCGACACAAGAGACAAACGAATGATGCTCACAATAGTTTGCTAATTGTCTACGAGTGCTTACCCCCTTTCTTAAGCTTCCAAGCACATTCGTCATGAGATGATCCTTGGTGGAGAGCTTGGAAGCAACCTTGGCGGCACGACGCTCCAATTACTCCTCGGGGGTGAGACAAGGAGTGGTCACTTGATCATCTTGAGCGTCGTCTTGAGCTTGTTCTTGTTCTTGAACTTGCTCGGAGGAGAGAATTTGACCTTGGGCATCACTTGATGTGTCAACACCGTCTTGAGCATGATCTTGACCTTGGTCATGTTCTTGAGGATGAGGGCCTTCATGTTGTTCTTCGGAAGCGTGTGGGCCTTGGGTTGGTGATGGCTCCACTTGAGTGGAGCATTGTCCTTCTCCTTCGGCCACAAGGGGTTCCTCAATGGGTAGGATAAAGCCAACACCCATTCTTCTTATGGCTTTAGGAGGAATTTCATCACCTACATCACAAGTGCCACTTTGCTCCACTTGGGAGCCGTTATTCTCATCAAACTCCACATTACACGTCTCCTCAATAAGTCCTGTGGATTTATTGAGGACACGGTAAGCATGAGAGTTTGTAGCATAACCAACAAATATGCCCTCATAAGCTCTAGCCTCAAATTTAGACAACTGAACACCTTTCTTGAGAATGAAACACTTACACCCGAACACCCGAAAGTACTTGTGGTTGGGCTTGTTACCGGTGAGTATCTCATATGGAGTTTTGTTCAAGCCCTTGTAGAGGTAGAGCCGATTGGATGCATGACACGCGGTGTTGATGGCTTCGGCCCAAAAGTTGTACGGAGACTTGAACTCCGCCATCATGGTCCTTGCCGCATCCATCAACGTCTGGTTCTTCCTCTATGCAACACCATTTTGTTGAGGGGTGTAAGGTGCGGAATATTGATGCTTGATTCCCTCATCACTAAGAAACTCATCCAAGGTGTAGTTCTTGAACTAGGTGCCGTTGTCACTTCTTATTGTCAAGATCTTTGCATTATGTTGACGTTGTGCTTCATTTGCAAAGTCAATGACGGTTTGTTGGGTCTCGCTCTTCCTCTTGAAGAAATACACCCAAGTGTATCTTGAGTAGTCATCCACAATCACCAAGCAATACTTCCTACCCCCAAGACTATCAAAGGATGGAGGCCCAAAGAAATCCAAGTGAAGGAGCTCCAAAGGCCTCTTTGAGTAAATGATAGTCGTGGGAGGGTTAGCCTTCTCATGTAGCTTTCCTTCGATACAAGCATTGCAAGCACAATCTTTAGCAAAACTAACATTTGTTGGTCCACGGACATGTTGCAAAGATCTCATATTGACATGGGCTAGACGGCGATGCCAAAGCCATCCCACATCAACTTTAGCCATTAGGCATGTCACGGTCTTAGTGGGTCGCTCCAAAAAGTTAATCACATATAGACCGTTCTCGACATGCCCAACGAAGGCTACTTTAAGAGTCTTGCTCCACAAGAGGGCCACAGTATCGATATCAAAGAAAGTGGCAAAGCCCATGATTGCAAGTTGATGAACGAAAAGTAAATTGTATGCAAGGGACTCAACAAGCATGACCTTATCGATCGTGAGATCATGAGAGATGACCACCTTGCCAAGTCCCAATACATTAGAAGATGAGGCGTCACCCCACTCGACATTGGTGGGCATAGATGGAATCTTGTGCATGTCCACCACCAAGTCCTTGCTTCCGGTCATATGATTTGTAGCTCCGCTATCGATCAACCATGATCCCCCACCGGAAGCAAACACCTACAAGAGATCAATGCTTGGTTTTAGGTACCCATTTTGTAATGGGTCCTTTGATGTTAGTAACAAGGGTCTTTGGAACCCAAATAGACCATTCAATGTATTCATGAGGAGAACCAACGAATTTGGCAAACACATGCCCATCACTAGCATGACATAACATATAAGAAGGATTAAAGTCGTCGGCTTTGATGAGAGGAGTGGCATCGCCCTTTTTGACAGCGCCACCCTTCGCATTGTTCTTCTTCTCCTTGGAAGCACTCTCTCCCTCCTTCACAAAGGTTTGCATGAGAGGAGGAGGTCGTTTGGTCTTGTCGTTCTTCTTCTTGTTCTTGGACTCAGGCACGTACCCAACCCCTTCCTTGGCCACAACTCCCTTTTGGTTGATCAAGAGTTCGTTGAGGTTCTTCTTGCCTTGTATGCAAGTCGCAAGACCTCTCTCAAGTTGCCCCTTTAGCTTAGCGTTCTCCTCAACAAGATGCACATGCTCACAACACGGGTTAGTAGCATTTGCACTATCAATTAACATCATATGAGGAAAAGTGGCTTTTTCCTTGGTTAGGTTTACTTGAAGTTGATCATGAGACTCTTTGAGGCTAGCATGAACACCCTTCAAGTCCTTGTGAGCCTTGTCGAGTAGATCAAACACCTCTTTGAGTCTAGCAAGATCAACCTCAAGTTCGGCTTTCTCGGAGTTTAGCACATGAGAAACAATGAGAACATGATCATAGTCTTTATTTAACTTAGCATGATCAACGTTGTGTGACTCCTCAAGAGCCAAACGAAGACCACGCTCTTCCTCAAGAGCATTGGAAAGATCCAAAATCTCATCGGCATAGTCACGACTATGCCCTTCCATCTTAGTGATGGTATCTTCGTGAGCCTCGATCATGTCATTGGCTTCACCAAGTTGTTCCAAGAGGGCAACAAAGTGCTTCTTGGATTTACCCTTAAGGTTGCCCATAAAGGCCTCAAACTCATTCGCCTCCACATTAGTTCCCTCATGTTCATCAATACTATCTGTTGAAGAAGGATGATTAATGATGGTAGTTTTGATGTTGGGAGTTACCTTGTTGGTGGCTTTATGTAACACCCTCGATGCGACTATAGCTCCCACGTGTCGAGGCACGACTTAGAGACATAATCGCATTGAAGGCATATGTCACAAGTTAGGCAATCTTCACAACATCCCATGTAATATATAGATAATAAAAAGGGGAGATAACATAGTTGGCTTACACTCGCCACGTCAATCAAGTACATAAATAACATTACATCATTCAAACACTCATGGCCCGACTACGGCACCAAAATAAAAGATAACCCAACATGCGACACGGTCCCGATCACCCCCAACTGGGCACCACCTACTGATCATCAGGAAAGGAAACATAGTATCGTTGAGAGTCCTCGTCGAACTCCCACTTGAGCTCAAGCGCGTCACCTGGAGCGGAATCATCAGGCCCTGCATCTGGTGTAATGGTAATCTGTGAGCCACAGGGACTCAGCAATCTCGCACCCTCGCGATCAAGACTATTTAAGCTTATAGGTAAGGCAAGGTAAAATATGTGGAGCTGCAGCAAGCGACTAGCAAATATGGTGGCTATCTTGTTCGCAACAGAGAGCGAGAAGAGGAGGCAAAGCGCGAGCGAGAAACTAGAGAGCAACCTGCGCAAACATTACTCCAACACCGTTTCCACTTCCCGGACTCCGCCGAGAAGAGGCCATCACGGTAACTCACACGGTTGATTCATTTTAATTAAGTTAAGGTTCAAATTATCCACAACCGGACATTAACAAATTCCCATCTTCCCATAACCGCGGGCACGGCTTTTGAAAGTTCAAATCCCTGCAGGGGAGTCCCAACTTAGCCCATGACAAGCTCTCACGGTCAACAAAGGAATAGACCTCCTCCCGAGACATTCCGATCAGACTCGGTATCTCCGTTCTTCAAGACACTTCGACAGGTTAAAACAAAACCAGCAACACCGCCCGAATGTGCCGACAAATCCCGATAGGAGCTGCACATATCTCGTTCTCAGGGCACACTCAGATAGGTCAAGCTATGAGTAAAACCAACCCTCGAGTTTCCCCGAGGTGGCCCCGCAGGCTGCCTGGTTCGGACCAACACTCAGAGGAGCACTGGCTCGGGGGGGTTTAAAATAAGATGACCCTCGGGCTCCGGAAACCCAAGGGAAAAAGAGGCTAGGTGGCAAATGGTAAAACCAAGGTTGGGCATTGCTGAAAAAGCTCTAATCAAGGCGAACTATCAAGGGGTTCCCATTATAACCCAACCGCGTAAGGAACGCAAAATCCGGGAACATAACACCGATATGACGGAAACTAGGGCGGCAAGAGTGGAACAAAACACTAGGCGAGAGGCCGAGCCTTCCACCCTTTACCAAGTATATAGATGCATAAAGATAACATGGCAATATAATGATATCCCAACAAGTAAATAAGGTTCCAACAAGGAACGGTCTCCAATCTTCACCTGCAACTAGCAACGCTATAAGAGGGGCTGAGCAAAGCTGTAACATAGCCAATCAATGGTTTGCTAGGACATGGTGGGTTAGAGGTTTGACATGGCAATTTGGGAGGCTTGAAAGCAAGTGGTAGGCATCGTAGCATTGGCATAGCAAAAGAGCGAGCAATCTAGCATAGCAAAGATAGTAGTGATTTCGAGGGTATGATCATCTTGCCTGCAAAGTTGTCAGAGTTGACTGGATCCTCGAAAGCAAACTCAACGGGATCCTCGTTAGCGAACTCGTCTCCCGGCTCTACCCAAACAAGACAAACAAGCAAACGGAACACAATCAACCACGTGCAAAGCTTAAACAATATGATGCAAAGATGGTATGCTATGCGGGATGCGATGCGGGATGCATATGCAAGATGTGACAAGGAATGCATGAACCTGGCCTCAACTTGGAAATCCAAGTGTGCCACTAGAGAGATGAGATGAAATCGCTTGAAAACGATATAAAGAACGCCGGAATCGGAGTTACGGTTTGGAAATGGCAAGCAATTCAAATATGACCACGTTCTACGATTTACAGCAAGTAGCCATCTAAATGCAATGAGATGAACATGCTACAGCATCCAAACATGGCAAAAAAATACATGGCAGGGATGCATTCATGAGGCTTAACAAAAGTCTAGCACTGAGCTACGGCCAATTCATCCATTAACAGGTTCAAACAAGCATGGCAAAAATGCATATGGTAAACAGATCTCAGACTTAGTGAAATTAACACTTGTCTGGAATTTCAGATCAGATAGCACTCTTCGGAGCAACAAAACTACATGCTACAGGACCTGAACATGGCAAAGTAAAGCATGGCATGGAGCTACTCAAAGAGCTTAACAAAAGTCCCTTAGTGACCTTGAGCCAAAAGGGATGATAAAATACAATTGCAAGCATGTGAACATGGCAAAAACATAATCAGTTCTCAGACTTTGTGAAAACTGGAGCATGCTGAAAACAGATATCAAGTAGGCATGTTTACGAGCTCGATGCACTCACTACAGAGAAAGTCATGACAAACTAAGCATACATCCACCAATAATACACAAAATGCAAGCTAGAAATGGCAAGAACAATAGCATAGCATGCACGGATCAACTACAACATCATTGGCAAAATCGCTAACAAATAGATAATCTGCCCAGATTCACGAAGTAGCAAAAGTAGAGCTCGATTGACTCAAGCTAGGGTGCTCCATAATTTCCAACAAAGACATGGATGGATAGAGCACTACAAGATTAACAAAACCTCCTTACTGATCATCCTCAAAAGAGGCACGGATCACTAGGAAACAACATGAACATATGGTCACATGAGATAACCAGGTCAAGGACAGTGGAAATGTTGTCCCTGAAATCAGCATTAGCAAGTGCCTCACTTTGCAAGCTTGTGCTAGTCGCCACACACATCACAAAAATACATGGGTTGCACCTCTGGAAAGATGACAAAACCCTTAACAAAACATATGTAGAACTCAGGGACATATCATGCACACAATAATCATGGCAAAAATGACAAATATCTAAATGGAGTAGCAGATCTGACAATTATCTCAAGTAGCACTCTTCTAACAGCATTTCGGGTATCAAGATGAACTCAAATGAAAATGATGCAATGGAATGAAATAATGTACTCTCTGAGGCGAACATTTTGATATGCTATATGCCCAAAACGGAGCTACGGATGAGGAGTTATGATGCGATGAATAGGAACATATGAACTAGGAAATTTCGGGGACTTGGTGAAATCTCGAGGGGAAAAAGTCAACCTCCCAGATCGGGATCGGGGCGGCGTGCGAACCGAGGTTCGCTGGCTGGGTTCGCCGGAGCGTAGGGAACGCCAGAGAGGACTGGGTCGCCGGATCCGGCAGGCGGAGGGGGGCGCGGACGGAGCCGCGGCGTCGGCCGGCGGGAGCGGCACGGCGGGGCGGCGCCGGAGCGAGGCGGCGGCATCGGGCGTCGATGGTGGGCGCGGCGGCGCCGGAGTGAGGCGGCGGCGGCGGGCTCCAGGCGCGGGGGACTCGGGCGGCCGCAGGGACGTGCGGGCCGCGCGGGCCGGCTGCGGGCTTCGGC
>NC_041390.1:402627560-402637035 GCF_002162155.2 Triticum dicoccoides | reverse complement strand
GCCGCGGCTGTCGGCGGGGAAGTGGGGCGCGGGCTTGCCGCGTGGCGCGCCCCGGTTGGCCGGAGGCGGCAGCGGACGCTGTCCGGCTGGGCCGGACGTGTCCGGTGCGGCGAGGAGCAGTGGATCTAGGGTTAGGGGTGGCTTGAACCGGAATTTGACGAGGGGGTTCTATATATAGGCATAGAGGGAGCTAGGAGAGTCCAAATGAGGTGTGGTTTTCGGCCACGCGGTCGTGATCGAACGCTCTAGATGATGGAGAGGGTTTTGGTGGGTTTTGGGCCAACATGGAGGGGTGTTGGGCTGCAACACACACGAGGCCTTTTCGGTCCCTCGGTTAACCGTTGGAGTATCAAACGAAGTCCAAATGATACGAAACTTGACAGGCGGTCTACCGGTAGTAAACCAAGGCCGCTTGGCAAGTCTCGGTCCAATCCGGAAATGTTTAATCCCCACACATGAAAGAAAGGTAGAAATGACCACCGGAGGATAACAGAGCGCCGGAACGCAAAACGGACAACGGGGAAAAATCCCGAATGCATGAGATGAACACGTATGCAAATGCAATGCACATGAAGACATGATATGAGATGCATGACAACGATAACAACACACGGAGACAAAAACACGAATCCGAGAAAATAAAATAACTTAACGCCGAAAACGGCAAGAGTTGGAGTACATATTGGGTAAGTTACATCCGGGGTGTTACAACACTCCACCAATACGAAAGGATCTTGTCCCGAGATCTAGGACTGAAAGAACGCCGGGTACTCAGAACGGAGGTGATCCTCGCGTTCCCAGGTAGCTTCACGGTTGGAATGGTGTGACCACTTGACTTTGAGGAATTTGATTGACTTGTTGCGAGTCTTGCGTTCAGTCTCTTCAAGAATAGCAACTGGGTGCTCACGATAGGAGAGATCTTCTTGGAGCTCAATGTCCTCGAAGTTGACGGTGCGGTCAGGAGTCTTGAAGCACTTTCGGAGCTGAGAGACATGGAACACATCATGAACATTTGCAAAGTTTGAAGGAAGCTCGAGTTGATAGGTGAGATCGCCTCTCTTGCTGACAATTTTGAAAGGTCCCACGTATCTAGGGGCAAGCTTCCCTTTGATACCGAAGCGACGAGTACCTTTCATAGGAGAGACGCGGAGGTAAACATGATCTCCGATCTCGAAAGCCAAATCACGGTGCTTACTATCATAGTAGCTCTTCTAACGGGATTGGGCTGCTTTGAGGTTATCGCGAATGACTTTGCACATTTCCTGTGCCTCTGTGATTAAGTCATTTCCCAAAAGCTGACGTTCACCAGTTTCGGACCAGTTGAGGGGTACGGCACTTTCTGCCATACAGAATTTCAAATGGGCCTTGCCTGAACTTGCTTGAAAACTGTTGTTGTAGGAGAATTCAGCATAAGGAAGACAATACTCCCACTTCATGCCGAAGGAGATCACACAAGCCATGAGCATATCTTCAAGAATCTAATTGACACGCTCGACTTGGCCGCTAGTTTGAGGATGGAAAGCTGTGCTGAAGCGGATGTTGGTGCCCATGTCCTTCTGAAAAGAATCCCAAAACTTGGAGGTAAAGATGCTGCCACGGTCTGAAGAGATCACTTGTGGAATACCGTGCAGAGACACAATACGAGAGGTGTAGAGTTCCGCCAATTGAGTTGCAGTGATTGACTCTTTGATAGGCAGAAAATGAGCCACTTTGGTGAGTTTGTCGATGACAACGAATATAGCATCATTGCCACGCTTGGACTTAGGAAACCCAGTCACGAAGTCCATCTCAATGTGGTCAAACTTCCATTCTGGAATGGCAAGAGGTTGAAGGAGACCAGCTGGTCTTTGGTGTTCTGCGTTCACTCTTCTGCAGACATCACACTCATTCACGAATTGACCAATCTCGCGCTTCATTCAAGTCCACCAATAAGCCTGCTTGAGGTCCTGATACATCTTCGTGCTCCCAGGGTGGATGGAGAGGAGAGAATTGTGAGCCTCGTTCATGATCACTTTACGAAGGTCACATTTGGGTACAAAAATACGATCCTTCAAGAAGAGAGTATCCTTGTCATCAAGGCGGTAGCACTTGTACTTGGGTTGACTCTTGGCAATCCCAATCTTCACCTTTTTCACCATAGCATCAAGAAGCTGGGCTTGGCGAATCTGGTCTTCCAAGGTAGGAGAGACTTGAAGGTTGGCGAGGAAACCTTGAGGAACAACTTGTAGATTAAGTTTGCGGAAAGCTTCACAAAGCTTGGGTTGGTAAGGAAGAATCAGGCTGTTGCAATAAGCTTTCCTGGTCAATGCGTCAGCAATCACATTGGCCTTTCCTGGAGTAAACTCGATACTCGGATTATACTCTTGAATCATTTCGACCCATCGAGTTTGCCTGAGGTTGAGATTAGGCTGAGTGAAGATGTACTTGAGACTCTTGTGATCAGTGAAAATGTCCACTTTTCTTCCCAATAAGAGATGTCTCCAAGTCAAAAGAGCATGCACAACTGCTGCCAACTCGAGATCATGAGTGGGGTAGTTCTTCTCATTGGGCTTTAACTGGCGAGAGGTATAAGCAACAACTTTCTTCTCTTGCATCAACACTGCACCAAGACCTTGGAGAGAGGCATCACAAAATACCTCATATGGTTTGGATTCATCAGGCGGAGTCAGAACTGGAGCAGTGATCAATTTCTCTTTCAAAGTGTTGAAAGCAATGTCACACTCCGGAGACCAAACGTACTTCACGTGCTTCTGGAGAAGATTTGAGAGAGGCTTTGCGATCTTAGAAAAGTTTTCAACGAATCTTCGGCAATAGCTTGCGAGACCGAGGAAGCTACAGAGTTGCTTCATGTTCTGAGGAGGTTCCCAATTCACAATTGCAGACACCTTCTCAGGATTCACGGCAATGCCCTTGGCAGAGATGATATGACCAAGATAAAGAACCTCATCGAGCCAAAATTTGCACTTGGAGAACTTGGCGTAGAACTTGTGTTCCCTCAACTTATCGAGTACCAAACGCAAGTGCTTGGCATGATCTTCCTTGTTCTTCGAGAAAACCAGAATGTCATCGAGATAGACCAAAACGAAGTCATTAGTGTAGGCGTTGAAGATGAAGTTCATCATGCGAGAGAAAGTCGGAGGAGCATTGACGAGGCCAAAAGACATGATAGTGTATATGAACCATAGCTTGTCCTGAAAGCCGTCTTGGGAATATCTTGCCCACGGATTCGAATCTGATGATAACCCATGCGGAGATCAAGCTTGGAGAATACTTGAGCACCTTTGAGTTGTTCGAACAGCTCATTGATGTTGGGAAGTGGGTATTTGTTCTTGATGGTCTTCTTGTTCAATGGACGGTAATCAACACAAAGTCGGTCCGTTCCATCCTTCTTCTTCACAAAAAGAACACCACAACCCCACGGAGAAGAACTAGGCCGGATGAGACCCATTCTCTCTTGAATATCGAGTTGCTTCTTCAGCTCCTTCAACTCTTCATGTCCGAGCTTGTAGGGACGCTTGCACACTGGTTCCGTGCCAGGCTCAAGATCAATAACGAATTCAACTGGCCAGTGCGGAGGCTATCCTGGAAGCTCTTCTGGAAAGAGGTCTTGATATTCGCAAACGACTGGAGTTTGCGAGATGGCATCGAGTTCACCCTTCTCATTGAGAGAAAACAGACGGATGGTATTATCCCGAGCGGCAAAGACAATTACATCCTCAGACGAATGAGTCAATTGAATCTGCCTGGTTGCACAGTCAAGATGTGCCTTGTGCTTAGAAAGCCAATCCATTCCGAGAATAAGATCAATATCCGAGTTGCCAAGAACCATTGGGGAAGAATGAAACTTGTAGTCGCCCAAGGTGATAGTAACATCTGGCACCTCCATACTTGCACTCAAACGTTTGCCAGGAGAAACGATATCCATTTGTTTACCCAAATGAGAAGAAACGAACTCATGCTTGGTAAAAAAATGGCTTTGACATGAAACAATGCGATGCACCAGTGTCAAAAAGTACTTTTGCGGGAACATCGTTAATAGGAAGGTTACCCATGATGACATCTGACGAGTCCTCTGCCTGAGCTGCATTCATCAAGTTGACCTTGGTGTGCTTAGGGTTATGCTTGACCACAACTGTACTTGCCGATCTCACAGGAGGAGGAGGAGGAAGACGCCTCTGGTTGAGACACTTGTTGGCATAGTGACCCTTCTGTTGGCACTTGTTGCACGTGACCTCTGAAAGCGGACGGTGGTACGGAGCACTCGATCTTGGAGCTTGAGACGAAGTCTTGTTCTGAAAGCCAGGGTTGGGTGGGTGGGAAGATCCACTGCCACCTTTGCTCTTCTGCTGATACGGCTGACGGAACGGAGGAGGAGGAAGCCAATACTTCTGCTACTTGGCCACTTGAGTAGAGGAAGAAGGAGTAACATCTCTGACTCACTTCTTGGAAGCATCACACCTCAATTGAGCGGCCTCTTGCTTCAATGCCATGTTGTAGAACTCATCGTATCTCAAGGGCTCAAAGAGAACAAGAGCTAGCTGGATTTCTTCTCTGAGACCACCCCTGAACTGGTATAGCATGCTCTTCTCATCAGGTACGTCCTGCTTGGCAAAGCGGGCGAGCTTCTGAAACAACTTGTTGTAGTCATAGACAGACAAAGAGCCTTGCTTCAGGTTGCGGAATTCCTCACGCTTGCTTTCAACCATGCTCTGAGGGATATGGTGAGCTCTGAAATCTTGACGGAATTCATCCCAGGTAATCGCACGTCCACCTCTGGAATCCTTGTACTGCTGGAACCATTCTGCAGCTTGATCTTTGAGTTGGAAGGAAGCGAACTTGACGAAGTCCTCAGGCCTGACGTTACTGCACTCGAAATGCTTACACAGATCCACTAGCCAATCGTCAGCATCGGTTGCCTCAACACAATTGTTGAAAGTCTTTGGCCCGTTAGCAAGGAACTGGTTGAGTGTAGCAAAGTGATTCTGATTGTTGCCTTGGTTCCCTTGGTTGCCTTGATTGCGCTCTTGAAGAATTTGCATGATCAACTGTGTGTTTCCATTAGTTGCGGCCATCACAGCTTGCCATGCCTCCGGAGGAGGTGGAGGTGGTGGCGGATCCTGATTCTGGTTCTGATTGGTGCTCTTAGCGGGAGCCATCCTGAAGAGGTTGACCACCGTTAGCACATAGACAGATAAATGAAGCTGAATCCAACTGAATGAAAATTGCAACATATAGTCTTCACATCCGAACAAAATGAACGAATGCATTCCTCTTGAAATGGTCACATATCCATAAATTGAGAAGCCACTTAGAATTTAGGTAGAGAAATAAATCAATAAGGTACGGATCAAGAACGAATACTCGGTAAGAAATCCCAATCTCAAACCAAATATCCGTGGAAGAAGAACTAGAGCTACTAGAATTCCCACCTATGAAACTCCCGAACCTTTTCGGTTATGCAATCAGGTGTTGGGGATACAGGGGAAGCATAATATCTCACCCAAATCTAGCAAATCCTACATCCAGCAGTATCCATCCTTCAACACATAACCGAGAAAAACTTCGGAAACCATCTACCTCAACCTTCGATAAGCATCCGTTATACAAGTTATGGCGATACTCCCGAACTCCCGCCCCAGTACTGGGTGGCGTCGAGGTTATCTCACCAATGAACTGCATAAAAGAGATTTTCTATGTCGGCGTACTAGACTCAGGTATTCCAGAACTGCAACGATAAAATTATGACGACAACACCTCAGAGCTCAACTCCCCGGGACACTTCCACAAAACCCCTGACAGGAGGCACCAAGACAATGTTCTCGTCATAAAACCATCGGAATGATTCCAAGATACCCGCGTGATCCTAAAAAAAATTAGTGAAATTTGAGAAGAGAAGAGTCAAAACTCTACGTTAGGATGCCTTACCACAGCGATGAGGAGACTGGGAAGTAAAAAGAATTCCTAAACTCTCCGATATATAATTCCTAAATGACTCAAAACATTTTTCTAGACACAACTCGGCCACTAAAGACGATCAAGCAATGGGGCTCCTAAGGTCGGGGAAGGCTCTGATTACCAACTTGTAACACCCTCGATGCGACTATAGCTCCCACGTGTCGAGGCACGACTTAGAGACATAATCGCATTGAAGGCATATGTCGCAAGTTAGGCAATCTTCACAACGTCCCATGTAATATATAGATAATAAAAAGGGGAGATAACATAGTTGGCTTACACTCGCCACGTCAATCAAGTACATAAATAACATTACATCATTCAAACACTCATGGCCCGACTACGGTGCCAAAATAAAAGATAACCCAACATGCGACACGGTCCCAATCACCCCCAACTGGGAACCACCTACTGATCATCAGGAAAGGAAACATAGTATCGTTGAGAGTCCTCGTCGAACTCCCACTTGAGCTCAAGCATGTCACCTGGAGCGGAATCATCAGGCCCTGCATCTGGTGTAATGGTAATCTGTGAGCCACAGGGACTCAACAATCTCGCACCCTCGCCATCAAGACTATTTAAGCTTATAGGTAAGGCAAGGTAAAATATGTGGAGCTGCAGCAAGCGACTAGCAAATATGGTGGCTATCCTATTCGCAAAAGAGAGCGAGAAGAGGAGGCAAAGCGCGAGCGAGAAACTAGAGAGCAACCTGCGCAAACATTACTCCAACACCGTGTCCACTTCCGGACTCCGCCGAGAAGAGGCCATCACGGTAACTCACACGGTTGATTCATTTTAATTAAGTTAAGGTTCAAGTTATCTACAACCAGACATTAAAAAATTCCCATCTGCCCATAACCGCGGGCACGGCTTTCGAAAGTTAAAATCCCTGCAGGGGAGTCCCAACTTAGCCCATGACAAGCTCTCACGGTCAACGAAGGAATAGACCTCCTCCCGAGACGTTCCGATCAAACTCGGTATCTCCGTTCTTCAAGACACTTCGACAGGTTAAAACAAAACCAGCAACACCGCCCGAATGTGCCGACAAATCCCGATAGGAGCTGCACATATCTCGTTCTCAAGGCACACTCAGATAGGTCAAGCTACGAGTAAAACCAACCCTCGAGTTTCCCCGAGGTGGCCCCGCAGGCTGCCTGGTTCGGACCAACACTCAGAGGAGCACTAGCCCGAGGGGGTTTAAAATAAGATGACCCTCGGGCTCCGGAAACCCAAGGGAAAAAGAGGCTAGGTGGCAAATGGTAAAACCAAGGTTGGGCATTGCTGAAAAAGCTCTAATCAAGGCGAACTATCAAGGGGTTCCCATTATAACCCAACCGCGTAAGGAACGCAAAATCCGGGAACATAACACTGATATGACGAAAACTAGGGCGGCAAGAGTGGAACAAAACACTAGGCGAGAGGCCGAGCCTTCCACCCTTTACCAAGTATATAGATGCATAAAGATAACATGGCAATATAATGATATCCCAACAAGTAAATAAGGTTCCAACAAGGAACGGTCTCCAATCTTCACCTGCAACTAGCAACGCTATAAGAGGGGCTGAGCAAAGCTGTAACATAGCCAATCAACGGTTTGCTAGGACATGGTGGGTTAGAGGTTTGACATGGCAATTTGGGAGGCTTGAAAGCAAGTGGTAGGCATCGTAGCATTGGCATAGCAAAAGAGCGAGCAATCTAGCATAGCAAAGATAGTAGTGATTTCGAGGGTATGATCATCTTGCCTGCAAAGTTGTCAGAGTTGACTCGATCCTCGAAAGCAAACTCAACGGGATCCTCGTTAGCGAACTCGTCTCCCGGCTCTACCCAAACAAGACAAACAAGCAAACGGAACACAATCAACCACGTGCAAAGCTTAAACAATATGATGCAAAGATGGTATGCTATGCGGGATGCGATGCGGGATGCATATGCAAGATGTGACAAGGAATGCATGAACCTGGCCTCAACTTGGAAATCCAAGTGTGCCACTAGAGAGATGAGATGAAATCGCTTGAAAACGATATAAAGAACGCCGGAATCGGAGTTACGGTTTGGAAATGGCAAGCAATTCAAATATGACCACGTTCTACGATTTACAGCAAGTAGCCATCTAAATGCAATGAGATGAACATGCTACAGCATCCAAACATGGCAAAAAAATACATGGCAGGGATGCATTCATGAGGCTTAACAAAAGTCTAGCACTGAGCTACGGCCAATTCATCCATTAACAGGTTCAAACAAGCATGGCAAAAATGCATATGGTAAACAGATCTTAGACTTAGTGAAATTAACACTTGTCTGGAATTTCAGATCAGATAGCACTCTTCGGAGCAACAAAACTACATGCTACAGGACCTGAACATGGCAAAGTAAAGCATGGCATGGAGCTACTCAAAGAGCTTAACAAAAGTCCCTTAGTGACCTTGAGCCAAAAGGGATGAGAAAATACAATTGCAAGCATGTGAACATGGCAAAAACATAATCAGTTCTCAGACTTTGTGAAAACTGGAGCATGCTGAAAACAGATATCAAGTAGGCATGTTTACGAGCTCGATGCACTCACTACAGAGAAAGTCATGACAAACTAAGCATACATCCACCAATAATACACAAAATGCAAGCTAGAAATGGCAAGAACAATAGCATAGCATGCACGGATCAACTACAACATCATTGGCAAAATCGCTAACAAATAGATAATCTGCCCAGATTCACGAAGTAGCAAAAGTAGAGCTCGATTGACTCAAGCTAGGGTGCTCCATAATTGCCAACAAAGACATGGATGGATAGAGCACTACAAGATTAACAAAACCTCCTTACTGATCATCCTCAAAAGAGGCATGGATCACTAGGAAACAACATGAACATATGGTCACATGAGATAACCAGGTCAAGGACAGTGGAAATGTTGTCCCTGAAATCAGCATTAGCAAGTGCCTCACTTTGCAAGCTTGTGCTAGTCGCCACACACATCACAAAAATACATGGGTTGCACCTCTGGAAAGATGACAAAACCCTTAACAAAACATATGTAGAACTCAGGGACATATCATGCACACAATAATCATGGCAAAAATGACAAATATCTAAATGGAGTAGCAGATCTGACAATTATCTCAAGTAGCACTCTTCTAACAGCATTTCGGGCATCAAGATGAACTCAAATGAAAATGATGCAATGGAATGAAATAATGTACTCTCTGAGGCGAACATTTTGATATGCTATATGCCCAAAACGGAGCTACGGATGAGGAGTTATGATGCGATGAATAGGAACATATGAACTAGGAAATTTCGGGGACTTGGTGAAATCTCGAGGGGAAAAAGTCAACCTCCCAGATCCGGATCGGGGCGGCGCGCGAACCGAGGTTCGCTGGCTGGGTTCGCCGGAGGGGGAGTCGGCCGGAGCGTGAGGAACGCCGGAGAGGACCGGGTCGCCCGATTCGGCCGGCGGAGGGGGGCGCGGACGGAGCCGCGGCGTCGGCCGGCGGGAGCGGCGCGGCGGGGCGGCGCCGGA
>NC_041390.1:402599424-402627152 GCF_002162155.2 Triticum dicoccoides | reverse complement strand
GCTTCGGCGGGCCGCGGCTGTCGGCGGGGAAGTGGGGCGCGGGCTTGCCGCGTGGCGCGCCCTGGTTGGCCGGAGGCGGCGGCGTACGCTGTCCGGCCGGGCCGGACGTGTCCGGTGCGGCGAGGAGCAGTGGATCTAGGGTTAGGGGTGGCTTGAACCGGAATTTGAGGAGGGGGGTTCTATATATAGGCATAGAGGGAGCTAGGAGAGTTCAAATGAGGTGCAGTTTTCGGCCACGCGATCGTGATCGAACGCTCTAGATGATGGAGAGGGTTTTGGTGGGTTTTGGGCCAACATGGAGGGGTGTTGGGCTGCAACACACACGAGGCCTTTTCGGTCCCTCGGTTAACCGTTGGAGTATCAAACGAAGTCCAAATGATACGAAACTTGACAGACGGTCTACCGGTAGTAAACCAAGGCCGCTTGGCAAGTCTCGGTCCAATCCGGAAATGTTTAATCCCCACACACGAAAGAAAGGTAGAAATGACCACCGGAGGAGAACGGAGCGCCGGAACGCAAAACGGACAACGGGGAAAAGCCCGAATGCATGAGATGAACACGTATGCAAATGCAATGCACATGAAGACATGATATGAGATGCATGACAACGATAACAACACACGGAGACAAAAACCCGAACCCGAGAAAATAAAATAACTTAACGCTGGAAACGGCAAGAGTTGGAGTACATATTGGGTAAGTTACATCCGGGGTGTTACACTTTAGCCATGAGGCACTTGGCGGTGATGCTCTCATTGGGTGAGTCGAAGAGAGACACCCGTGGAGTCGTAGCAATGGCAACTGAGGCCATGGCAGCCAACTCACCATCTTCATCATCGTCATCATCCTCATTGTGCTCTTCTTGTACCACCAATGCCTTCGGAGGAGTCTTCTTGGTGAAGTTGCTCTTGTTGGGGAACGACTTGGCCTTGTCCTTTCGGATGAGCTTGCCACCATTGTCTTCCCTCTTCTCATACGGGCACTCCGCAACAAAATGACTCACATTGCCACAATTGTAGCAAGTCCTTACACATTGCTTACTCTTCGTGCCACTTGAGTCGTTTTTGTTAAAGTTTGGCCTCGAGTTTTTCTTGCTCCAAAATTGCCTTGAAGCGAGTGCCATGTGTTCATAATATGCATACTTTGTATCTTCGGGGTTGCTCTCCTCTTCTTCCTCTTCTTCTTCTTCAATGGTGAGCTTGGCCTTCAATGCAAGGTTGGGCTTCTTTGCCATTTGAGAACGAAGCACCGCATTATCGGCGGTCTTGTCCAAAATGTTCATGGCCACAAACTCATCCAACACTTCGCTTGAGGTCAAAGTGTGGAAGTCCGGTCTTTGACAAATGACGGAGGACATGGCCTTGTGGTAGGGCATCATTGCCTTGAGGAATTTGCGCTTTATCCAATTGTCATCCGTGTCGTTGCTCCCGTGATCTCGTAGTGAGACCGCGAGTTTGGTTACTCTCCGATAAAGCTCATGAGGTTCTTCATCTTCTTTCATTGCAAACTCATCGGCCTCATCTTGCACCACTTCATAGTTGGAGCGTTGAATGCTTGCGCTTCCCCGGTAGAGAGAGACAACACAATGCCATGCGTCTTTGGCCAAGGCGAAGGGCCGAAGATGAGGTAGGTCTTCGGGTGGGATTTCATCTTGAATGATGAAGAGAGCATTCTCATTGAATTGATTATCCGCGGCTTCTCGAGGAGTGAAGTTGCTTGGATCATGCGGATAGAAACCTTCTTCAATGATTCTCCAAAGATTAGTGTTCACATGATTTAAATGACGTTTAAAGCGGTAAACCCAAGAATCAAAGTCCTCATTTTTCACAATCTTAGGGGGAGGACCGGCATGATTCAAATGAGTGGAAGGAACCGGTCCACCATAAACAAGTGGTGGTTCCACATGAGCAAAGATACCGGTGCCATTCTTACCACTAGAAGAAGAAGCCTTTTCACTACTAGCTTCCCCCTTATCAGAGGTAGCATCCGTCACCTTGTCGGTGGTATTACCCACTTTCAACGGTGCGGTGGATAGTTTAAGCCCTTCAAGGAATTTAGTAAACATGCTTTCAACCTCGGTCGTCATGGAGGTTTTCAATGTCTCCAACGCCACATTGAAGTCCTCACGAGAGACCGAGGTTTCCTCATCGCCCATAGACAAGATCCGATTCACACCGGAGTGTTCCTCCACACCGTCTACGGTATCAACCATACTCTTTGGACGGTAAAGTCCTTAATAAAGAGACGAGGCTCTGATACCAATTGAAAGGATCGATATGGTTGACTAGAGGGGGGGTGAATAGGCAACTAACAATTTTTAGCTTTTCTTTAACAATTTAAACTTTGCATCAAAGTAGGTTGTCTAGATATGCAACTAGGTGAGCAACCTATATGATGCAACAAGTATAGGAACACAAGCAAGCAAGTGATATGATACAAAAAGATTGCACAAGTAAAGGCATGAGATAACCAAGAGTGGAGACGGTGGAGACGAGGATGTGTTGCCGAAGTTCCTTCCCTTTGAGAGGAAGTACGTCATCCCCTATGCCTCAGCTCAATGTCCGACCACGGCAGAAGATATAGAAGAGATGAGCGTCATCCCCTATGCCTCAGCCATAGGTTCTATTATGTATGCCATGCTGTGTACCAGACCTGATGTTAACCTTGCCGTCAGTTTGGTAGGAAGGTACCAAAGTAATCCCGGCAAGGAACACTGGACAGTGGTCAAGAATATCCTGAAGTACCTGAAAAGGACTAAGGAAATGTTTCTCGTTTATGGAGGTGACGAAGAGCTCGTCGTAAAGGGTTACGTCGACGCTAGTTTCGACACAGATCTGGATGACTCTAAGTCACAAACCGGATACGTGTATATTTTGAATGGTGGGGCAGTAAGCTGGTGCAGTTGCAAGCAAAGCGTCGTGGCGGGATCTACATGTGAAGCGGAGTACATGGCAGCCTCGGAGGCAGCACATGAAGCAATATGGGTGAAGGAGTTCATCACCGACCTAGGAGTCATACCCAATGCGTCGGGGCCGATCAAGCTCTTCTGTGACAACACTGGAGCTATTGCACTTGCCAAGGAGCCCAGGTTTCACAAGAAGACAAGGCACATCAAGCGTCGCTTCAACTCCATTCGTGAAAATGTTCAAGATGGAGACATAGAGATTTGTAAAGTACATACGGACCTGAATGTAGCAGATCCGTTGACTAAACCTCTCCCTAGAGCAAAACATGATCAACACCAGAATTCCATGGGTGTTCGGTTCATCACAATGTAACTAGATTATTGACTCTAGTGCAAGTGGGAGACTGTTGGAAATATGCCCTAGAGGCAATAATAAAAGCATTATTATTATATTTCCTTGTTCATGATAATTGTCTTTATTCATGCTATAATTGTGTTATCCGGAAATCGTAATACATGTGTGAATAACAGACACCAACATGTCCCTAGTGAGCCTCTAGTTGACTAGCTCGTTGATCAACAGATAGTCATGGTTTCCTGACTATGGACACTGGATGTCATTGATAACGAGATCACATCATTGGGAGAATGATGTGATGGACAAGACCCAATCCTAAACATAGCACAAGATCGTATAGTTCATTTGCTAGAGTTTTGCAATGTCATAGTATCTTTTCCTTAGACCATGAGATCGTGTAACTCCCGGATACCGTAGGAGTGCTTTGGGTATGCCAAACGTCACAACGTAACTGGGTGAATATAAAGGTAGACTACGGGTATCTCCGAAAGTGTCTGTTGGGTGACATGGATCAAGACTGGGATTTGTCACTCCGTATGACGGAGAGGTATCACTGGGCCCACTCGGTAATGCATCATCAAAATGAGCTCAGAGTGACCAAGTGTCTGGTCACGGGATCATGCATTACGGTACGAGTAAAGTGACTTGCCGGTAACGAGATTGAACGAGGTATTGGGATACCGACGATCGAATCTCGGGCAAGTAACATATCGATAGACAAAGGGAATAGCGTACGGGGTTGATAGAATCCTCGACATCGTGGTTCATCCGATGAGATCATCGTGGAGCATGTGGGAGCCAACATGGGTATCCAGATCCCGCTGTTGGTTATTGACCGGAGAGTCGTCTCGGTCATGTCTGCTTGTCTCCCGAACCCGTAGGGTCTACACACTTAAGGTTCAGTTACGCTAGGGTTGTAGGGATATGTATATGCAGTAACCCGAATGTTGTTCGGAGTCCCGGATGAGATCCCGGATGTCACGAGGAGTTCCGGAATGGTCCGGAGGTAAAGATTTATATATGGGAAGTCCTGTTTCGGGCATCAGGACAAGTTTCGGGGTTATCGGTATTGTACCGGGACCACCGGAAGGGTCCCGGGGGGTCCACCGGGTGGGTCCACCTGTCCCGGGGGGGCCACATGGGCTGTAGGGGGTGCGCCTTGGCCTAATGGGCCAAGGGCACCAGCCCCACATAGGCCCATGCGCCTAGGGTTTATGGGGGAAAGAGTCCTAGGAGGGGAAGGCACCTCCTAGGTGCCTTGGGGGGGAGGGAAACCCCCCTTGGCCGCCGCACCCCCTAGGAGATTGGATCTCCTAGGGCCGGCCACCCCCCCTTGGCCCTCCTATATATAGTGGGGGAGAGGAGGGACTTCATACCTGAACGCCCTGGCCTTTGGTTGCCTCCTTCTCCCTCTCCAACACCTCCTCCACCTCCATAGTGCTTAGCGAAGCTCTGCCGGAGTACTGCAGCTCCATCAACACCACGCCGTCGTGCTGCTGCTGGTGCCATCTCCCTCAACCTCTCCTCCCTCCCTTGCTGGATCAAGAAGGAGGAGACGTGGCTGTTCCGTACGTGTGTTGAACGCGGAGGTGTCGTCCGTTCGGCGCTGGTCATCGGTGATTTGGATCACGTCGAGTACGACTACATCATCACCGTTCTTTTGAACGCTTCCGCTCGCGATCTACAAAGGTATGTAGATGCATCTAATCACTTGTTGCTAGATGAACTCCTAGATGATCTTGGTGAAACGAGTAGGAAAATTTTTGTTTTCTGCAACGTTCCCCAACAGTGGCATCATGAGCTAGGTCTATGCGTAGTTCTTCTTGCGCGAGTAGAACACAATTTGTTGTGGGCGTAGATTTGTCAACTCTCTTGCCGTTACTAGTCCTTTCTTGCTTCAGCGGTATTGTGGGATGAAGCGGCCCGGACCAACCTTACACGTACGCTTACGTGAGACCGGTTCCACCGACTAACATGCACTAGTTGCATAAGGTGGCTGGCGGGTGTCTGTCTCTCCTACTTTAGTTGGAGCGGAATCGATGAACAGGGTCCTTATGAAGGGTAAATAGAAGTTGACAAATCACGTTGTGGCTTTAACGTAGGTAAGAAAACGTTCTTGCTAGAACCCTAATTCAGCCACGTAAAACTTGCAACAACAATTAGAGGACGTCTAACTTGTTTTTGCAGCAAGTGGTTTGTGATATGATATGGCCAAAGTTGTGATGAATGATGAATGATCTATATGTGATGTATGAGATGTTCATGCTATTGTAATAGGATTCACGACTTGCATGTCGATGAGTATGACAACCGGCAGGAGCCATAGGAGTTATCTTTATTCTTTTATATGACCTGCGTGTCATCAAGAAACGCCATGTAAATTACTTTACTTTATTGCTAAACGCGTTAGCCATAGTAGTAGAAGTAATAGTTGGCGAGCAACTTCATGGAGACACGATGATGGAGATCATGATGATGGAGATCATGGTGTCAAGCCGGTGACAAGATGATCATGGAGCCCCAAGATGGAGATCAAAGGAGCTATGTGATATTGGCCATATCATGTCACGTTTATTGTTTGATTGCATGTGATGTTTATCATGTTTTGCATCTTGTTTACTTAGAACGACGGTAGTAAATAAGATGATCCCTCACAATAATTTCAAGAAGTGTTCCCCCTAACTGTGCACCGTTGCGACAGTTCGCTGTTTCAAAACACCACGTGATGATCGGGTGTTTTATTCAGACGTTCACATACAACGGGTGTAAGACAGATTTACACATGCAAACACTTAGGTTGACTTGACGAGCCTAGCATGTACAGACATGGCCTCGGAACACAGAAGACCGAAAGGTCGAGCATGAGTCGTATAGAAGATACGATCAACATGAAGATGTTCACCGATGTTGACTAGTCCGTCTCACGTGATGATCGGACACGGTCTAGTTTAACTCGGATCATGTAATACTTAGATGACCAGAGGGATGTCTAATCTAAGTGGGAGTTCACTAATAATTTGATTAGTTGAACTTAATTATCATGAACTTAGTCTAAAATCTTTGCAATATGTCTTGTAGATCAAATGGCCAACGTAGTCCTCAACTTCAACGCGTTCCTAGAGAAAACTAAGCTAAAAGACGATGGCAGCAACTATACGGACTGGGTCCGGAACCTGAGGATCATCCTCATAGCTGCCAAGAAAGATTATGTCCTACAAGCACCGCTTGGTGACGCACCCGTTCTCCCTGCAGAACAAGATGTTATGAACGCTTGGCAGGCACGTTTCGATGACTACTCCCTCGTTCAGTGCGGCATGCTTTACAGTCTAGAGCCGGGGCTCCAAAAGCGTTTTGAGAGACATGGAGCATATGAGATGTTCGAAGAGATGAAAATGGTTTTCCAAGCTCATGCCCGGGTCGAGAGATATGAAGTCTCCGACAAATTCTTCAGCTGTAAGATGGAGGAAAACAGTTCTGTCAGTGAGCACATACTCACTATGTCTGGGTTGCATAACCGCTTGACTCAGCTGGGAGTTAATCTCCCGGATGATGCGGTCATTGACAGAATCCTCCAGTCGCTTCCACCAAGCTACAAGAGCTTTGTGATGAACTTCAATATGCAGGGGATGGAAAAGACCATTCCTGAAGTATTTGCTATGCTGAAATCAGCAGAGGTAGAAGTCAGGAAGGAACATCAAGTGTTGATGGTCAATAAAACCACTAAGTTCAAGAAAGGCAAGGGTAAAAAGAACTTCAAGAAGGACGGCAAGGGGGTTGCCGCGCCCGGCAAGCAAGCTGCCGGGAAGAAGCCAAAGAATGGACCCAAGCCCGAGACTGAGTGCTTTTATTGCAAGGGAAGCGGTCACTGGAAGCGGAACTGCCCTAAGTACTTAGCGGATAAGAAGGCCGGCAAAACCAAAGGTATATGTGATATACATGTAATTGATGTGTACCTTACTAGTGCCCGTAGTGGCTCCTGGGTATTTGATACCGGTGCAGTTGCTCACATTTGTAACTCAAAGCAGGGGCTGCGGAATAAGCGGAAACTGGCAAAGGACGAGGTGACGATGCGCGTCGGGAATGGTTCCAAGGTCAATGTGATCTCCGTCGGCACGCTACCTCTGCATCTCCCTTCGGGATTAGTTTTAAACCTTAATAATTGTTATTTAGTGCCAGCTTTGAGCATGAACATTGTATCGGGATCTCGTTTAATTCGAGATGGCTACTCTTTTAAATCTGAGAATAATGGTTGTTCCATTTTTATGAGAGATATGTTTTATGGTCATGCTCCTATGGTGAATGGTTTATTCTTTATGAATCTCGAACGTGATGCTACACATGTTCATAATGTGAGTACCAAAAGAAGTAAAGTTGATAATGATAGTCCCACATACTTGTGGCACTGCCGCCTTGGTCACATAGGTGTCAAACGCATGAAGAAGCTCCATGCTGATGGACTTTTAGAGTCTCTTGATTATGAATCATTTGACACGTGCGAACCATGCCTTATGGGTAAAATGACCAAGACTCCGTTCTCAGGAACAATGGAGCGAGCAACCGACTTATTGGAAATCATACATACTGATGTGTGCGGTCCAATGAGTGTTGAGGCTCGCGGTGGCTATCGTTATGTTCTCACCCTCACTGATGATTTAAGTAGGTATGGGTATATCTAGTTAATGAAACACAAGTCTGAAACCTTTGAAAAGTTCAAGGAATTTCAGAATGAGGTTGAAAATCAACGTGACAGGAAAATCAAGTTTCTACGATCAGATCGTGGAGGAGAATACTTGAGTCACGAGTTTGGGGCACACTTAAGAAAATGTGGAATAGTTTCACAACTCACGCCGCCTGGAACACCTCAGCGTAATGGTGTGTCCGAACGTCGTAATCGCACTCTGTTAGATATGGTGCGATCTATGATGTCTCTTACCGATTTACCGCTTTCTTTTTGGGGCTATGCTTTAGAGACTGCCGCATTCACTTTAAATAGGGCTCCGTCGAAATCCGTTGAGACGACACCGTATGAATTATGGTTTGGGAAGAAACCTAAGCTGTCGTTTCTAAAAGTTTGGGGATGTGATGCTTATGTCAAGAAACTTCAACCTGAAAAGCTCGAACCCAAGTCGGAAAAATGCGTCTTCATAGGATACCCAAAAGAAACTATTGGGTACACCTTCTACCTCAGATCCGAAGGCAAGATCTTTGTTGCCAAGAATGGGTCATTTCTGGAGAAAGAGTTTCTCTCGAAAGAAGTAAGGGGGAGGAAAGTAGAGCTTGATGAAGTATTACCTCTTGAGCCGGAAAATGGCGCAACTCAAGAAAATGTTCCTGAGGTGCCTACACCGACTGGAGAGGAAATTAATGACAATGATCAAGATACTTCTGATCTAGCCCCTACTGAAATTCGAAGGTCCACAAGGACACGTTCCGCACCAGAGTGGTACGGCAACCCTGTCTTGGAAATCATGTTGTTAGACAACGGTGAACCTTCGAACTATGAAGAAGCGATGGCGGGCCCGGATTCCGACAAATGGCTAGAAGCCATGAAATCTGAGATAGGATCCATGTATGAAAACGAAGTATGGACTTTGACTGACTTGCCCGTTGAGCGGCGAGCCATAGAAAATAAATGGATCTTTAAGAAGAAGACAGACGCGGATGGTAATGTGACCATCTATAAAGCTCGGCTTGTCGCTAAGGGTTATCGACAAGTTCAAGGGGTTGACTACGATGACACTTTCTCACCGGTAGCGAAGCTGAAGTCCGTCCGAATCATGTTAGCAATTGCCGCATTCTATGATTACGAAATATGGCAAATGGACGTCAAAACGGCATTCCTTAATGGTTTCCTTAAGGAAGAATTGTATATGATGCAGCCGGAAGGTTTTGTCGATCCTAAGAATGCTGACAAAGTGTGCAAGCTCCAACGCTCAATTTATGGGCTGGTGCAAGCATCTCGGAGTTGGAACATTCGCTTTGATGAGATGATCAAAGCGTTTGGGTTTACACAGACTTATGGAGAAGCCTGCGTTTACAAGAAAGTGAGTGGGAGCTCTGTAGCATTTCTCATATTATATGTAGATGACATACTTTTGATGGGAAATGATATAGAACTCTTGGACAGCATCAAGGCCTACTTGAATAAAAGTTTTTCAATGAAGGACCTTGGAGAAGCTGCTTGTATATTAGGCATCAAAATCTATAGAGATAGATCAAGACGCCTCATAGGTCTTTCACAAAGCACATACCTTGATAAGATATTGAAGAAGTTCAATATGGATCAATCCAAGAAAGGGTTCTTGCCTGTGTTACAAGGTGTGAAATTGAGCTCAGCTCAATGTCCGACCACGGCAGAAGATATAGAAGAGATGAGCGTCATCCCCTATGCCTCAGCCATAGGTTCTATTATGTATGCCATGCTGTGTACCAGACCTGATGTTAACCTTGCCGTCAGTTTGGTAGGAAGGTACCAAAGTAATCCCGGCAAGGAACACTGGACAGCGGTCAAGAATATCCTGAAGTACCTGAAAAGGACTAAGGAAATGTTTCTCGTTTATGGAGGTGACGAAGAGCTCGTCGTAAAGGGTTACGTCGACGCTAGCTTCGACACAGATCTGGATGACTCTAAGTCACAAACCGGATACGTGTACATTTTGAATGGTGGGGCAGTAAGCTGGTGCAGTTGCAAGCAAAGCGTCGTGGCGGGATCTACATGTGAAGCGGAGTACATGGCAGCCTCGGAGGCAGCACATGAAGCAATATGGGTGAAGGAGTTCATCACCGACCTAGGAGTCATACCCAATGCGTCGGGGCCGATCAAGCTCTTCTGTGACAACACTGGAGCTATTGCACTTGCCAAGGAGCCCAGGTTTCACAAGAAGACAAGGCACATCAAGCGTCGCTTCAACTCCATTCGTGAAAATGTTCAAGATGGAGACATAGAGATTTGTAAAGTACATACGGACCTGAATGTGGCAGATCCGTTGACTAAACCTCTCCCTAGAGCAAAACATGATCAACACCAGAATTCCATGGGTGTTCGATTCATCGCAATGTAACTAGATTATTGACTCTAGTGCAAGTGGGAGACTGTTGGAAATATGCCCTAGAGGCAATAATAAAAGCATTATTATTATATTTCCTTGTTCATGATAATTGTCTTTATTCATGCTATAATTGTGTTATCCGGAAATCGTAATACATGTGTGAATAACAGACACCAACATGTCCCTAGTGAGCCTCTAGTTGACTAGCTCGTTGATCAACAGATAGTCATGGTTTCCTGACTATGGACACTGGATGTCATTGATAACGAGATCACATCATTGGGAGAATGATGTGATGGACAAGACCCAATCCTAAACATAGCACAAGATCGTATAGTTCATTTGCTAGAGTTTTGCAATGTCAAAGTATCTTTTCCTTAGACCATGAGATCGTGTAACTCCCGGATACCGTAGGAGTGCTTTGGGTATGCCAAACGTCACAACGTAACTGGGTGACTATAAAGGTAGACTACGGGTATCTCCGAAAGTGTCTGTTGGGTGACATGGATCAAGACTGGGATTTGTCACTCCGTATGACGGAGAGGTATCACTGGGCCCACTCGGTAATGCATCATCATAATGAGCTCAAAGTGAACAAGTGTCTGGTCAAGGGATCATGCATTACGGTACGAGTAAAGTGACTTGCCGGTAACGAGATTGAACGAGGTATTGGGATACCGACGATCGAATCTCGGGCAAGTAACATATCGATAGACAAAGGGAATAGCGTACGGGGTTGATAGAATCCTCGACATCGTAGTTCATCCGATGAGATCATCGTGGAGCATGTGGGAGCCAACATGGGTATCCAGATCCCGCTGTTGGTTATTGACTGGAGAGTCGTCTCGGTCATGTCTGCTTGTCTCCCGAACCCGTAGGGTCTACACACTTAAGGTTCAGTTACGCTAGGGTTGTAGGGATATGTATATGCAGTAACCCGAATGTTGTTCGGAGTCCCGGATGAGATCCCGGACATCACGAGGAGTTCCGGAATGGTCCGGAGGTAAAGATTTATATATGGGAAGTCCTGTTTCGGGCATCGGGACAAGTTTCGGGGTTATCGGTATTGTACCGGGACCACCGGAAGGGTCCCGGGGGGTCCACCGGGTGGGTCCACCTGTCCCGGGGGGGCCACATGGGCTGTAGGGGGTGCGCCTTGGCCTAATGGGCCAAGGGCACCAGCCCCACATAGGCCCATGCGCCTAGGGTTTATGGGGGAAAGAGTCCTAGGAGGGGAAGGCACCTCCTAGGTGCCTTGGGGGGGAGGGAAACCCCCCTTGGCCGCCGCACCCCCTAGGAGATTGGATCTCCTAGGGCCGGCCACCCCCCCTTGTCCCTCCTATATATAGTGGGGGAGAGGAGGGACTTCATACCTGAATGCCCTGGCCTTTGGTTGCCTCCTTCTCCCTCTCCAACACCTCCTCCACCTCCATAGTGCTTAGCGAAGCTCTGCCGGAGTACTGCAGCTCCATCAACACCACGCCGTCGTGCTGCTGCTGGTGCCATCTCCCTCAACCTCTCCTCCCTCCCTTGCTGGATCAAGAAGGAGGAGACGTGGCTGTTCCGTACGTGTGTTGAACGCGGAGGTGCCGTCCGTTCGGCGCTGGTCATCGGTGATTTGGATCACGTCGAGTACGACTACATCATCACCGTTCTTTTGAACGCTTCCGCTCGTGATCTACAAAGGTATGTAGATGCATCTAATCACTCGTTGCTAGATGAACTCCTAGATGATCTTGGTGAAACGAGTAGGAAAATTTTTGTTTTCTGCAACGTTCCCCAACACATGAAGCTTCACCACAATGGACTATGGCTCCGCGGTGACCTCAACCGTCTAGGATGCTCAAACACCCAAGAGTAACAAGATCCGCAAGGGATTAGTGGGGGAATCAAATTTCTCTTGGTGGAAGTGTGGATCGAGGCCTTCTCAACCACTCCCGAGCAAATCAACAAGTTTGATTGGTTAGGGAGTGAGATCGGGCGAAAGTGGAGCTTAGAGCAACAATGGAGCTTAGGGTAGGAAGAGATCAGTTAACGGGGAAGAAGGGGACCCCTTATATAGTGAGGGCAAAGATCCAACCGTTATCCACCTACCAGCCCGCGGCCAGCGGTACTACCGCTCCAGGCCAGCGGTACTACCGCACGGTCATGCGGTACTACCATACAGGCCTGCGGTACTACCGCAACCCCAGCAACAGCAAGGTCAGATCTGAAACACAGGAGCTAAGGGCGGTACTTCCGCGAGCGCAGTACTACCGCGCCCCCATGCGGTACTACCGCAAGGCAGGACTCCCCTAGCCAGGGGGAAGGAAACATTCGTGCCTACTTCCGCAAAGAAACGGAGGAAGCAAAAACCCGACACCGTAGTACTGCAGAGGGGCGGTACTACTGCCTGACAACATGGCACCGTACTACCACGGAGCGAAAGCGATACTACCGTGGTAGGCGCGGATGTAAAAAATTACATCCGCCCCTACTACCGCGAGGGAGCGGTACTAGCCTGGTGGGCAATGGTAGTGCAGCTCCAGGGGAGCAGTACTACCGCTGGTGTCTACGGTACTACCGCTCACTTGGGAGCAGTACTACCGCGAGCCAACGCAGCAGCCAGAAACAAGGCGGCGAGAAAGCGGAGGATGCTCCAAGGGAAAGGAGGGGACAAGAAGGAGACGTGTATGTGATGATTCCACCCAAACCTTTCCGACACAGACCCCCTCTTAATAGTACGGCTTTCCTACGACTCAAATCCACCAAAAAGAAACGTAGAAAAGACGCCATCTTCCACAGTCTTTGAGGGGCACCCAACCATCTTGTGCTTGGCGATGAAATGTCTGGGATACTCAAGGCACATGATTAGTTCGCAAACGCGTTGTTAAAAGTGCGTTATATCGACTAGACGGGGGTGAATAGGCGATTTTTACGAAAGTCATCAAAACGTGGAAATTATGAAGACAAACAGTAGAGATAAGCCTATCACTATGCAGCGGAAGTTAGATTACACTAGGCAAGCCATGGTCAAGTATTCAATAGAGTGAAAGCACAATGACAAGTAGCTGCAGTGTAATAAGGATCAGGTAGGAAGAAGTTATGAAGCCAAACAAATCATACAGTTACGTTGTGAAGACAAAAGGTATAGCAAGCATGCAATGGCTTCACAATGAGTAACAGTAAGTAAAAGGAAGTGAAGATGAAACCAGTGACTCATTGAAGACAATGATGTGTTGGACCAGTTCCAGTTGTTGTGACAATTGTACGTCTGGTTGGAGCAGCTAGGTATTTAAACCTTAGGACACACAGTCCTGGACACCCAGTCCTGAACACGCAGCTCAGGACACCAAGTCCTCATCGTATTCTCCTTGAGCTAAGGTCACATAGTCCTCGCCCAATCACTCTGGTAAGTCTTCAAGGTAGACTCCCAAACCTTCACAGACTTCGTTCACTGGCAATCCACAATGTCTCTTGGATGCTCTGAACGCGATGCCTAACCGTCTGGAGGATGCACAGTCCTCAAGTGAAATAAGTCTTCGGATCACTCAGACAAGAAGACTTAAGTGATGCCCAATTTACTCTGGCTCTGGGTGGTTAGGGCTTTATCCTTGCAAGGAATTCTCTCTCTCAAAGGCTTCGAGGTGGGTTGCTCTCAAACGACAAAAGCCGTGCACTGAAATCTGAGCAGCCAACCGTTTATGGTTGTAGGGGGTGGGATATATATAGCCACTTGGCAACCTGACCTAATTTGTCCGAAATGACCCTGGGTCACTAAGGAACTGACATGTGTCTCAACGGTCAGATTTCAAACTCTTATGGCAACTTTACTTGGGCTACAAGAAAAGCTGACTTGTCTGGCTCTGGACAAGATTCGCTCTCATTGTCTTCAATCGAAGACATAGGTTTTTGGTTTAGGCATCACTTCAGTCATTCTAACTGGTTCTCCTGGACCCCACTTAACAGTACGGTGGTTCCTATGACTCAACACAAAAGAAAAAGAACTACGAAAGATCTAAGTCTTCGAGCTCCATAGGCTTCATAACGTGTCTTCTTTTGTCATAGTCTTCAATGCGAATATCTTCATATACCACCTTTGACTTCAATGTCTTCATACATTTTTAGGGGTCATCTCTGGTAGTAAAACCGAATCAATGAGGGACTTCTACCTGTGTTATTTTGCAATTCTCACAAACACATTAGTCCCTCAACTAGGTTTGTCGTCAATACTCCAAAACCAACTAGGGGTGGCACTAGATGCACTTACAATCTCCCCCTTTTTGGTGATTGATGATAAACTAGTTGAAGTTTTCAATGGGGAATATAGTCTGTGAAATTATAAAGGATAAGGAATTGTCTTCATAAGTTGCAAGGGCTCCCCCTGAAGATGTGCATACAAGTTAATTTGCTTTTGGAATGCAAATGCACATGGCAAGTTGTACTTGTGGAGATCCACTTCAGCTTATGATGACAATCCACTATGCATGTGAAGATATATGAAGATAACGACATGCATAATGGAAAATGGACGTCTGCAGAATGAGATAAGTGCGGAATTTATCGTCGCACATGCGGAATTTATCTTCGCAAAACAGGGTGGCAAACAAGTAGCAGACGACCATCTGGTTTAAGTGCTACAACTCATAAGAACCAAATGTAAAGCAAGAGTTGTAAGCACGAAGCAAAATATAACAAAACATAAAGCACCCGCCCATATGGACCCGCTTGAAGACTATCAACCCATATGCTTCTCCCCCTTTTGTCAGCAAGGAACAAAAAGGTTTGAAGTCATAGAGTGTCTACTCGTTCCCAGGAGCAGCAGGGTCGTTGGAGGTGTTTGGTGGTGCAGAAGAGCTTGGAGGTGCTGAAGCAGGTGGCGGTGAGGTAGCATCATCTTCTTCATCAATGATTCTGGCAGTGACTGTGGTAGCAGATGAAGAAAACTTAGAGTCTTCAAGTGATGGTGTGCTTCGCATCACAGCCCTTCTAGGAGGTGTGGTATCAAACTTGAATCGCTCAGTGAAGCCATCCTCTTCAAGTTCAGCTTCAGTACATATCATTGATAGCCCTTTCCATGTGCGGCGACAGGTTTCATGGGCAACGAAAGCGTTCTTGGTGGCAAGATTTCGGATGCGATTGACATCCACCAAGAGGCTCTTCATATGTCTCTTCAACCAGTCATGATGCCTATCCTGCTTTTGATGAAGGGCCACAAGAAGCTCTCGGTCATTGAGAACACGAGCGCGCTTCTTGGGTCTTGAAGCAGTTGCACTGTCAGTGGCTTCAGTTGAAGCAGGGTGTGGCGCACGTGTAGTGCCAGCCAAAGGATACACCCTGGAGATGGCTTCAACACCTTCATCGTTCTGAGTGAAGCTCTGGTGTTCTGCATTCTGAAGACTCAAAGGTTGCTTGGCAGGCTCAGGATATATAGCTTCAGCAGAGGTATCCACATCTGGCAAGAAGATCTGATGGTTGCGGGCTGAGGGCTGATATGAGATCGCAGAGTGAAGCTTGATCAGTCTCATTACCCAAGGAGCATAGACTTCAAACCAAGTAAATCTGAGCCTGATGCAGCTAGTTGGCGTATGAAGAAGTCCTGTGCGTTGAAGCATTTGCCATGAAGGATACAAAACAGCAGAGTCTTCATTGCACCCTCGATCTTGGCATTTGGAGAGTGCCCTTTGATAGGCCAGAGAGTCCGCCGGATAATGTGATAGATGGTTCTGGGCAGGTACTCAAAGTCTTCAACGAAGAACTCTGTTGGATAAGGAGCATCGTGGGGCAATGGCTTCATCATTGAGAGCATCTGACTCATATTCGGTTCAGGCCTCTGGAATATGCTCTCAAGAGCTTCAGTGTGTAGTGGACAGCCTTCCTCGAAGAATTTGCCAGGAGTGGGCAGGCCGGTGAGCTCAATGATATCAAATGCATTGGCTTCGTGATGGACATTGCCGGTCATCCACTCCAGGGCCCAAGTCTTCGGATCTCTGTTGTATCCTTTGATGTGGAGGGTAGCATAGAATTGCAGCAGAAGCTCTTCATTCCAGTGCTCTTCATCAGTTACAAATTGTAGCAGACCCACTTGCTTGAAGCAATCCAAGCTTCCTCTAAACAGGGAAGACCAGCAATGGCTTCAACATCAAGGCGCTTGTGCGGGAAGATGCGACCTTGGTTGTATAGGATGCATGAACAGTAGCTGCGCTGAGGATAGCTACAGAACCTATCTGATGAAATCCTTTCCCTTGAATAGGGGTTCTTGGAGCTGTTGAAGAACGTATTATCTGCCTTGAAGCTATTGATGTTAAAGGATCCAGGTGCTGATGCAGGACCTGGGAACCTCGGCAACCGTGGGACTGGCTTCTGGACATGAGGCTTGTGCTCAACATGGTAATCAAATTGAGGACCTGCAGCAGACTCAGGAACAGAAGTGTCTGGATCAGTAGCTTCGCTGTCTTCTGAAGCTTTTGGTGGGGAGGGCTCCACATTGGCTTCAGTGTTGGTTGTGGCAGCCTCAATATTTTCAGCCTCCGCTTGACTGGCTGGAGGGTCGGTCACAAGCACGTTCTCCTGGAGAACTGCTTCTTGATGGAGCATAGGAGTGGGCTCTTGTGGTGCTTCTTCTGCGGCTGATGCAGCCGGAATGTCTTCAGCATAGACTTGAGGCCTTGGACCTTTGCGAAGCCTGCGGAACGCAGACGATGCCTGTGGGGTTGGAGTGGGCTGGGCCTCAAAGTCTTCTTCCTCTTGAGGGTGATCCGCCCATGACACATCTTGTGCAATTAGCGTCAGAGGACAACCAATGCTGATGAGTTCGCTTTGTTCATACTGAGGAAGGGCTGCATCATCTTGTACATTGTCCTGATGACCAATGTCTTCAGCAGCGATGGGGTCGGCTGCTGGTATGTCTTCAGCTTCAGGAGCCTCTGTGGAAGCAGGCTCATGAACTGTCAGTTGTCGTTCTGCGTTAGGATGGACGACAGAAAGGGGTTCAACCATCAAGGGCTCTGTGGGAGCAGCCCGAGCTTTCTTGATCTTTCGCTTCTTCTGAGTGGGGGCAGAAGGAGAGGCTTCAGTATGTTTCCGCTTCCTAGCTTCAGCCTCTGCAGTTCGCGTCTTCTTGAGCTCTGAAGCGGTTGACCGGCTCTTTGGCTTCGAGCCAGTCATTGCAGTTGGGAAGACAATTGGAACTGCTTCTTGCCTTGGTGCCTCTGGTTCATCCATAGCAGGCTTCTTCTTCTTCGCGGCCATCCTGGGGTTGATGCCAGGACGCCCAAGTGCCTTGCGCTTCTCAGCCTCATTGTAGGCCTGCACACATCTGTCTGCCAGAGACTTCATTCGCTCCCGCGAACCTTGAGCTTCTGCACGCTTCTTCAGAAAGTTTTCCTTTAGTTCGTGCATCATGACCTTGAAGCTCTTCACTTCTTGCATGCTGAGCTTGGCCATATGCTTCTTGAACTGAGCCTTTTCATGATCGATTTTCTGCTTCAGTTCAACAATGCGCTGGGCAATTGCAAGTTCTGAAGCAATAGCGCCTTGGAAGGCGACGCTGAGGCCAACGGGCAGTTGCAGATCTTCGAAGCTGATGTTTGGTGTGGCAAACCATTCGTCGATGAAGTTGTGGATGATGGCGACATCAAAGAGAGGCAAATTGTTGAAGATTTCAGCTTCTTCTTTGCTCTTGATGAGCTGCTCGAGAGCGTCATCTCCAAGATCTTCATCACTTGACAGATCAATGGCTTTGCTGCGCAGAATGTCAGCAGCTGTGAGCTCTTTGCCGGTGTGTGGCTGAGGCATCTTGGCCTTCTGGGGCTTGGAGACGCGGGATACGTCTTCAGACTGCACACTGTCTTCAGGAGGTGCAGTTGCCAATGGCTTCGCCCTTGAGATTTTTGGTGAAGGGGCCAGCTTTGAAGCTTTTGGCTTCTTCGACTTCTTTGGCTTCGGTACAGCAGGAGCTTCATCAGACTCAGAGTCAGTTGGAGGGTCATTCACGGCAGTCCCTTGGACTAAGATGCGGGTGATGAGGCCCTCAAGGTTGGCATACGGACTGATAATATTGGGTTCTGCGTCGCATGTGCCATCTGCCCTTGGTGCGGAGGGTCCAGGGTTGAAGTCTAACCCCAACTTCTTCTTGTTCTGCTTCGCTGATTGTTGGGCAAACTGAAAGTTGCCTTGAACAGATTGTCGTCACGACACCAGAGTAGTGACGACGGATGTGCATCATCAGGCTATGGCCCACGAACCATGCATGGATAGAAGCTTTGGGCAATAGCTTCATCTCTGGACCTGGGTACAAGGTTCTTGTATAAGATGTCTCCCCACGGTCTTTTGATGGCACTTTTCTCAGCATACTCTTGGGTTGTGAAGCGGTATTTGAACCATTGTTCTGCCCAGTAGCGTCGAATCCATTGGATTCGGGTCTTGCGCTGCCCATAATTCTCTTCAGGATCTGTTTTATACATTTCTGCCAGGTCTTCAGGCAGATCTTTGGAAGTTCCTCCATGTTGCTGTCTGCCCCCCTTCCTTGCTACTGCTTCTGAAGCCATAAACTTTAACTTGAAAGGCTTCAAAACTTTCAAAGGCTTTCTTTTGCTGGACCAACAGGAACTGGCCTCAGGAGAATTTATGTGATGCTGTAGGAATTCTGCAAATGAATGCAGACTATGAGAACCGAAGGATTCTCCCACGGACATGTACCTGTGACAGCATTAAGGTGCGAGGGAAGGGGAAGAGGTCATATGCATTCTCAGAAGGTTTTGAAGATTAATCAGTTTAGAAGACATTGACCTCATCGTGCGAAGACATTCACTCATAGGTAAGAAGTTGGTTCCAGATTTGTACGAACCCACAGATCAGTACAAGTGAGGAATCTAACTACTTCATGAAGCACAAGTGAATATACTAGGCATGTTATGAGATGCAGATTGAGAGATCTAACTTGTGTGAAGAGAAACTTCTTATGGTAGAAAGTGACAGAACCATGAGATCAAAAGGGGCTGTAGAAAGAAGTTTTATTTACCACACTTGGAACTGCTAGACAGAGTGGGAGATGATGCCGAGCAGTTCAATCCTCCGTGCCCTAACTTGGCGACGGAAGACACCTACGGCGACGGCGGAGAGGACGATGTCCGCGATCGGCGTGAAGATGGCGTCGGAGAAGTTGCGGCAGCGAAGTGCTTCGTCGCCGGCGTCGTCGAGAGCTAGCGGTGGCGCTAGGGTTCGTGCGAGGGTGGAATAAGGAGATAATGACCGCGGTAAGTGTGAATTTATAGGCGCAGGGGCGGCACTGCGCTATTACTCAGGTGCCCCTGGCGATTCGCATCTGAGGAACGTGGCCATCATGCGGTATTTTGGGGGCAGTTCCATGTCCCACGCGCGCCTGGATTGTCGGGTGGTCGTTCCTACTTCTCCGGATTTCATGTGGATAAATGAGCATTGAAAACGGACTTAAATGTTGTCTCTGTGTCTTCTGCTGACAAGGACGCGGAGAAGACATTCGACAGTTTCAATAGAATGCATATGACTTGGAGAGATAGAATTTGAGATAGAAAGCATAGAGAGATTAGGGTCCGATCACATTCACTTAGTTCAAAAGATTCAACCAAGAAGACATAGATATAAGTGAATGCTATAGAGGACAGAACACTAGTATATATATATCTATATAATCAACGTAGTGAAGATAATCATGAAGACATGTTAAGATTGAAGCCAAACCAAATATGAAGACATTTCAAGGTAACGCCAAGAGTGAAACACTTCAAAATAGAACATTTGGTGGTGGCGTTACCCACCGTATAGGAAGTATTAGACCCAGACACGGCGCACAATTATTGTGGCGCTCCGAAGTCAAATTCCACATTAGTGTATTCACACTTAGAATGTATGTCTTCATTGATTGAAGATATACTTTACTTCGTGTGTTGCACATCTAAGTCATCCATATGCATAAGGGTTTGGATGTGTGCCTGATCACAGGACATTTGAGGATTCCAGGATATTTAGCTCACACCATAACTTGTAAAACCTCTTCTCATCCAAGGGCTTGGTGAAGATATCTGCCAATTGCTCTTCAGTGTTGACGTGTATGATATCAATGTCTTCCTTCACAACATGATATCTAAGAAAGTGATGACGAATTTCAATGTGCTTTGTCTTCGAGTGCTGAACTGGGTTGTTGGCAATCTTGATGGCGCTTTCGTTGTCGCAGTACAGTGGCACTTGCTTCAGATGAATGCCATAGTCCTTGAGTGTTTGCTTCATCCACAGAAGCTGAGCGCAGCAAGATCCAGCAGCAATGTATTCAGATTCAGCAGTGGAGAGAGATACACAATTCTGCTTCTTTGAAGACCAACATACAAGTGATCGTCCCAGAAAGTGACATGTGCCTGATGTAGACTTGCGATCAACTTTGTCACCAGCATAATCAGCATCCGAGAATCCAACCAAATCAAACTCTGAGCCCTTTGGATACCATAATCCTAGAGTTGGGGTGTGAGCCAAATATCGAAGAATTCGCTTCACAGCGAAGTGATGCGACTCCTTTGGTGCCGCTTGAAATCGAGCACACATGCAAACACTAAGCATAATATCTGGCCTAGATGCACATAGATAAAGTAAAGAACCAATCATGGAGCGGTATACCTTTTGATCGAACTCTTTACCATTGTCGTCAGGACCCAGATGATGTTTGGCTGGCATTGGTGTTGTGAAGCCCTTGCAGTCTTGCATACCGAACTTCTTCAGGCAATCTTTGAGATACTTCTCTTGAGATATGAAAATGCCGTTGCATTGTTGTCGTATTTCAAGACCAAGGAAGTACTTCAGCTCCCCCATCATGGACATCTGATATTGCTCTTGCATCATATATCCAAACTCTTCACTGTACTTCTGATTTGTGCAACCGAAGATAATGTCATCCACATATATTTGGCACACAAACAGTTCACCATCATATGTCTTCGTGAAAAGAGTGGGATCTAGGGAACCAGGTATGAAGCCTTTGCTCTTCAGGAAGTATTTGAGTGTGTCATACCAGGCCCTAGGGGCTTGTTTGAGGCCATACAGCGCCTTGTTGAGCTTGTATACCATGTCAGGATGTTTTGGATTTTCAAAGCCAGGCGGTTGTGCAACATACACTTCTTCTTCAATCTTGCCATTGAGAAAGGCACTCTTCACATCCATTTGATATAGAAGTATGTTATGATGATTTGCATAGGCCAGCAGTATGCGTATGGCTTCAAGCCTAGCCACAGGAGCAAATGTTTCATCGAAGTCAATGCCTTCCACTTGAGTATATCCTTGAGCAACGAGACGAGCTTTGTTTCTGACAACTTGACCATGCTCATCTTGCTTGTTGAGGTATATCCATTTGGTGCCTATTGTGTTGTGCTTCCGTGGATCAGGACGCTTAACCAGTTCCCATACATTATTCAGCTCAAACTGTTGAAGCTCTTCTTGCATAGCTTGAATCCATTCAGGTTCCATGAAGGCTTCTTCAACTTTCTTGGGTTCTGATATTGAGACGAATGCGAAGTGCCCACAGAAATTTGCTAGCTGAGTTGCCCTTGAACGAGTGAGCGGACCAGGTGCATTGATGCTGTCAATTATTCTGTCAATCTGCACTTCATTGGCAACACAAGGATCTACAGGGCGAAGACTTTGCTCTTGCTGATCTGTGTTGTTGTTGGGAGGAATGTCTTCAGGCTGAGCATTGTCTTCATGTTGATCAGGTGCTGAGATGATAAGTTCTTCTTCAGGATGAGCTTCAGAAGGTATAATCTCTCCAGTTCCCATTAGCTTGATTGATTCACTAGCTGGAATCTCATCTAGCACATTTGGCAGTTGCTCTCTTTGTGAACCATTTGTCTCATCGAACCGCACATCCACTGTTTCAACCACTTTGTAATGAAAGAGATTGAAGACTCTGTAGGAGTGCGAATCCTTTCCATATCCAAGCATAAAAGCCTCATGTGCTTTTGGTGCAAATTTTGAGGTGTGATGTGGGTCCTTGATCCAGCACCTTGCGCCAAATACTCTGAAGTAACTAACATTAGGCTTTTTGCCAGTAAGGAGCTCATAAGATGTCTTGTTCAGAAGCTTGTGAAGATAAACACGATAGATTGTATGGCATGCAGTGTCAATGGCTTCAGTCCAGAATTTTCTTGGAGTCTTGTATTCATCTAGCATCGTTCTGGCCATCTCAATGAGTGTTCTGTTCTTGCGTTCGACGACGCCATTCTGCTGTGGCGTGTACGGAGCTGAGAATTCATGTGTGATGCCCAAGGTATCAAGATATGTATCAAGGCCAGTGTTCTTGAATTCAGTCCCATTGTCACTTCTGATGTGCTTTATCTTAGCGCCAAAATTGTTCATAGCACGATTGGCGAAGCGTCTGAAGACATCCTGCACTTCAGTCTTGTAAAGGATTATGTGCACCCAAGTATATCTAGAGTAATCATCAACAATGATGAAGCCATAGAGGCAAGCAGTAGTAGTAAAAGTTGAGTAGTGAGTGGGACCAAAAAGATCCATGTGAAGCAGTTCGAAGGGTCGAGTAGTGGTCATGATTGTCTTCGAGGGATGTTTTGCCCTTGTCATCTTCCCTGCTTCACAGGCACCGCATAAGTGATCTTTCTTGAACTTGACGCCCTCGATGCCTATGACATGCTTCTTCTTCGCAAGGGTGTGGAGGTTCCTCATGCCAGCATGCCCAAGCCTTCGATGCCAAAGCCAGCATTCTGAAGCTTTTGCAAGAAGACATACTGCAAGTTGTGGCCCTGCTGAGAAATCTACCACATATAGATCATCTTTTCGATACCCTTCAAACACTAGAGACTTGTCAGATTCCATTAGTACAAGACAATGATATTTTCCAAACATTACGATCATGTTCAAATCGCAGAGCATTGAGACAGACATTAAGTTGAAGCCAAGGGATTCAACAAGCATGACTTTATCCATGTGTTGATCCTTTGAGATTGCAACTCTACCTAGACCCAATACCTTACTTTTACCAGTGTCAGCAAATGTGATGTGGCTCCTGTCGGATGGACGTAAGGTTGAGTCCATAAGAAGGCTTCTTTTGCCAGTCATGTGATTTGTACATCCACTGTCAATAATCCATTCTGAAGACTTTGAAGACGCTGGTGTCGTACCCTACAGTGTAGTTAGGGGGATAGGCTTCACGAAGAGAATTCTGAAGCAAAAACATTTGATGAACCAGTGGGTTATGAAAGCTTAGATCCAGATTAGGACTAATAGGGAGAGTAGCATGCGATTCAAGAACGAAGTACATAATGATGCCATTCGGGCATTTTATCTTGCGCCCTACAAGATTTTTAAGGTCCCCAGCAATAGCGTCAGAAGATTTTGGTTTTCTGCTGGAGACCTTTCCCTGCAAAAGAGAGTTAAGCCTTCTTAACCACCCACATCTTCAAGGGTGGCTTAGAAGCAATAAGTCTAAGTGCAGCATCTGAGAATTTTGGCTTTGAAGCCTTAGCAAACAGTCTTGCAGGTGGACAATAGTACTCATAAGAATAAGCAGAATAATTTTTGGTCATATGAACATGACGGTTTGATGAACCGCTCTCATATTCATATGCCTGAGTATGGTTTCCCTGCAAAACATTTGCGTTAGTGTGACTCAGGTGAGTCCTTTGTTTGTATGAAGCCTTTGGACCGTATGAAGCCTTTGGTCTGAGGTTTGTCTTCTTCAAGTGAGGTGTCATGAAGACATTCACAGGAAGATTTTCCAAACACCTTTCATAGGCGGTCCATTCCTGCGGTTAGTACCAATGTACCTGGAAAACACTTCACCATTCTGATTCTTAAACAGTATATAGTTTGCATTAAAGGATTCATCAATGATAATGGGGTTAGCACAAGTGAAGCCAGATAAATTGGATGGATCTGCTGAAGGTTCCTTTGCAGTAACCCACTTGGTTTTGGGGTACTGCTCAGGTTTCCAGTAAGAGCCATCTGCATTTATTTTCTTACGAACCCAACACCCTCTTTCCTAGGGTTTCGGTTCAGAATCTGCTTCTTGAGGACATCACATAATGTCTGATGTCCTTTAAGACTTTTGTACATCCCTGTTTCAAGCAATGTCTTCAACCTAGCATTCTCATCAGCAATAGCAATGGTATCTTCAGCAGAGGGGTTAGTTACCACATCAACAGTTGAAGATATTGCAACAGCAGTAGCAGTGGAACATTCAGCAACAGAAGTAGCATTATCACGCTCAATGCATTTAAGACATGGTGGTTCAAATCCTTCCTGAGCGGAACTGATCTGTTCGGCGTGAAGTGACTCGTTTTCCTTTTGAAGATCTTCATGAGCCGCTCTCAATTTCTCAAGTTCTTGCTTCCTTTGGAGATAATCATAGGAAAGCTTTTCATGAGTTGTTGAGAGAGTATCAAGACGATCTTCAAGTTCCTGATACTTAACGTGAAGATTTTTTATGTCTTCAATTAAGGATTCAGATCGAGTCATTTCAGCACCCGACAGATCATCGCTTCTGTCTAACAGTTTTTGAATATGTTCCATGGCCTTTTGTTGTTCAGTTGCAAGTTTAGCAAGTGTTTTGTAACTGGGTTTTGAATCACAATCAGAGTCATCGTCACTGGATGTTTGATAGCGAGTAGTGCGTGTGTTTACCTTGGCACCACGTGCCATGAAGCAGTAGGTAGGAGTGGAGTCGTCCTTGTCATTTGCATCGGTGTCGGTGATGAAGTTATTGTCTTCAGTGTTGAAGATGGACTTGGCGACGTATGCTGTAGCCAGACTTGCAATGCCAGAATCAGACTCCTCGTCAGACTCCACCTCTGCCTCCTCAGAAGCGGATTCCTCCTCAGAATCCATTTCCTTGCCAACAAACGCACGTGCCTTGCCAGATGAGCTCTTCTTGTGAGATGAAGACTTTGAGGAAGACTTGGAAGAAGACTTTGAGTATTGCTTCTTCTTCTTGTCGTCAGAGTCATATTCCTTGCTCTTCTTCTTCCTTCTGTTCTCATTGTCCCACTGTGGACACTCAGAGATGAAGTGTCCAGTTTTCTTGCACTTGTGGCATGTTTTCTTCTTGTAGTCATGAGCAGAAGCTTCATCATTCCTTGAGCTTGATCGTGAAGACTTTCTGAAGCCTTTCTTCTTGGTGAACTTTTGGAACTTCTTCACAAGCATTGCAAGTTCCCTTCCAATGTCTTCAGGATCATCAGAACTGCTGTCAGATTCTTCTTTAGATGAGGAAACAGCTTTTACCTTCAAGGCACGAGTTCGCCCATAGTTTGGACCGTAGATATCTCTTTTCTCAGAAAGCTGAAACTCATGTGTGTTGAGCCTCTCAAGTATGTCAGATGGATCGAGTGTCTTGAAATCAGGACGTTCTTGAATCATCAGGGCTAGAATGTCAACGAACTATCAAGTGATCTCAGCAGCGTTTTGATGACTTCGTGTTTGGTAATCTCAGTGGCGCCGAGGGCTTGAAGCTCATTTGTGATGTCAGTGAGTCTGTCAAATGTGTGCTGGACATTCTCATTGTCATTTCGCTTGAAGTGGTTGAAGAGATTGCGAAGGACACTGATTCTTTGATCTCTCTGGGTTGAGATGCCTTCATTGACCTTGGAGAGCTAGTCCCAGACCAGCTTGGATGTCTTCAAAGCACTCACACGGCCATACTGTCCTTTGGCCAGATGACCACAGATGATGTTCTTGGCAGTAGAGTCCAGTTGAACAAACTTCTTGACATCAGCAGCAGTGACACCTTCTCCAGCCTTGGGAACGCCGTTCTCGACGACATACCATAGGTCGATGTCGATGGCTTCAAGATGCATACGCATCTTATTCTTCCAATAGGGATATTCAGTTCCATCGAAGACGGGGCACGCAGCGGAGACTTTGATTATCCCTGCAGTCGACATAGCTAAAACTCCAGGTGGTTAAACCGAATCACACAGAACAAGGGAGCACCTTGCTCTGATACCAATTGAAAGTGCGTTATATCGACTAGAGGGGGTGAATAGGCGATTTTTACGAAAGTCTTCAAAACGTGGAAATTATGAAGACAAACAGTAGAGATAAGCCTATCACTATGCAGCGGAAGTTAGATTACACTAGGCAAGCCATGGTCAAGTATTCAATAGAGTGAAAGCACAATGACAAGTAGCTGCAGTGTAATAAGGATCAGGTAGGAAGAAGTTATGAAGCCAAACAAATCATACAGTTATGTTGTGAAGATAAAAGGTATAGCAAGCATGCAATGACTTCACAATGAGTAACAGTAAGTAAAAGGAAGTGAAGATGAAACCAGTGACTCGTTGAAGACAATGATGTGTTGGACCAGTTCCAGTTGCTGTGACAATTGTACATCTAGTTGGAGCGGCTAGGTATTTAAACCTTAGGACACACAATCCTGGACACCCAGTCCTGAACACGCAGCTCAGGACACCAAGTCCTCACCGTATTCTCCTTGAGCTAAGGTCATATAGTCCTCGCCCAATCACTCTGGTAAGTCTTCAAGGTAGACTCCCAAACCTTCACAGACTTCGTTCACTGGCAATCCACAATGTCTCTTGCTCTGAACGCGACGCCTAACCGTCTGGAGGATGCACAGTCCTCAAGTGAAATAAGTCTTCAGATCACTCAGACAAGAAGACTTAAGTGATGCCCAATTTACTCTGGCTCTGGGTGGTTAGGGCTTTATCCTCGCAAGGAATTCTCTCTCTCAAAGGCTTCGAGGTGGGTTGCTCTCAAACGACAAAAGTCGTGCACTGAAATCTGAGCAGCCAACCGTTTATGGTTGTAGGGGGTGGGCTATATATAGCCACTTGGCAACCCGACCTAATTTGTCCGAAATGACCCTGGGTCACTAAGGAACTGACACGTGTCTCAACGGTCAGATTTCAAACTCTCATGGCAACTTTACTTGGGCTACAAGCAAAGCTGACTTGTCTGGCTCTGGACAAGATTCGCTCTCATTGTCTTCAATCGAAGACATAGGTTTTTGGTTTAGGCATCACTTCAGTCATTCTAACTGGTTCTCCTGGACCCCACTTAACAATACGGTGGTTCCTATGACTCAACACAAAAGAAAAAGAACTACGAAAGATCTAAGTCTTCGAGCTCCATAGGCTTCATAATGTGTCTTCTTTTGTCATAGTCTTCAATGTGAATATCTTCATATACCACCTTTGACTTCAATGTCTTCATACATTTTTAGGGGTCATCTCTGGTAGTAAAACCGAATCAATGAGGGACTTCTACATGTGTTATCCTGCAATTCTCACAAACACATTAGTCCCTCAACTAGGTTTGTCGTCAATACTCCAAAACCAACTAGGGGTGGCACTAGATGCACTTACACTTGTCATCAATCACCAAAACACCTTAGGGATAAATATGCCCTTACACCTTGGGTTTTCGCGAGCTCGAGGGTCAT
>NC_041390.1:402597386-402599108 GCF_002162155.2 Triticum dicoccoides | reverse complement strand
AACCAGGCAACCTGCGGGGCCACCTCGGGGAAACTTGAGGACTGGTTTTACTCGTAGCTTGACCTATCCGGTGTGCCCTAAGAACGAGATATGTGCAGCTCCTATCGGGATTTGTCGGCACAGTCGAGCGGCTTTGCTGGTCTTGTTTACCATTGTCGAAATGTCTTGTAACCGGGATTCCGAGACTGATCGGGTCTTTTCGGGAGAAGGAATATCCTTCATTGACCGTGAGAGCTTGTGATGGGCTAAGTTGGGACACCCCTGCAGGGTATAAACTTTCGAGAGTCGTGCCCGCGGTTACATGGCAGATGGGAATTTGTTAATATCCGGTTGTAGAGAACTTGACACTTGACTTAATTAAAATGCATCAACCGCGTGTGTAGCCATGATGGTCTCTTTTCGGCGGAGTCCGGGAAGTGAACACGGTCTTGGGTTATGTTTGGACGTAAGTAGTTTCAGGATCACTTCTAGCTTCACAACTGTTGCGTAGCTTCTCAGCTTACCCTTATTTGCGTATGTTAGCCACCATATTTGCTTAGCGCTTGTTGTAGCTCCACCTCATTACATTATCCTACGCATAAGCTTAAATAGTCTTGATCTCGCGGGTGTGAGATTGCTGAGTCCTCGTGACTCACGGATACTTCCAAACAGTTGCAGGTGCCGATGATACCAGTGCTGGTGATGCTACCGAACTCAAGTGGGAGTTCGACGAGGACCTTGGTCGTTACTATGTTTCGTTTCCTGATGATTAGTAGTGGAGCCCAGTTGGGACAATCGGGGATCTAGCATTTGGGGTTTATCTTCCTTTTATTCGGATTTGACCGTAGTCGGTCTACGAGTGTATTTGGATGATGTGTGAATTATTTATGTATTGTGTGACATGGCGATTGTAAGCCAACTCTCTTTATCCCTTTCTTATTCAGTACATGGGATTGTGTGAAGATTACCCCTCTTGCGACAAAACCAACATGCGGTTATGCCTCTAAGTCGTGCCTCGACACGTGGGAGATATAGCCGCATCGTAGGCGTTACATTCTTATAAGAATCAATGTTCCCTTCTACATACATTTGACCCAAAGTTGTACCTGGTTTGCTTGTATTTCACACTGTTTCCACCCAAGACAATGGCCTTACTGTTGTTTTCCGCCTTAAGTTCTGCATTTGTGGATGGTCCTTTGGGTCTATATACCTTTATTTGCTTCCTTTTTTGCCCAACAACATGACTATTTGTAGCCCCTGAATAAAAAAGTTCCTTACTCACCATGCCTTGATCCACCTTATTTTTTTAATTTCTGATTTTGAACCTTCAGATTCATGGGAGAGGTGACTACATATTCCTCTTGCAATTTATCAGTGTTTGGTTCGACAATCTTCGCTTTAGCACGGAGATGGGATTCCCTCTTTTGTCATCGTAGTGTGAACATTTGCCACTTGATTGTGAACTTTGCACTGATTTGGAACCTGGAAAACTTCTCTTCTTATCATCCTTGACACACAGCCTATCGGCATTCCAAGGTAGCTTACCCTCTGCATCCCTCTCACCTTGTCTGGGGCATTCCATGGAAGAGTGTCCCAACAAGCCACAATAGAAGCAGTAATGTGGGAGCCTCTCATACACTACCTCACAAGTGTCATACTCTTGGTGATTCTTCGAATAAGTTGTAACCCACCTTAACAGAGGTTTGGAGATATCCACGATTACTCTAACTCGTAGACAGCCCC
>NC_041390.1:402512220-402597128 GCF_002162155.2 Triticum dicoccoides | reverse complement strand
AGCTCTACCCTTCTATCCACATCATCAGTCTCCATTGTTCCTAGCTTTGCTCCAAGTTTTTCTCCCCAAATTTTGTTCATCAGTTCAAATCTTGGGTTTTTAATGCGACCCCAAACAGTTAATTTGTCAAAGCGAACAGCTGATGGTCTTTGTCTAGCATCAAAAATGTTAATGAGCACTGCATGCTTGCCAACAGTCCATGGAGATCCCGCTTCAACTCGAACTTTATTCATCTTAGTTGCAAACTCAACAATAAACATATTGTCTCCAATAGCTCTAGGATTCATGCCTTTAGGGTTTACCCAAGCTGGCCTTAGTGCCGCCATAATCGTCTGCATATTAAGAGTGGTTGTGGATAGTACCCTTCCTATGAATGACCACTCCAAGGACACCAAATCTTCCTCATTTTCGTCCTGCAAAATGACCGTTGTAGCTTCTTCAGATGTGAGATTGAGCTTCTCCATTAATATGACAATCTTCTCTTTTGCTTCAGATGGGACACTGTCAGCCCCACTAGCCATATTGCTCTCCTGGTCCGCCGCACCCATTGCCAGGAATGGAGTGGACATGACCTCCATGGCAGAACCTACACCACCGCCAACGCCCCCAACTCACCTCGTTACCCGTGACCATGAGTGGGCAGTGAACCGTGATTTGCCCCGATGTCCTCCTGAACCACTGTTGAAGGAAGAGGATTGGGAGTACTTGAGAGAGTTGGGATTGGTGGAATCGAATCTAGATTCGGTGGAAACTGTGGACGACACGGGATCGAAATCTCGCTCACCAGATCGTAGCCTCACCCTAGAATGCCCGTCGCCACTAGAGGGAATGAGAAGGTTCTAAGGAGTGTCACTGCAGGCTAGGACGTTGTTCATTATCTCTCTGTAGCGTCCGAGTGCGTTGGGTTGCAATCTTGATTCTGCCTCTCGGTGGTTTATACCACATGACTGTGCAAGATCAGATCAGTACCCTCGGTAGGGTTGCCAACATGGCCGGAAGTCTTAGATCGGAGGTCACACAAGGGTTTACCTAGGTTCGGGCCTCGCCTTTGAGGAGTAATACCCTATGTCCTACTTGTTGATATTCATGATGGGCATACCTCTTGCGAGAGATTACAGTGAAGAGTATGAGAAGCTGCCGAGAGTTTGTTTCTACAGGAGTGGATGGGAATGGGAACCCCGCAACCCTCACCTGATATGCTCGATGTGGGCTAGGGTTTTACAATGTAGAGATCTGATCTAGCCCGCCGCCAAGACGGCTTGTGGAGGAAAAGATGATTTGTTGAGGTGTATCCAATGATCTGGGCTCCCAGTTGCCACCCATGGTAGAGTAGGCCCTTCAGCATGCCTGTTGTCGGGCTCCCTATGGACCACCCCCGATGTATTACACCATTAGCGGGGCAGAGGTCGAGCTCCGAGATCTCAAGCGGGCTCCCTGCCTTTTGCCCACCTTGGGGAGCTCAGCCCCTTGAAGATTTTGTTCCGGCTTTGTTCCGGCTTGCTTCTTGCAAGGAGCTCACAGAGAACAAAGCCCTGCAAGTCAGATCTTATCATCGGGCCTATCCTATCGTGAGCCAAAGCGCAGTCTTGTCAATATGGTCATGATGAGGGCGCCATAACCCCACACCCACGTCTCGTGAAACGACAACTTTATACTAAGGTGGTTATAAAAGAGAGGAAAGGGTAATTTCTTCTCCCGCTTCCTTCATCTTCTTCCTCGCACCCCTTGCCGAATTTGAGAGAATTCTTTTAGTTTGAGAGAATTATTTACATCACATGACCAATAAATATACCTCACGATGGAAGCACATTTCATAACCAAATTTGAGAAAGGTCTATACATCATGTGAGCAAATATATATATCTGTGGATTATATACTAAAAAGGCCCATGTACAATCTGTGCAAATTAAACTCACAAAATTTATTTTAACTAAAAGTTGTGGTGTTAAAAAAAATGTTAACAAGATCCATGCAATATCAACGCGGAGCATGTTGTTTGGGGAGGAAAGTACATCACTTAGGAAAAACAATATGCACATGATTTACAGTTCACTGTTTCTAGCAAAGCCCGCGACAAACAAGTTTAAATCAACATTTTTACAGTTCACTGTCGCTAGCAAAGCCCGCTACAAACAAATTATCGCTTTATCTCATGACGACATATTTTCAGGTGAATCAGCTTGCACATTATCCAGAAATCTCAGACAGCAAAACTGTCAAGGACTATTCATTGTTACCACATTACAGGAAAAAGAAAACAAGTTGTACTCATCTTGATACTACATCACTTTACCAAATTTAGATAGATACAGCCATAACCCTAAGAGGTAAAAGAAATACTCCCTCCATCCCAAAATAAGTGTCTCAACTTTGTATTAACTTTACTGCAAAGTTGTACTAAGGTACTAAGGTTGAGACAGTTATTTTGGGACGGAGGGAGTAATACATCAGCAGGCACTCTTGCAACACCTTAGGGTTTTTTCAGTCTGATAGAACACAAATGGTCAGAAGCCAGAGAGACCAAAGAAGCTTCTTTGCCTCCGCAATGCTAATTCAAGTTCCATCGTTGCTGTATACAGGGTTAGGAAGGGCATATACATAAAATAAACTGGAGAGTACAAGTTAGTGCTACCGCTGCAACTAAACACAAGACGTTTTTGCAGTTCAAATTGAACTAAACAAAGTCTCATATTTAGTTACCTAGGTGATTTTATCCTTCATATGCAGACATTAGTGTATGATGGGTTAGGACAGGCTAATCCAGTTGGAGACAAGCTGGCACAGGTGGTGCAACCAAAAATACAATACAAGCTAGTAATAAAAGAGCACTTCTCCACCTTACTACTCATATATTAACACTACTAAGATCATATGTTAACACTACTAACAAACCATAATCCACACAGAATAATGATTAATACACTTTAATTCCCAAACGTGAACCTGCAAAACATGCAATAAAAATTGCATCGGGGGCAGGCTCAGGTGATATCTTGAATTATTGAGTAGGAATCAAGATATTTACTGTCAAAATCAAATGCACATACATCATGAATGGAGGCAGTTCTCGATAGTCCAAGATCAAATACTGGACCTGACCTTAGCGATGCTTTAAAAGGCTTCCAAGCCAAACTTTGATCAAAACCTTTAAACACTTCATTTAAGAACTCTGGCTACAGCACAATTGATCCTTGACCTAACGACAACAAAAATAAATAAATGCCTATTGAAGCTGGATAGCATTTCTATTCAAAATGTTCGCGTGAAAGGAGGCAGTTTCGATAGTACATAGTTAAGTGTCTAGCTGAGCAGAAGGTTATCAAATACTGGACCAGACCTTGCCATGCTTTACAAGGTTTCCAAGCCAAACTTATTTGATCGAAATTTCAGCACTTTCATTCCAAAACTCAGGCTATAGCAGAATTGACCCTTGACTTGACTTACAAACGACAGCAAAAGAGAGAAATGGTTAACGATGTTAGATAGCATTTATATTCAAAACGTATGTACTAATTTGTTTTGAAAAGGTACAATAAGGTTCATCGTTGAATGCTCTGCTGCAGGCATTTCGTCTGCAACAGCTGACCAAGAGGATGTGCTGGAAACCGGCATGCCTTTGAGAATGATCTTGCATTCACGGAATACAGACATGTCTTCTATCCAAACTAACACAATACAATCAACTTATACAAATACTCTGTTTCAAAATAACTGACATGGTTCAAATTTGAACTAAATCCATGACACTTATTTTGGAACAGAGGGAGTAGAAAACAAGGATAGAAAATAATAGATTGGTACATGATTTTTTGTAGGAATTCATGAAGGATACGCAAGTCAGAACCCATAAACAGTTCGGTCCAGCACTCACTTCTGTCTCTGATGCAAACACAAGCATCGCATCAACATCTCACTTGCCTGAATCTCACTCATTCCCTTTTCCCTTGTCAGTACCTGCACAAGTCAGCAGGCCGCCCAAGTCGCTGGCAGCAAAGACAGAAATAGCTAACGAGTAGCACCCAATGAGGCGCAGCAGTGGCAAGAGCCACTACATAAGTTACCATCTTTGTAGAAATTTCGACAGATCTGAACTCTATAAATACCCCTCGATGACAGAACAAAATAAATGGATCTGTGTTCTGATTTTGCTTAATACTGATAAGCATTTCATTCAGAAGTGGGGAAAGGAATTTCAATGAAAAAGGGTCATATCTATAAAAACAGGGCTCTCTTCTCCACCAGTAGTACCATTTACTTGAGAGAGAGCTGTCTCGATGCAAACATAAACATCATATCAACATCCCACTTGGCCGAATCTCACTCCTATTCCTTTCTCCGTCTGTACCGGCACAAGCCAGCATGCTGCCCAAGTCGCAAGCAGCAAAGACAGAAATAGCTAACAAGCAGTCCGATTAGGCGCAACTGTGGCACGAGCCAGCACTTCATTTGCACTTAAAACTTGTTTCACTCCGCCCTTATCTAGGTTAGTTCTGACCACTACATAAGTTACAGATTTGTAGCAATTTGAAGAGATGTATAAACTGTAAAAATAATCCAGATACCACAACAGAATACCCCTCGCCAAAAGAACAAAATGTATGGGTCTGTGTTCTGACTTTTTTAGTGCTGATAAGCATTGCATTCAGAAGTGGGGCAAGGAATTCAATACAAAAGGGCCATATCTATTAAAAAAACAGGGCTCTCTTCTCCACCGGTGGTACTATCTACTTGAGAGAGAGCAATTAATAGGTCACTGCAAATAACTAACTACTGGAATTATCCAACAAATGTTCAACCAAGAATCATCATGTCCACTGGTGGGTGGTGGCACATGGTTGACAGGGATAAGGGATTAAATAAAAATGAACTGATAACTACAAGGCATCCGTAGGTAAATTATCAGAACATTACGGAAACTAAACATGATTTATTTAAATGAAAACTAGTCTTGTTTTTACCAGCACCCGTGAGTTTTCCTGTAGTAAGCAAAGCATACGGAATCCACAATTTTTTATCAAATTATAAAGTGCAGCATTTCATGACAATGGCGTGCATCTTCGGAAATATAGAACCAGAAAACAGGCAACTCTTCAAGGGATCATGTAGCAATATTAAGGTAAATGATGAGATCGCCTGAACTCTGAACAGATTTAAAAATAATATATTTGTCAACCAAGGAAATGATAATCAGTTACCAAGGAAAACTACTAGCAAGAAAACATACCAAGATAGGATAGTATACTGACCAACTAAGATTCACAAGAGTAACAGAGCTTGGATACCTTCCACAAAGAAAGTCAATTAAGAAAGGTAAGCTGACAGCACTCGAGCTTCCTGTCTTGATAGCCACAGCTTAAGCTGCAGACGGGTCACAGAACACTTAAGTGAGTTCAATCAACTCTCCAAGCAGCTTACACAATACAAGTAATTCATAGTTCAAAGTTAAAATTGAGTAAGAGAACTGGATTAACTGATTTCACAGGAAGATATGCTATGTCCAAACAAACATTCAATCATGGACACCAATCAGACTAGCTTTTCTATCATCAGATGTCCTGCACATAGCAAATGACTTGAAACTGAAACAATGAAAACTGACTGCCTCACTAAACGGACGATACTTACGTGCATGCAAGTATATTATCATATAAGGAACTCCCGTATATGCTACTCTTAAAACCAATCCCTTGCATGTCATTGTTTTCAGCCTTATTGCTTGCATACCATCAAGGAATTTGTGAGGGATAACCCTTTTATATACAAGGGTAGTCCTAACAGATTGCTGGGTATACGGAGAGGGTTAGAAACTATGGCTTATAAATAATAATACTTAAAAGAATGGCATATGAGTAAGAGTGCATAAACTTTTCATGAAGGGCAAACCGGTACCTAAGAACCAAAAACATTTTACAACTTTCACTAACTAGTGCTCCATCCAGTTCACAAAAGGATAGCATTTTAGTCAAACTTCTAAAAAATTGGCCACTGATGTGTTTTCACAAATTTAGGTCGGTTGTTGAAAATCATTTACATTTTGTAGAACGTGTCGGTTCCCAAAACGTAATCAACACAAAATGAAAGCCTAGGTGAAAAACATAGTATCATTCAACAATGCAAGAAAGGCTTTTTATCCATCAGGCAAGATAGGCCAAACAAGAACAAAATCCTGAAAATAATAAAAGCAGAACAAAATAGCATCTAGATTTGGGATAACAAAGGTCATGGGAAGTTAATTTCCAAACTTTGCTCTCAAATTCCTGTTTTCAGGAAAGCAAACAATAACAGAAATGAAGGGTCTCCATTTCGCAATATAAAATTAGTTGTGTTTTTAAGACGACATTAGTTGTTCTCTTACGACGGAAGTTGCATTGACTGCACAAAAAAAGTTCATAAGTATTAATTTGTCCTTTTTGGTTTGCATTCATTATGTAAGTTAGAATTTCATATAGTACAATAACAGACAACATGAACATATCAAGCAGAATAAGCCATAAAATATGTATGTACAATTTTAGATATTTCCAAACAACGCCAAAGCTCACCTGAGCTTACAAGACCATTCACACAGAACATCCACAAACACAGAGATAAAAAATGATAAATACGTCGAATTTATATAGCACGATAACACATCAGTGGGAAATTAATTCCTCAGCATATTACCTTACAATTTGCATTACTATGCATCAGTTTCCTCGCGAAAAAGCAAAAGGTACTCCCCTTCTTCGCTTCATTCATCTCTTGCAGAGAATATGCAAAGATCAAAATAAAATGTGCTTAACAAGGAAAAATGAAGTGAGAAGATCTCATTGATTGTTGTTTACAAGGAATACACTTTACAGTACTTTACATACAGAAGATCGGTATGTGAAACTGGTGTACCCAATAGCTGTGAATAGGCCAGACCATACGATGCAGCTGTATGAGATATTTGCACACCTTACAATGCACAGTGGATTAGATTGTGACCAAGTAAAGTAGAGTTCATTGTGACCAGAAGTTGGGGAAGAGCTAACCCTGTAAATGAAATAGTGCCTAGCACGGAATATAAGGAGAAATCGTATCCCCTTCTGATTATGCATCCATGCCTGCTAAAGAAGGCCACCAACTGTCGCCAGACACCAAGAAGACGGTGTACTTCATATATCCAGTGGACGTCTAACCTTGGAACACATGCACTTCCATTAGGTTCATGTTAATTGAAGATTGGCATCTGCAGCAAACCAAAAGATCAGGGCTCAGCCAAAAATTCCACGGTCGTGTATGCTCCCCAGTTCTTTCATTCGTTGCTCCTCCAGAGGATCAGGGCTCTTCATGCGTTTCATCATGCGCCTACATGTTTGAAGAATGAAACATTAATTAAACCATACTACAAGAAAAAAAATCATACTATGCTGATAGGTTAAAGCTTATACAAAAAAATGCCAGTACCTGTCTTGTTCATTAAGGGAATGAAATGTTGGCATAGAATCCCTTGACTGAGGCAATGGTACTTCACAGAACCATTCATGGTTCAACGCATCCTCTGCTGATATGCGCTGTAAGAAGAAGGCAAATATGTTCAGACAGGTAAAAGGTGAGGGGAGAATCAGCTAGTTCTCTATAGGGCATATATTACCGTTTCAGGGTCATACGTCAGCATTCTGTTTAGCAGGTCAAATCCAGCCTCTGACAGGGTCAGCCCACCAGTGAAAGATACAGCTGGAAACTTTTCCCGTAATCTATTGTACCTGAGGAGAGAATTGAAGGTTAGATTTTGATACAAACCTAGCATGCTCAAAACACAAAAGAAGCAGCTACAATAAGTGGTTAACCACTTACGGTTGTTTGGCAAATTTGGCCCTGGCGCCCGGTAATTTAGAATAACCAGGCCATAGGTCCTCGTTAGGTGTACCAAGCATTCTAAATATCTGCAGTCAAAGTTACTCACATGAGATTTTATTGATCTAGTTACAATGAACAAATAGAAATTATAGATCAAACCAGATACCTTACTAAGTTGGTCGATGTCACGTTTCCCATCAAACAGTGGCTTTTTTGAAAGGAGTTCTGCCATAATACAACCCAACGACCACATATCAATAGCAGTGGAATATTCCTTTGCGCCTAACAGTAGTTCTGGAGCCCTGCAACGATAAAGCATCAAACAGTGAGGCTGTGATTGGTAAGTGGTTAAATAATAATGTAACAGCACAACATTTGAAAACATTGATGCTGGCTAATGACTTACCTGTACCACAAAGTCACAACCAATTGAGTGTAAGGCTTTAGTGGACTGCCATATTGACGAGAGAGCCCAAAATCACATATTTTCAACTCACCGCGGTTATTCAAGAGAATATTAGACGTCTTGAGATCCCTATCAAACAAGACAGATCATTAGACAGAAAAATATAACCTATTAAGAAACATGCATAAAAGTTGAAGAAAAATCAATAGTTGGTCATTACCTGTGAATCACCCAATTGTCATGAAGATACTTCACACCTTCTAGCAGCTGAAGCATCAAACATTTGACCTCGCTTTGACTATATGGTTGTTTCATAGTCTCCATGACAGCCTTGAGATCGTGCTCCATGTACTCCATCACCATATAGGTGCTGTCACCACTCCCAACGACTATTTCCTTGACATCCACAATCGAAGGGTGATGGAACGATAGCAGGATATTTATTTCCCTGAGAGAAGTCAGTGGGAAACCTTCCCGTTCATTCTCCATCTTTACCTTCTTCAATGCAACAATCTCACCAGTTTTCTTATCCTTTGCCCTAGATACAATACCGTATGTACCCTCATTAATTGTGTTGAGCCTCTCAAACTCGTCAACACCCCTACAACCCTGAAGCATGTTAATGCACCTATGCGGTGACCCTGCGGGCTCTGGGGTTCTAGAGCTACACCGATGACTCTCAGAATCAGTGTGCATCCCACAAAGAGCAGAAGAATCATCCCCAGCATCCTTCTCGATATCCATGTAGTCACCCTTATCTACTTCAAGATCCCTGTTTGCACTAAACTGTACTACGCCAGAGTCAGACGACACTGAGGAGTTTGAGTCTTTATCCATCATCAACTTTCCAAGCTCTGGGCTTGTAAGCTTTTTCACGGACCCTTGTTCTGGTGACACGCTTTTCTTCTTCTTCGACACAATTTCTTCCTCGTCATCAGCATCTGCCCATCGTGAAGTCCTAATGTTTATCATTGTTGGATAAGCATCCTCCTCCTCATCCTCCTCCATAATAACCCTATCATTGCAGTGCTCCTGTAATCTTTCAACATTTTGTACATCAACCGATGCATCCAAATCAATGCTGCTCGGGTTGCCAACATCTGGGAGGTTGGCAACCACAGTGCCTACATCTTTCATGCTACTCGCAAAATCTTGGACACGAGGCTTTGAACCATTCCTGTCCAAAATAATAGGCGAGTATTTTCGCTTCTTAGTTGGGGATGGCACCCCGCCCTCCCTGCTGACCCCAGCAACACCATTCACACCAGGTTCCCTTGCCTTGAGCGGACACCCACGAGACTCTTCCGAGCCACTTCCGCTTGAAACCTCGCCGGGTTCCCTCTCCTCCCTCCTCCCTGACGGCCGGCTCTTCAGTGGCAGATGTGGCGACCGGTGGCGGGTGTGCCCATTTGACGGCTCCCGGTCCCTGCTCCGGCCGCCATCACGACGACGATCTGAGTCGCGGTGTCGGCTAGGGTTGCGGTGATGGTAATCCTTGCCCCTTCTAGAAGCCTCCAGATCGAACTCCCGCTCCTTCGACACCTCGTAGCCACTGTACCCTCCGTGGCGCCCCGCGGCCATGATGCGCAGGCACAACAAATCCCAGCAATCGAAGGGAATCGGGGAAAATTGGCTCACCAAACCCTAGATCCACGGGCCAAAACCAAACCCTACAAAAAAAGGGTGTTCTGGATCGAACCGGGGATCGGACTTCCGAAATTGGGGATAATATGCTGGATCTTTGCGCTAGCTCGTGCGAGCGCGGCGTCGAAGCTTATCGGAAGTCGGCGACCAAGGACGCGGAGAGGGATCGTGCGGGCTTGTGGTGCTGGGTGGCGGCGGCGGTGGGTGGGGTTGCAGGGCGACGCGAAGAAAAGAAGAGGAAACTGCGTCCGGCGTCGCCTATCGTGCTGTCCTGTTTGAGCGGTATCTTCAGAGTTCGCGTCGGACGCGGATGCGGCGCGTTTCAGCCGATGGCAGGTTGGGTCCGGATTGTCAGAGGAAGGTGAATCAGCGGTAGGACTGATGAACCGTATATCTATATCTCTACTTCTTAAAAAACGTAAGGTTCCATTTCACCTTGCTTCTCATCATCCCTTCGTCCAACCTTCCATAAATATAATAATTAATTCCCCTTAATTACTTACCTTCTAACCCAATTCCATTTTAATTAATCAAAATATAAGGTAATTCACGGTCAGAATTTGATGAACATTTATATACACAATCACATTATTATTGAGAGGTAAATCACAATCTAGCGTATTAGAATATTTGTATCCCGTTGCAATGCACGAGCATTGTTCTAGTGTAGGCTAAAAAATTCTCTACTACTTAAAAAACGTAAGGTTCCATTTCACCTTGCTTCCCATCATCCCTTCGTCCAACCTTTCATGAATATAATAATTAATTCCCCTTAATTACTTACCTTTTAATCCAATTCCATTTTAATTAATCAAAATATAAGGTAATTCACGGTCAGAATTTGATGAACATTTATATACACAATCACATTATTATTGAGAGGTAAATCACAATCTAGCGTATTAGAATATTTGTATCTCGTTGCAATGCACGAGCATTGTTCTAGTATAGGCTAAAAAATTGACAGAGCAGCAACTCCGCCGCCCCTGTGTCCAACACGCCCGCTCTTTCGTCATCGCGTGTTCGCTTGGATCAAAATTGACACAGAAGTCGATCCAACGCACACCCAAACGAACGCGCGTCCGTTTTTTGCCCGTCTGCCGAGGGTCTCATTTGCATCCGCGCGAACACGAAACGAACGTGCGTGACGTCCGCCTACTCCTCCCCTAGCCCGCCAATCGGCGGCACACACACCACCATTTATCCTCACTTTTCCAAAAAAACTCCCGTCAACTCGCGCTCCCGGTCACTCGCCATGGACGACGTGCCGACCCTCGACGTCGTGCCGACCTCGCCTCCCTCGCCTCCTCCGGCCTCACCTTCGTTGCCTCCGCCAAAGGCAAGCCCCGAGCGCCCTGCAAGACTGCAGCGCCGCCCAAGAAGAAGCAGTTGACGCCCGAGCAGCGGGCCGTGCAGTCGACCAAGAGGAAGGGTCGAAGGCATGCGCGGGACCGCAAGCTCGAAGCCGCTGTCGTCACCCTCTCCGCCACCGCACAGCAGGAGGAAACCAATGCCCGAGTCACCGTGGCAACGAGGGAGGCCCTGCTCTATCTAGGGTTAAGCCTTGGCCAACACGGGCTCGTCGGCTTTTCCTTGGGTGGGATTGCCAGAGTCGCCACGCACGTCTACCACGCAGCTGATTCCCAGTTTCAATGTCTATCCGCAAGCCTCCCGCTTCTCCGTAGAATGCTCGTCGGAGGTGATCGTGTTGGCGCCGTCCACACCCGCGCATGTGCTCATGGCATCGACCTCAATGCCACATCGATGGCCGGTGGATCATCCTCCGAAGGAGCGAGAAAACGCTCGTGGGAGATACTAGTCGACATGCATCCCAACGTCTGCAACCTATTCGACAGAATGCCGGCCACCGGTGACGACGAGACGGCCAACCATTTCATCATCGAGAACATCATCTTTGAAGGCGGTGCGGGAGTTGCTGCCTTCACACATGGTGCGGGCGTGGATGCCTTCGATCTCGACGAGACCCAAAGTCAAGACAGCCGAGCGCCCTTCATGCCCGCCACCTTTGATCAAGCTGGCATTGACGACCCCTTCATGCAAGACCAGGTCGGCATGGTCTCAGCACCTTCCCACTCGACCCCGAATTCCCGGAGGACTGCGGCCTTGAGGAAGAGGATGAAGTGGACATCGACATGGAGCCTTTGTTCGACGACGAGCTTGCCAACCAAGCTGGCGCAGACAAGAAGCGCAGAAGGCAAGTGGACAAAGGCATATACGCAACCGGAGGACAAACTCCTTTGTGGGTGTTGGAGGAACATTGGACAAGACTCCAAGGTCGGCGCCGAGCAAAAGGCATCTATCTTATGGCTTCGTGTTCATCGTGAGTACCATGAATGCAAGAAGTTCGCGCCGTACCAAATGAAGAGCGAGTGCGCCAGCATGAAATGTGTGGTGATTTTTTTCGAAGGTTGACATGTATGACGACCGCTAGCATGTCACCCACATGAACTCTGGGCAATGGCATGGCCGCTCGCATTATCTATGGTCGCGGACCTTTTTAAAAATTGTGTGCGAACATAAAATGGGTCTACGCGTTGGATGTACGGTCGGCCCAAACGTAAAACAGGGCGGCCGACGAGCGGTCGACTGACCCAAATGGACGAAAAGCGGTCAAAGCACGCGTCCGTTTGGGTCGGCGTGTTAGAGTTGCTCTAAGGCTGCATTTGGCGGCAATGTTTTAGAAACCATGGTTTTGAATACTTTGATGTGTTTGGCTTCAGCAAAAACGGAAGTTTTGTAAATCACAGTGTACTAGTAGCCATGATATTTTTGTTGTATCAAAAAAAAGTCCCGGACTCTTTTTTCTAAACCGAACGGAGCGCAATTGATGTCGTCGAGATAACTATACCAGATGAGATAGCCTCTTACTTTTCCTCTCATTATCTTGTAAACCAATTCTATTATATCTCCTGCTTATTAGTCGATTCTGTTTGATTTGCATACGGTCTCTCGGGTGCTTCTTCTTCCAGTCAGCACATGCGAGTCTCCCATCTCTTCTCTCGGCCACGAGTCAATCAAGCTCACCACCAGGGAAAATGGTATGCGCTCGTCTATGCCATTTCCATAAATATTTGTCTGCCCGGTAAGGGGTGACATATTGATTATAGATATCAACGTTGGATGGGACGAGGGCAGTGATTAGTTTGTAGTGATCTTTTGAGCTTCTCCGTCGTGTCCTTGCATGCCTATTAACTAGATCGGTATCACGCCTTGGCGCGAGGGTGCCGGTCCCAACGTTTTTGTCAAGCAGGTAATGCTAAGTTAGGATAACAATAAAGCGAAGAAAAATATTCGATTGTAATAGTAGCGAGACATAGCATTGCTCACATAACGTTGCACATTATCATCACAAAAAGATCACTATGCATAACCGTTTTAAATGCATCCGCAAGATCACAAAAGATAGCCACTAACATGTAGATCAGAAGCGTGCCTTGGCGCAAAGGTGCCTGGCTCGATGCTCAACACAGTGATCCAACGCATAAAACTCCAACATAGCATTTTGTACATTCAGAGGAAATTAGAATAATTGGTCAAGCCAAATGTGTTATGTACAAATCACAAACACTAAAGATATACCGAAAGTAAGGTATATAGTTGTTGCCCAGGAAACCCGAGTTTAGAGCATACAGATTAAGAAAACGTTTGGTACATCACAAATTGTGAAGATATAGCAAAAGAAAGGTAAGCAATATATAAACTGTCAATAGGATATTATTTAATCTACTAGCTCATCACAAATACTTAATTTGTTCCAAAAGCAAGGCCGGGGCAACTGAGCCAGCTCGCGGCATGTGCCAGGCACAAATCCAACATTTGGAATTTCTCATGACATAGGAGCAAACAAAATACATAGTAGTAAAGGTTTAGTAGAAAGCGTGAAGATTCGTTACAATCATTGGTGCATCTCATAAAAAAATGATGGAATCAAGTGGATTAGACACAATGAAAGGTGATACGTCTCCAACGTATCTATAATTTTTGATTGTTCCATGCTATATTATATTCTATTTTGGACATTATTGGGCTTTATTATACACTTTTATATTATTTTTGGGACTAACCTATTAACCGGAGGCCCAACCCAGAATTGCTGTTTTTTTTCCTATTTCAGAGTTTCGCAGAAAAAGAATATCAAACGGAGTCCAAACGAAATGAAACCTTCGGGAACGTGATTTTTTGAACGAACGTGGTCCAGAGGACTTGGACCCTACGTCAAGAAAGCTACCAGGAAGGCACGAGGTAGGGGGGTAGGCGCGCCCTCCACCCTCGTGGGGCCCACGTTGCTCCACCGACGTACTTCTTCCTCCTATATATACCTACGTACCCCCAAACTACTAGATACAGAGCCAAAAACCTAATTCCACCGCCGCAACCTTCTGTACCCGTGAGATCCCATCTTAGGGCCTTTTCCGGAGCTCCGTCGAAGGGGGCATCAATCACGGAGGGCTTCTACATCAACATCATAGCCTCTCCGATGATGTGTGAGTAGTTTACCTCAGACCTTCGGGTCCATAGTTATTAGCTAGACGGCTTCTTCTTTCTCTTTGGATCTCAATACAAAGTTCTCCATGATTCTCGTGGAGATCTATTCGATGTAATCTTCTTTTGCGGTGTGTTTGTTGAGACCGATGAATTGTGAGTTTATGATCAAGTTTATCTATGAACAGTATTTGAATCTTCTCTGAATTATTTTATGTATGATTGGTTATCTTTGCAAGTCTCTTTGAATTATCAATTTGGTTTGGCCTACTAGATTGATCTTTCTTGCAATGGGAGAAGTGCTTAGCTTTGGGTTCAATCTTGCTGTGTCCTTTCCCAGTGACAGTAGGGGCAGCAAGGCATGTATTGTATTGTTGCCATCAAGGATAACAAGATGGGATTTATATCATATTGCATGAGTTTATCCCTCTACATCATGTCATCTTACTTAAAGCGTTACTCTGTTCCTTTGAACTTAATACTCTAGATGCATGCTGGATAGCGGTCGATGTGTAGAGTAATAGTAGTAGATGCAGGCAGGAGTCGGTCTACTTGTCTCAGACGTGATGCCTATATACATGATCATATCTAGATATTCTCATAACTATGCTCAATTCTGTCAATTGCTCAACAGTAATTTGTTTACCCACCATAATACTTATGCTCTCGAGAGAAGCCACTAGTGAAACCTATGGCCCCCGGGTCTACTTTTCATCATATTAATCTTCCGTCAACAAGATATTTCTGGTGTCGTTTTCATTTCGCTTTCTTTACTTTGCATCTTTATCATAAAAATACCAAAAATATTATCTTATTATATCTATCAGATCTCACTTTCGTAAGTGACTGTGAAGGGATTGACAACCCCTTTATTGCGTTGGTTGCGAGGATTTTATTTGTTTGTGTAGGTGCGAGGGACTCGTGCGTGGCCTCCTATTGGATTGATACCTTGGTTCTCAAAAACTGAGGGAAATACTTACGCTACTTTGCTGCATCACCCTTTCCTCTTCAAGGGAAAACCAACGTAGTGCTCAAGAGGTAGCAAGAAGGATTTCCGGCGCCGTTGCCGGGGAGTCTACGCAAAAGTCAATATACCAAGTACCCATCACAAACCCTTATCTCCCGCATTACATTATTTGCCATTTGCCTCTCGTTTTCCTCTCCCCCACTTCACCCTTGCCGTTTTATTCACCCTCTCTTTCCGTTCGCCTCTTTTTCGCGTGCTTCTTGTTTGCTCGTGTGTTGGATTGCTTGATTGTCACGATGGCTCAAGATAATACCAAATTGTGTGACTTTACTAATACCAACAACAATGATTTTCTTAGCACTCCGATTGCTCCTCTTACCGATACCGAATCTTGTAAAATTAATGCTGCTTTGTTGAATCTTGTCATGAAAGATCAATTCGCCGGCCTTCCTAGTGAAGATGCCGCTACCCATCTTAATAGCTTTGTTGATTTGTGTGATATGCAAAAGAAGAAAGATGTGGACAATGATATTGTTAAATTGAAGCTATTTCCTTTTTCGCTTAGAGATCGTGCTAAAGCTTGGTTTTCGTCTTTGCCTAAAAATAGTATTGATTCTTGGAATAAGTGCAAAGATGCTTTTATCTCTAAGTATTTTCCTCCCGCTAAGATAATCTCTCTTAGAAACGATATCATGAATTTTAAGCAACTTGATCATGAACATGTTGCAAAAGCTTGGGAGAGGATGAAATTAATGATACGTAATTGCCCTGCACATGGTTTGAATTTGTGGATGATTATACAAAAAATTTATGCCGGATTGAATTTTGCTTTTAGAAATCTTTTAGATTCGGCCGCGGGAGGCACTTTTATGGAAATCACTTTAGGATAAGCTACTAAACTCCTAGATAATATTATGGTTAATTATTCTCAATGGCACACTGAAAGATCTACTAATAAGAAAGTTCATGTGATAGAAGAAATTAATGTTTTGAGTGGAAAGATGAATGAACTTATGAAATTATTTGATAATAAAAGTGTTTTTTCTGATCCTAATGATATGCCTTTGTCTACTTTTATTGAGAATAATAATGAATCTATGGATGTGAATTTTGTTGGTAGGAATAATTTTGGTAATAACGTGTATAGAGGAAACTTTAATCCTAGGTCGTATCCTAGTAATTACTCTAATAATTATGGTAATTCCTACAACAATTCTTATGGAAATTTTAATAAGACGCCCTCTGAATTTGAGACTAGTGTTAAGGAGTTTATGAATTCGCAAAAGAATTTCAATGCTTTGCTTGGAGAAAAATTGCTTAAAGTTGATGAATTGGCTAGGAACGTTGATAGAATTTCTCTTGATGTTGATTCTTTGAAACTTAGATCTATTCCACCTAAGCATGATATCAATGAGTCTCTCAAGGCCATGAGAATTTCCATTGATGAGTGCAAAGAAAGAACCGCTAGGATGCGTGCTAAGAAAGATTGTTTTGTGAAAGCGTGTTCTTCTAGTTTCTATGAAAATAAAGATGAAGATCTAAAAGTTATTGATGTGTCCCCTATTAAATCTTTGTTTTGCAATATGAATCTTGATAATTATGGGACTGAATATGATCCACCTTTACCTAGAAGGCGTTCCAAAAATTCGGAGTTTTTAGATCTTGATGCAAAAATTGGTAAAAGTGGGATTGAAGAGATCAAAACCCTAGATATTAATGAACCCACTATCTTGGATTTCAAGGATTTTAATAATGATAATTTCTATTTGATAAATTGTATTTCCTTGTTGCAATCCATGCTAAATTCTCCACATGCTTATAGTCAAAATAAAGCCTTTACCAAACATATCGTTGATGCTTTGATGCAATCTTATGAAGAAAAACTTGAGTTGGAAGTTTCTATCCCTAGAAAACTTTATGATGAGTGGGAACCTACTATTAAAATTAAAATTAAAGATCATGAATGCTATGCTTTGTGTGATTTGGGTGCTAGTGTTTCCACGATTCCAAAGACTTTGTGTGATTTGCTAGGTTTCCGTGATTTTGATGATTGCTCTTTAAACTTGCACCTTGCGGATTCCACTATTAAGAAACCTATGGGAAGAATTAATGATGTTCTTATTGTTGCAAATAGGAATTATGTGCCCGTATATTTTATTATTCTTGATATAGATTGCAATCCTTCCTGTCCTATTGTTCTTTGTAGACCTTTCCTTAGAACGATTGGTGCAATTATTGATATGAAGGAAGGAAATATTAGATTCCAATTTCCGTTAAGGAACGACATGGAACACTTCCCTAGAAAGAAAATAAAATTACCTTATGAATCTATTATGATAACCACTTATGGATTGCCTACCAAAGATGGCAATACCTAGATCTATCTTCGCTTTTATGCCTAGCTAGGGGCGTTATACGATAGCGCTTGTTGGGAGGCAACCCAATTTTATTTTTATTCCTTACTTTTTGCTCCTGTTTAATAATAAATAATTTATCTAGACTCTGTTTTAGTTGTGTTTTTTGTGTTTAATTAGTGTTTATGCCAAGTAGAACCATTGAGAAGACTTGGGGAAAGTCTTTCTGATCTTGCTGTAAAAAACAGAAACTTTAGCGCTCACAATAATTGCTGCCATTTTTATTTGGAAAGTGATGTTTAGTTAATTATTTTTGCAGATGATTAATAGATAAATTCCTCACGTCCAGCAATTTATTTTAGAATTTTTGGGGTTCCAGAAGTTTGCGTTAGCTACAGATTACTACAGATTGTTCTGTTTTTGACAGATTCTGTTTTTCGTGTGTTGTTTGCTTATTTTGATGAATCTATGGCTAGAAAAATAGTTTATAAACCATAGAGAAGTTGCAACACAGTAGGTTTAACACCAATATAAATAAAGAATGATTTCATTATAGTACCTTGAAGTGGTGTTTTGTTTTCTTTCCCTAACGGAGCTCACGAGATTTTCTATTTTGAGTTTTGTGTTGTGAAGTTTTCAAGTTTTGGGTTAAGTTTTGATGGATTATGGAACAATGAGTGGCAAGAGCCTAAGCTTGGGGATGCCCATGGCACCCCAAGGTAAAATTCAAGGACACCCAAAAGCCTAAGCTTGGGGATGCCCCGGAAGGCATCCCCTCTTTCATCTTCGTCTATCGGTAACTTTACTTGGAGCTATATTTTTATTCACCACATGATATGTGTTTTGCTTGGAGCATCTTGTATTATTTGAGTCTTTGATTTTTATTTTACCACAATCATCCTTGCTGTACACACCTTTTGAGAGAGACTCACATGATTTGAAAATTGTTAGAATACTCTCTGTGCTTCACTTATATCTTTTGAGCTATATAGTTTTTGCTCTAGTGCTTCACTTATATCTTTTAGAGCACGGTGATGGATTTGTTTTATAGAAACGATTGTTCTCTCATGCTTCACTTATATTATTTTGAGAGTCCTACAAAACAGCATGGTAATTTGCTTTAATTATGATATGCATTCAAGATTAGTAAAAAAATTAATTTTTTTTCTTATGAGTGTGTTGAATACTATGAGAAGTTTGATACTTGATAATTGTTTTGAGATATGGAGATGGTGATATTAGAGTCATGCTAGTTGAGTAGTTGTGAATTTGAGGAATACTTGTGTTGAAGTTTGTGATTTCGGTAGCATGCATGTATGGTGAACCGTTATGTGATGAAGTCGGAGCATGATTTATTTATTGATTGGCTTCCTTATGTGTGGCGGTCGGGGACGAGCGATGGTCTTTTCCTACCAATATATCCCCCTAGGAGCATGCGTGTAATACTTTGTTTCGATAATTAATAGATTTTTGCAATAAGTATGTGAGTTCTTTATGACTAATCTCGAGTCCATGGATTATACGCACTCTCACCCTTCCACCATTGCTAGCCTCTCTAATACCACGCACTTTTCGCCGGTATCATATACCCACCATATACCTTCCTCAAAATAGCCACCATACCTACCTATTATGGCATTTCCATAGCCATTCCGAGATATATTGCCATGCAACTTTCCACTGTTCCGTTTACTATGACACGCTCCATCATTGTCATATTGCTTTGCATGATCATATAGTTGACAATGTATTTGTGGCAAAGCCACCGTTCATAATTGTTTCATACATGTCACTCTTGATTCATTGCATATCCCGGTACACCGCCGGAGGCATTCACATAGAGTCATATTTTGTTCTAAGTATTGAGTTGTAATTGTTGAGTTGTAAGTAAATAAAAGTGTGATTATCATCATTTTTAGAGCATTGTCCCAAGTGAGGAAAGGATGATGGAGACTATGATTCCCCCACAAGTCGGGATGAGACTCCGGACTAAAAAAAGAGAGGCCATAAAAAAAGAGAGAAAATGCCTAAATAAAAAATGAGAGAAAAAGAGAGAAGGGACAATGCTACTATCCTTTTACCACACTTGTGCTTCAAAGTAGCACCATGATCTTCATGATAGAGAGTCTCCTATGATATCACTTTCATATACTAGTGGGAATTTTTCATTATAGAACTTGGCTTGTATATTCCAATGATGGGCTTCCTCAAAATGCCCTAGGTCTTTGTGAGCAAGCGAGTTGGATGCACACCCACGTAGTTCCTTTTGTTGAGCTTTCATATACTTATAGCTCTAGTGCATCCATTGCATGGCAATCCCTACTCACTCACATTGATATCTATTAATGGGCATCTCATAGCCCGTTGATACGCCTAGTTGATGTGAGACTATCTTCCCCTTTTTTGTCTTCTCCACAACCATCATTCTATTCCACATATAGTGCTATGTCCATGGCTCACGCTCATGTATTGCATGAAGATTGAAAGAGTTTGAGAAGACCAAAAGTATGAAACAATTGCATGGCTTGTCATCGGGGTTGTGCATGATTTAAATACTTTGTGTGGTGAAGATAGAGCATAGCCAAACTATATGATTTTGTAGGGATAACTTTCTTTGGCCATGTTATTTTGAGAAGACATAATTGCTTAGTTAGTATGCTTGAAGTATTATTATTTTTATGTCAACATTAAACTTTTGTCTTGAATCTTTCGGATCTGAATATTCATACCACAATTAAGAGAATTACATTGAAATTATGCCAAGTAGCATTCCACATCAAAAATTCTGTTTTTATCATTTACCTACTCAAGGACGAGCAAGAATTAAGCTTGGGGATGCTTGATACGTCTCCAATGTATCTATAATTTTTGATTGTTCCATGCTATATTATATTCTGTTTTGGACATTATTGGGCTTTATTATACACTTTTATATTATTTTTGGGACTAACCTATTAACCGGAGGCCCAGCCCAGAATTGTTGTTTTTTGCCTATTTCAGAGTTTCGCAGAAAAAGAACATCAAACAGAGTCCAAATGGAATGAAACCTTCGGGAACGTGATTTTTGGAACGAACGTGATCCAGAGGACTTGGACCCTACGTCAAGAAAGCTACCAGGAAGGCACGAGGCAGGGGGGCGCGCCTACCCCCCCCCCAGGCGCGCCCTCCACCCTCATGGGGCCCACATGGCTCCACCGGCGTACTTCTTCCTCCTATATATACCTACGTACCCCCAAACTACCAGATACGGAGCCAAAAACCTAATTCCACCGCCGCAACCTTCTGTACCCGTGAGATCCCATCTTGGGGCCTTTTCTGGAGCTCCGCCGGAGGGGGCATCGATCATGGAGGGCTTCTACATCAACACCATAGCCTCTCCGATGATGTGTGAGTAGTTTACCTCAGACCTTCAGGTCCATAGTTATTAGCTAGATGGCTTCTTCTCTCTTTTTGGATCTCAATACAATGTTCTCCCCCTCTCTTGTGGAGATCTATTTGATGTAATCTTCTTCTGGCGGTGTGTTTTTGAGACCGATGAATTGTGGGTTTATGATCAAGTTTATCTATGAACAATATTTGAATCTTCTCTGAATTCTTTTATGTATGATTGGTTATCTTTGCAAGTCTCTTCGAATTATCAGTTTAGTTTAGCCTACTAGATTGATCTTTCTTGCAATGGGAGAAGTGCTTAGCTTTGGGTTCAATCTTGCGGTGTCCTTTCCCAGTGATAGTAGGGGCATCAAGGCACGTATTGTATTGTTGCCATCGAGGATAACAAGATGGGGTTTATATCATATTGCATGAGTTTATCCCTCTACATCATGTCATCTTACTTAAAGTGTCACTCTGTTCCTTTGAACTTAATACTCTAGATGCATGCTGGATAGCGGTCGATGTGTGGAGTAATAGTAGTAGATGCAGGCAGGAGTCGGTCTACTTGTCTCGGACGTGATGCCTATATACATGATCATACCTAGATATTCTCATAACTATGCTCAATTCTGTCAATTGCTCAACATTAATTTGTTTACCCACCATAATACTTATGCTCTCGAGAGAAGACACTAGTGAAACCTATGGCCCCCGGGTCTACTTTTCATCATATTAATCTTCCGTCAACAAGATATTTCTGGTGCCATTTTTATTTCGCTTTATTTACTTTGCATCTTTATCATAAAAATACCAAAAATATTAGCTTATCATATCTATCAGATCTCACTTCCGTAAGTGACCGTGAAGGGATTGACAACCCCTTTATTGTGTTGGTTGCTAGGATTTTATTTGTTTGTGTAGGTGCGAGGGACTCGTGCGTGGCCTTGGTTCTCAAAAACCGAGGGAAATACTTACGCTACTTTGTTGCATCACCCTTTCCTCTTCAAGGGAAAACCAACATAGTGTTCAAGAGGTAGCAAAAGGTTTGCCCCATCTTTGTGCCTCCCCCGCCACCCCTTCTGCGCCAAGGACGACCACAACAATAGTACAAATGGCCGTCAACTATTCTCTTCCTTATAGCCAACAAAAAATCCTTCCAATCCAAACTTCCATTGCATTCAAGCTGCTGAAGCTTACAAATAACTACAAGCATTTGAAGGTAACCTTGACCTCTGGTAAAATTGACAGAAATGTGCTCCTTCATGCAGTGCATACATCTCAAGAAACTTATTAAGCACCCTACACACAAACTGGGTGATGTCAAATGTGGCCATCAAATGAAGACTCCTACTATGTAACTATCCTTAATCGGTTGTCCATAATATAGACAAACAAATATGAATCGAGAACTAAGCAGTTTAATCAGTTGCAAATTAAAGGACCCTCGGTATCCCTCTGAATCCATTTTAGATGACAAACAATAAACTATGGCAATAAAAATCAGTAGCCAAAACCCATAGGCTAGAAAATAGCACCAATCATTCCTTGAACTAAGCCATGGAAGCATCATACGTCATAGTTTACACTATAAGGAGAACTATGTATAAGAATGTGAACCGAGGTTGTAAGTGCATCTAGTGCCCCTTAGTGATTTTGGTGTATTGAAGACTTATAGGTTAAGGGACTAATGTGTTTGTGAGTGTACACAGGTCTATAAGTCTATGAGGAGTTTGATATTTACAGTGAAAGTCGACCCCTAAAAATGAATGTCTTCAACTGAAGACTTTGGCTTTCTGAAGACTTTGAAAGTGAAGAATTTGGTGTGATCCTAAAGACTTGATATTCATGCGAGGAATATGAAGCATGAAGACTTTTGTTTTCGTAGTTTCGTTTTCTCTTTCTTGAGTCATAGGAAACACCGTACTGTTAAAGGGGGTCGAGGTAAAACTAAGGAAAAGTTTCCAAGTGATGCTCATCTCAAAATTCTACACCTACCAATCCTTTCGAGTGAAGCCATTGGAAATCTCATACAGTTCAGTCAATTTCTTCAGTGATAGAGATGAAGATCTTCTGGTCTCTAAGGAATTTGTTCTGACTTAGGAGTTAGGAATTCTCTAGTGCGGATTGCCTACAAGTGAGGAACATGATAGACCTGAGGAATTTGATAGCCAAATTTCCGACCATTGCTGTGCTATGCGCCAGCTGTCCCAAAATATCTACCCACCCAACGATCATATCATTGAAGGGCATTTATGTCTTATCATGTCGGGCAGCTCCCTAGGCTATAAATAGCCGCCCCCTACAACCACTAGCTGGTTGGCTGCTCCAAGAGAAACTGACACTTGTCATTGAGAGCATCCCATCCTTCGAGGACTTTGAGCGAAAATCATCAAGTGAGGAAAACCCAAACACCTACAAACCCAAAGTGATTGAGCATCACTAAAGAGATTGTTCCTGTGTGGAACCGATGCTTGTTACCTTTGAGGACTATGCATCCTCCAAACGGTTAGGCGTCATGGTCTAGAGCATCCAAGAGGAAATTGTGGATCACCGAGTGACCGAGTCTGTGAAGGTTTGAAAGTCACCTGAAGACTTACCATGAGTGATTGGGTGAGATCTGTGTGACCTTAGCTCAAGGAGAATATGGTGAGGACTGTGTGTCCGGGACTATGTGTCCTCAGGTTTAAATACCTAGCCACTCCAACCAGACGTACGACTGTCACAACAATTGGAACTGGTCTACCAAATCACTGTCTTCACCAAGCTACTGGTTATGTTTCCTCAACCCTTTCATTTCCTCATTTCATATGCTGAAGTACTTGATCGTTACTGTTTGAAGACTTTGACTGAAGACTTTCTCAATTTCCTCAATCCTATTTCTTCAGTCACCTTGTCTTCAGCCTGCTATCCTGTGTTTACGCTACCTGTACTCTATGCTTGTTTTCATTTCATCATGATGACTGTGCTACTGCTCAGTTATGCTTGCATCTGAGTACTTATTCCGCTGCTAGTTGTTCCTAACTTAGGAATTTGCTCACCCTGAAATTCCTCAGTGACGAAATTGTAAAAATCGTCTATTCACCCCCCCCCTCTAGTCGATATAACGCACTTTCAATTGGTATCAGAGCAAGTTACTCACTTGTTCTGTGTGATTTTGGTTTAACCGCCTGGAGTTTTAGTTATGTCGACTGCAGGTATGATCAAGGTCTCTGCTGGGTGTCCTACCTTCGATGGGACGGACTACCCCTACTGGAAGAATAAGATACAAATGCATCTTGAGGCAATTGACAATGATCTCTGGTATGGTGTGGAAAATGGCGTTCCCTCCATCACTCCTACCATTAACGCTGCTGATGTGAAGAGATTCAAGCAACTCGACTCTCAAGAGAAGAACATCATATGTGGCCATCTGAGCAAACGGCGGTATGGTACAGTGAGTGCTTCGGAGACAACTAAGCTTATTTGGGATAGGCTGTCTAAGGTCAACGAAGGAGTCTCAACATAGCGTGACTCTCGAGTTGACATTCTTCGCAATCTCTTCAACTGCTTCAAAAGACTCGACAATGAAAATGTTCAGCAAACCTTCAATCGCCTCACTGACATTTCAAATGAGCTTCAAGCACTTGGTGCCACTAACATCACCGACCATGAGGTGGTGAAGAAATTGCTGAGATCGCTTGATTCCTCATTTGACCCTTTGGCACTGATGATACAAGAACGTGGAGACTACAAGTAACTTGATCCCGCTGATATCCTCGAGAGGCTAACCACTCATTAGTTCCAACTTGCTGAGAAGAGGGATCTCTATGGACCGAGCTATGGCAGATCACGTGCACTAAAGGCCAAGGCTGTCTCTGAATCTGAAGGTGAGGATTCTGGTAGCAGCCTGGGTGATCCTGAAGAACTGAGCCAGGAGTTAACAATGCTCGTGAGGAAATTCCAGAAGTTCTCAAGACGTGGTCACTTTGGTAAATCCTCAAGAGGTGATGACATGAGATCAGATTCCTCATCCCGTGACTACAAGAAAAGAACTTGCCACAAATGCAAGAAGCCCGGTCTGTAACACCCACAATGCGGCTATATCTCCCACGTGTCAGGGCACGACTTAGAGGCATAGCCGCATGGTAGTTTTGTCGCAAGAGGGGTAATCTTCACACAATCCCATGTACTGAATAAGAAAGGAATAAAGAGTTGGCTTACAATCGTCACTTCACACAACACATAAAAAAATTCATACATCATCCAAATACACTCATAGACCGACTATGATTAAATCCGAATAAAAAGGAAGATAAACCCCAAATGCTAGATCCCCGATCGTCCCAACTGGGCTCCACTACTGATCATCCGGAAAAGAAACATAACAATGACCAAGATCTTCATCGAGCTCCCACTTGAGCTCGGTTGCGTCACCTGCACTGGTATCATCGGCACCTGCAACTGTTTGGAAGTATCTATGAGTCACGAGGACTCAGCAATCTCACACCCGCGGGATCAAGACTATTTAAGCTTATGGGTAGGATAGGGTAATGAGGTGGAGCTGCAACAAGCACTAAGAAAATATGGTGGCTAACATACGCAAATAAGAGCAAGAAGAGAAGCAACGCAATGGTCGAGAAGCTAGAAGTGATCAAGAAGTGATCCTGAAACTACTTACATTCAAGCATAAACACAAGACCGTGTTCACTTCCCGGACTCCGCCGGAAAGAGACCATCACGGCTATACACGCGATTGATGAATTTTAATTAAGTCAAGTGTCAAGTGCTCTACAATCGGATATTAACAAATTTCCATCTGCCACATAACCGCGAGCACGGCTCTCGAAAGTTTATACCCTGCAGGGGTGTCCCAACTTAGCCCATCACAAGCTCTCACGGTCAACGAAGGATATTCCTTCTCCCGAAAAGACCCAATTAGTCTCGGAATCCCGGTTACAAGACATTTCGACCATGGTAAAACAAGACCAGCAAGACCACCCGACTATGCCGACAAATCCCGATAGGAGCTGCACATATCTCGTTCCCAGGGCACACCGAATAAGCTAAGCGTACAAGTACCAACATAACCCAAGTTGCTAAGGGACGATCCCGCACGGTGCTCTAGTTTGGACCAACACTCAGAGGAGCACTGGCCCGAGGGTTAAAATAAAGATGACCCTTGAGTCTGCGGAACCCAAGGGAGAAGGCTTAGGTGGCAAGTGTTAAAACCAAGGTTGGGCCTTGGTGGAGAAGTTTTATTCAAGGCGAACTGTCAAGGGGTTCCCATAACACCCAACCGCGTAAGGAACGCAAAATCAAGGAACATAACACCGGTATGACGGAAACTGGGCAGCAAGAGTGGAACAAAACACCAGGCAAAAGGCCGAGCCTTCCACCCTTTACCAAGTATATAGATGCATTAATTAAAATAAGATATATTATGATATCCCAACATATCCATGTTGGGGAACGCAGCAATTTCAAAAAAAATCCTACGCACACGCAAGATCATGGTGATGCATAGAAATGATAGGGGAGATGTCGTCCATGAACCCTCGTAGACCGTAAGCGGAAGCGTTATGACAACGCGGTTGATGTAGTCATACATCTTCACGATCGACCGACCCTAGTACCGAATGTACGGCACCTCTGCGATCTGCACACGTTCAGCTCGGTGACGTCCCACGAACTCACGATCCAGTAGATCTTAGAGGGAGAGTTCCGTCAGCACGATGGCGTGATGACGGTGTTGATGAAGCTACCAATGCAGGGCTTTGCCTAAGCACCGCTACGATATGACCAAGGTGGATTATGGTGGGAGGGGGCACCGCACACGGCTAAAAGATCAATGATTAACTTGTGTGTCTATGGGGTGCCCCCTTCCCCGTATATAAAGGAGTGGAGGAGGGGGAGAGGTCGGCCCTCCTAGGCGCGCCCCAAGGGGAGTCCTACTCCCATCGGGAGTAGGACTCCAACCCTTCCAAGAGTAGGAGTAGGAGAGAGGGAAGGAGGAGAGAGGGGAAAGGAAAGGGGGGCGCCGCCCCCCTCGTCCAATTAAGACTAGAGGGGGAGGGGGCGCGTGGCCTGCCCTGGCCGCCCCTACTCTTCTCCACTAAGGCCCAATAGGCCCATTACACTCGCCGGGGGGTTCCGGTAACCCCCCGGTACTCCGGTATTTGAATGAACTTGCCTGGAACCCTTCCGAAGTCCAAACATAGTCATCCAATATATCGATCTTTATGTCTCGACCATTTCGAGACACCTCGTCATGTCCGTGATCATATCCGGGACACCGAACTACCTTCGGTACATCAAAACACATAAACTCATATTACTGATCGTCACCGAACGTTAAGCGTGCGGACCCTACGGGTTCAAGAACTATGTAGACATGACTGAGACTCGTCTCCGGTCAATAACCAATAGCGGAACCTGGATGCTCATATTGGCTCCTACATATTCTACGAAGATCTTTTATCGGTCAAATCGCATAACAACATACGTTGTTCCCTTTGTCATCGATATGTTACTTTCCCGAGATTCGATCGTCGGTATCTCAATACCTAGTTCAATCTCATTACCGGCAAGTCTCTTTACTCGTTCTCTAATGCATCATCCCGCAACTAACTCATTAGTTACATTGCTTGCAAGGCTTATAGTGATGTGCATTACCGAGAGGGCCCAGAGATACCTCTCCGACAATCGGAGTGACAAATCCTAATCTCGATCTATGCCAACTCAACAAGTACCATCAGAGACACCTGTAGAGCACCTTTATAATCACTTAGTTACATTGTGACGTTTGGTAGCACACAGAGTGTTCCTCCGGTACTCGGGAGTTGCATAATCTCATAGTCATAGGAACATTTATAAGTCATGAGGAAAGCAATAGCAACAAACTAAACGACCATCGTGCTAAGCTAACTGATGGATCAAGTCAATCACATCATTCTCTAATGATGTGATCCCGTTAATCAAATGAAAACTCATCTCTATGGTTAGGAAACATAACCATCATTGATTCAACGAGCTAGTCAAGTAGAGGCAAACTAGTGACACTCTGTTTGTCTATGTATTCACACATGTACTAAGTTTCCTGTTAATGCAATTCTAGCATGAATAATAAACATTTATCATGATATAAGGAAATATAAATAACAACTTTATTATTGCCTCTAGGGCTTATTTCTTTCAATCCATGTTCCAACATGGAACAAACTTCAACTTCACCTGCAACTAGCAATGCTATAAGAGGGACTGAGCAAAAGTGGTAACATAGTCAAACACCGGTTTGCTAGGAAGGTGGGTTAGGGGCTTGACATGGCAGTATGGGAGGCATGATATAAGAAGTGGTAGGTAGCGCGACATAGCGATAGAGCGAACAACTAGCAAGCAAAGATAGAAATGATTTCGAGGGTATGGTCATCTTGCCTGCAATGTTCTCAAGAGTTGTCGAAAGCTTGATCCTCGTTAGCATACTCAATAGGTTACTCGGTCACGTACTCGTCTCCCGGCTCTACCCAAGTCAAGAACACAAGCAAAGGAACAAACAATCAATCACGGTGCAATGCACAAGCAACATGATGCAATACATGGCATGGTATGCAAAATATGATCTGATATGCATATGCGTGCTCCGGAAGGGAAAGAATGATCAAGGCATCAACTTGGCAAACCAAGCATTCCATTGGAAAGATGAGATGATTTTGGTTTAAATCAATATAAAGATCACAGGAAACGGATGCATGGTTTGCAAAAGGCAAGCAAAACAAGAATGCCGCAAATCTGCGATTAACAACATGATGGCACTTAGAATGCAACAAGAAACTAAGCTACTGCACTCCAACATAGCAACAAAGAATATGGCAATGATGTACATGTGATGCTTGACAAAACATGAACACTGAGCTACAACTAAAACACACTAGAACAGGTCCAAACAAGCATGGCAAAAGTGCAAAAGATATCAGCTTCATAGACTGAAAATACTAACAGGTCAAAAACAACATTAGGACGCAATGTTTAGAGCAAGCAAACAACATGCTAAAAGAACATATCATAGCAAACAAAGGCATGGCATGATTCTACTAAATGCATAGAACAAAAGTCCCTTACGGAATATGAGCCAAAAAAGCACAAAAGATAAGATGGCACCCATGTAAACGTAGCAAGTTTTATTAACAGTTCTAGACTTGGAAGAAATACAGAGCAAGGCATAAACAGATTCATGATAGCAACTTTGTAAGCTCATGCCACTCACCGCAAAGCATTGCATGACAACATAAGCATACCAACAGCAAGATGGCATGTTCATGAAGCTAAACATGATAAGAGAAAGTTAATAGGACGCATGGATCACTAGCAAAACACATGGCAAAATGGATTAACATGTTAACAATCTGCCAGGAATAATTTATAGCAAAAATAGAGCAAGCAAAAGACATGCTAGAGCACTCCATAATTTCAACCAGGGGTATGAATGGATAGATCATAACCACATGTTCAAAACATCCTTACTGAAGTATCTCAAAATAAGCATGGATCTCATCGTAGCATCAAGTTTACATGGCATCAAAATAACAGCAGGAAAAGGACTTAGCAAAAACATGTCTCTGAAAACAGCAACATTATGAAGCCTACTTTGCATTCTTGTGCTAGTCACCACATAGATCACAAAAATACAAGGCTTGCACCTCTGTGAAGATGGCATGATTTAGTTCAAAACACATGTAGACCTCATGCTCAAAGAATGCACACACCAAATGTAACAAAAATGACAAATCACCATGATCTGATAAGTACCAGAAGTTAACATTTTATAGCACTCTTGCATCGATGAAAATGGCATCATAGTGGACAGTAAAATGCATGGAAATATATCTAACATGAAGAGCTTAATGAGACGAACATTTTGATATATCAAAAGCATGATTTGGAGCCACGGTCATTGAGATATAGCATGTCAAAGTGGGCATGAAAAAATAAGAGGATTACTAGACTTAGAGGAATTTTACCCTCGCGAAAAGTCAACGCGGGACGAGGTGATTCCGGGACGGAGTGGATCGGGATGGGGCGTGGCGTTTGGATGGTGAAGCGAGTGGATATCCTCCACCTTCCCCGGATCCGGCGAGACGACAGCGGTCGGCGCGGGGACAGGTCGGGCCAGATCAGGCCGGATCGGCCTGGATCCGTGGCAGACGGCAGCGGAGGACACATCTAGCGAAGAGGCGGCGCGGGCGGCGGCACACGGTGGATCGGGTGGCGGACGCGGCGGCCGGTGGAGGTTCGGTCGCCGGCGGGAGGAGGCGAGGCGGAGGACTCCCGGGCGACGGCGACGCTAGGGCATGGGAAGCGGGTGGTGCGCGGGGTGAGGCAGCCCGGGACGGGCCGGCCTGGTGGCGGGGAGGAGAGAGGAGGTGTGGAGGACACGTGGCGGCGGTGGATTGGTGGGAGGGCGGCGGCAGACACGTCTGATGGCGGCGCGGACAAGTCCAGCGGCGGGGGAGGAAGAAGCTAGGGTTTGGACTGCGATTTTTGGACGGAGGAGGTGTTTATATAGGTAGAGGGAGGTAGGAGAGTCCAAATGAGGTGCGGTTTTCGCCCACACGATCGTGATCCAACGGTGAAGAACATGGAGATGGTTTAGATGGGTTATTGGGCTGTTTTGGAGGGGTGTTGGGCTGCAACACAAAGAGGATTTTGCGGTTACCCGGTTAACCATTGGGGCATCAAACAACCTCCAAATGAACGAAATTTGACAGGCGGTCTACCGGTGGTGTACCAAGGCCACTTGACATATCTCGGCCCATTGCGAGAACGTTTAACTCCTGCTCACGAAAAGAGACAAGAGGGGTGCGTCGGGTGCAAGTGGGAGTGTCGGATTACGAAACGGACAACGAGGAATAAGCTCGGATGCATGAGACAAACACGAATGCAAATGCGATGCACATGATGACATGATATGAAATGCATGACAAGAACAAAAAACAAAACGAAGACAAAAACCTAACCACAAAGGGAATATCATATCGCATCTCCGGAAAAGGCAAGAGTCGGAGTTACAAATATGGAAAGTTGTATCCGGGGTGTTACAACACTCCACCACTACAAGAGGATCTCGTCCCGAGATCTAGGATGGCACTGAAGGGAAAACAGAAAATGAATAGGAGAGGTAAACTAAGTTGCTTCTTCGACAAATGAGTGAAACCACGAACCTTGAGAGGTTGAAAAGTTGAAAGAAAGAATGCAATGGAGTTGAACACAATTGAGAGCACTGCGGTAGAAAAGAGAAGGAAAACTTGATAAGATGAAAAGAAATTGAAGAGATGACACAACACTCCGGTTAAAACAAGATAGAGAAGGAATAAGAATGATATCAGCAAACTTATGGAAAAATCCTCAAAATTGAGGCGAAATTCTGCAACTACGGAAACAATAGACTGGATTGATATCAACAATGATACGAGAAACTTATTTCACCGGGAGGATAAATGAAGAACTTGGGTCATTTATAAGCACCATAAATAGCAACAATCCTCAGGGAAGGCTTTAGGTGAAAAATGACACAAGATAACTCCAACGAAGAGATTAATGGATTGCAAAGGATCTCCTGAACGAAAAGAAAATGATGGGTTTACATATCTCATCCGTGACAACTTGCGAATCATGAAACATGAAGGGAAATTGTCAAGAATGACATAACACCACCTCAAAAGATAAGGTAGAAAGAATTGCACTTTGGAATGCAGGAAGAATACTTGAACTCCTCAAAACAAAACATTTGCTAAGCGCCCTGTATAAATTTGAGAATAACTTGGCGGATCATAACTTCGAGAGAAATCTTGAAGAACAATTGAAGAATGAAAAGAATCCTTGACGAACCACCATGTAGAGCTTCCATGAAGAACTCGGGTAATAAAAGGATGATAAAAGGAAGAGAAGTTGAAAACACAAGGTGAAGTCTTGCGATGATTTAGATGGAGCTTTGAAATGATATAATTGAGAAAAACTTGGAACTCCAGAAAGAAAGATGAACAACATATAATTGAGAAATTGATATCACGAACAAACTCCGAAAGAAGGAATTAATCACTTGGATGAAACAAAAGCAAGAATTATGTTATACGTATCCTTCCCCAATATGAATTGATGACAAGCAACGGATTTGTCATACTACTTATTCTCGTAGAAAAGGATTAAGATAGATATAGCGTAAACTTGAGAAAGGTCTTCAACGAACCACTGGTAGAACTTGAAAAGAACAAATGAATTGATATGATAACAAGAGGAAAGGAGTCTTGAACGAACCACTGTAAGAATTGAAAATGAACAAAGAAAAGATAAAGAAACACTGGGAAGAATTCGAAAACGAACGAAGATACTTGAGAGATTTTAGATACAAGTTAACGAAGAGATCATGAGCTGATTAGAGAGTACTTGAATGATGCACCGGTAAGATTTGGAGAACGAGAGCTGAAAGCTGAAATGAATAATTCTGATATGATGGGCTCCGGAGAATCAAACTGAAAATACTCCTAAATTGCTCCGGATGGGTGAAAAGAATTCTCACAATCAAAAACAATTATGAGAGGATGGCATCAAGCTAGAACCATGAATCTTTGGAGGAACGGGTAAGGATTTAATAGGAACTCTTCTTTGGTCTTGAAGATCCGAGAATGACGACGAGAAACACCACCATGAATTATTGAGACACTCCGGAATGAATAATAGAAAGGTTGAACCAATGATGAAAAGAATTTGGAGGTGATCTTGGAGAAGGTATATGACTGATGAATATTCATTCTTACGTCAAACTTTGAAAAGAATTTGAGAATAACTCCATAAAATAGAAGAGTCAGGTAAGATCCTGGGAAAAAACCTATTGGTTAGTGATGTAGGGTGGAACCCTATTCGACCGATCTTTCACGAAAGGAGCGGATCCCGCGAAGAACACGAAGAACACGAAGAGGGAAACAAGGGAAAACACAAAAGAAACACTAAACCAATAAGAGATAGTCACACATGTGCTAGATCCTCGAGTACATAAGAGTTCACACGGTACACGAGCAACTAGGGATGATACAAAGGTAGCCGGTCTTCTCCGTGAGGAGGTCTTAATGTTCTTCTCCGCAAGGAGGTCTTGAATCCAAAGGGATCTTCTCTGAAGAGGGGCCGCGGTCTCTCTCGTGGAGTAGATCCGATGTGGATGAGCAATGCTCTATCTCTAAATATGAGCTAAACCAATGCTAACCCAAGATAGAAGGAATATGAGGTCGATTTATAGCCTTACTGCAAAAGGGGGCGGAGTGGGGGGATACATGGGTTGCGACCCAACTCATGGCAGCACATAGGCACCAGACGTCCGGGAGTAACCGGTCGTCCGGAGGCTCGCGAGGGTCTGGACATCCGGTGCCTGTCGGACGTCCGTAGATTCGGTTTGGGTGGACTTCGGTCGGACGTCCGGTCGGGGTCGGATGTCCGGAGCCTGGAGGTCGTTGGTCGTCCGTAGCGCTTCAGAAGTCCATAGTTTTGGCTCGGGTATGGAAGTGTCGGTCGTCCGGAGAGGGCCGGACGTCCGGAGCCTAGAGGTCGTCGGACGTCCGGGGTTCGTCGGTCATCCGGAGCCTGGGGACTTTGAGCAGTTCTTCTTCTTGTCCCGTGAACTTGGCGTCCTCACCGTCTTGTCCGTTGAATGTAGTTGGTCTATGGCCTTCCTCCAAGCACCTGATCACACATAGGGTTTCCGCTTGAGGTAGTAGCCAATTCTCATGTATGGAAAGTGGTAGTTCGGAGAGGAGTGAGTTCACCTTAGTTTCGAGAGCTCTTGCACGTGCTCGTGTCATTGGTCCTCTAGTCACTTGGTGAGATGATGGCAGGTCCATGGGGGTGACCTTGGGATGCTCCGCATCATCTCCCCTCCCTTGGGGAAGATCCGTCCTCGGATCAAATTCTTCATCACCATGGAAGGGCGAGAGGTCCTTAACATTGGAGATATCGCTCATGTTGTACTTGTCGCGGGGGAGGTCGATCTTGTAAGCGTTGTCGTTGTAGCATGCAAGCACCTTGAAGGGTCCGTCTGCTCGTGGTTGAAGTTTGGACTTGCGTTCTTGGGGAAAGCGGTCCTTGCGAGGGTGTAGCCACACGAGATCACCAATGTTGAAGACCATGGGGTGCTTGTTGATGTTGAGCTTGGTCGCAAGTCGTTGTACTTGGCGCTCGATAGTATGTCTTGTATCTTCATGCACCTTCTTTAGATGAGTCACATGTGCACTTGCGTCCAAATTGATGCGCTATTGGAGTGGTAGAGGGAGGATGTCCAATGGTGACAATGGGTTGAATTCATAGACGACCTCGAATGGGGACTTGCCGGTTGTTTAGTGTCTTGCTCGGTTGTAGGCGAACTCGGCGATAGGTAGGTACTCTTCCCACTCCTTGATGTTCTTCTTGATGAGTACTTGAAGTAGAGCGGAGAGTGTGCGGTTGGTCACCTCCATTTGGCCATCGGTTTGTGGATTATACGCCATGGAGAAGAGTAGCTTGATTCCGAGCTTGGCGCATAGGGTCTTACAAAAGTAGCTAAGGAACTTGACGTCGCGGTCCGAGACGATCATCCTTGGCATTCCATGTAGACGCAATATTTCCCTACAAAATAGATTAGCAACATGTGAAGCATCGTCTATCTTGTTGCAAGGAATGAAATGTGCCATCTTAGAGAAACGGTCCACAACGACAAATACCGAATCCTTTCCATTTCTAGTCCTAGGAAATCCAAGTACAAAATCCATGCTAATGTCTTCCCATGGTTGATATGGAATTGGGAGAGGCATGTAAAGGCCATGGGATTGAGCTTTAGACTTAGCTTTGCAACATGTAGAGCATCGGTTGGTGAAGCGGTTGACGCCGTGAAACATCTTGGGCCAATAGTAGTTCTTGGAGAGCGTGGCGAAAGTCTCGTCGCATCCAAAATTTCCCATTAAGCCTCCTCCATGAGATTCCTGCAAAAGCAACAAACGAAGATAAGACTCGGGAATGCAAAGCTTGTTAGATCTCATAAGATATCCATCTTTGAAGTAACAGCGTTCCCAAGAGGTGTGCATCAAACACTTGGCATAAGGAGTAGCAAAAGTAGGATCATGCTCATACAAGTCTTTTATATGCTCAAAGCCAATGACATCCAATTCAAGTTGAGTAACAAGCATGCATATGCGGGAAAGGGCATCCGCCACAATGTTTTCCTTACCTTTAATGTACTTGATAACATAAGGAAAATACTCAATAAATTCACTCCATTTAGCATGACGCTTGTTCAACTTGGTTTAGCCCTTAAGATACTTGAACGTTTCATGATCGGTATGAATGATAAATTCATGAGGGCGAAGATAGTGTTCCCATTCATGCAAAACACGGACTAAAGCATATAGCTCTGTGGCATAGATGGGATAATTGAGTTGTGCGCCGGAGAGTTTCTCACTAAAGTAAGCTATGGGGCGCTTCTCTTGTGTTAACACACCTCCCATGCCATTACCACTAACATCGCAATGAATCTCAAAGGGCTTGTCAAAGTTCGGTAAGGCAAGCACGGGAGCATGAGTAAGCAAATTCTTAAGCTCATTGAAAGCGGTATCTTGGGATGGTCCCCAAACAAAAGCCACATTCTTCTTGCTCAAAGCATGCAAAGGCGAGGCAATGGTGCTAAAATCTTTCACAAAGCGACGATAGAAACCCGTAAGGCCAAGAAAGCTACACACTTGATGCAAGTTGGTTGGTTGTGGCCAAGTTTTAATAGCATTGATCTTGGAGTCGTCAACATGAACACCCTTAGAAGAAACAACAAAACCCAAGAAAATGAGCTTATCAACACTGAAAAGGCATTTCTCCATGTTAGCAAAGAGATGCTCATTTTGAAGAGTTTGCAAAACGGTTCGGATATGGGTGACGTGATCTTGAAGAGATTTGCTATAAACAAGGATATCATCGAAGTAGACCACAACAAACACACCAATGTAAGGGCAAAAGACATGATTCATAAGACGCATAAAAGTACCCGGTGCTTCCGATAGACCCATAGGCATGACTAACCATTCATATAACCCAAACTTGGTTTTGAAAGCGGTTTTCTATACATCACCCTCTTGTATGCGAATTTGATAGTAACCACTCTTAAGATCAATTTTTGAAAAGATAGTGGCACCACTAAGTTCATCAAGCATATCATCAAGGCGTGGAATGGGGTACCTATAACGAATGGTGATAGCATTGATAGGTCTACAATCGGAGCACATGCGAAAGCTACCGTCTCGTTTTGGCACAAGAATGACCGGGACGGCACAAGGGCTAAAACTTTCACGCACATGTCCATGGTCTATGAGATGCTTTACTTGCCTTTGTATTTCTTTGGTTTCTTCGGGGTTGACGCGGTAGGGAGCTTTGTTCGGAAGAGGTGCTCCGGGGATGAGGTCGATGCGGTGCTCAATGCCTCGTAGTGGAGGTAGTCCCGGAGGTAGCTCCTCGGGGAAAACATCATGAAATTCCTACAAAAGCGAAGACAACACTAGAGGAAGAGTGTGAGAGGTGTTATCTTGTGGTTCATTGTCCTTGCACAAAAGGGCGTAGTGTAGGACACTAGATGGGTTCTCACACACTCCTCTTATCTCACTTTTGGTGGTAAATAGGACTAAGTTCTTCTTTTCGCTCATCGTGGAGGCGCTCGATTTGGGCTTGTGGCGCTCACTCTCTTTTTGGTCGCTCGCTCTCTCACCATTATCTCTGATACGTCTCCAACGTATCTATAATTTTTGATTGCTCCATGATATATTATCTACTGTTTTGGGCAATATTGGGCTTTATTATCCACTTTTATATTATTTTTGGGACTAACCTATTAACTGGAGGCCCAACCCAGATTTGTTGTTTTATGCCTATTTCAGTGTTTCGAAGAAAAGGAATATCAGACGGAGTCGAAACGGAACAAAATCAACTAGAGAAGTTATTTTTGGAACAAAAGCCACCCGATGGACTTGGACCCCACGTCAAGGAAGGAACGAGGAAGCCACGAGGGTGGGGGCGCGCCCACCCCCTAGGGCGCGCCCCCTGCCTCGTGGGGCCCTCGTGGCTCCCCTGACGTACTCCCTGCACCCATATATACCCACGTATCCTAAAACTTCCAGAACGGAGATTAGATCGGGAGTTCCACTGCCAGAAGCCTCTGTAGCCACCAAAAGCCAATCTAGACCCATTCCGGCACCCTGCCGGAGGGGGCAATCCTTCTCCGGTGGCCATCTTCATCATCCCGGTGCTCTCCATGACGAGGAGGGAGTAGTTCTCCCTCGGGGCTGAGGGTATGTACCAGTAGCTATGTGTTTGATCTCTCTCTCTCTCTCTCTCTCTCTCTCTCTCTCGTGTTCTTGAGATGATACGATCTTGATGTATCACGAGCTTTGCTATTATAGTTGGATCTTATGTTTCTCCTCCCCCTCTTCTCTCTTGTAATGAATTGAGTTTCCCCTTTGAAGTAATCTTATCGGATTGAGTCTTTAAAGATTTGAAACACTTGATGTATGTCTTGTCGTGGATATCTATGGTGACAATGGGATATCACGTGATTCACTTGATGTATGTTTTGGTGATCAACTTGAGGGTTCCGCCCATGAACCTATGCATAGGGGTTGGCACACGTTTTCGTCGTGATTCTCCGGTAGAACTTTGGGGCACTCTTTGAGGTCCTTTGTGTTGGTTGAATAGATGAATCTGAGATTGTGTGACGCATATCATATAATCATACCCATGGATACTTGAGGTGACATTGGAGTATCTAGGTGATATTAGGGTTTTGGTTGATTTGTGTCTTAAGGTGTTATTCTAGTACGAACTCTAGGGCTGTTTGTGACACTTATATGAATAGCCCAACGGATTGATTGGAAAGAATAACTTTGAGGTGGTTCCGTACCCTACCATAATCTCTTTGTTTGTTCTCCGCTATTAGTGACTTTGGAGTGACTCTTTGTTGCATGTTTAGGGATAGTTATGTGATCCAATTATGTTATTATTGTTGAGAGGACTTACACTAGTGAAAGTATGAACCCTAAGCCTTATTTCCACACATTGCAATACCATTTACGCTCAGTTTTACCTTTAGTTACCTTGCTGTTTTTATATTTTCAGATTACAAATACCTTTATCTACTATCCATATACCACTTGTTTCACCCTCTCTTCGCCGAACTAGTGCACCTATACATTTTACCATTGTATTGGGTGTGTTGGGGACACAAGAGACTCTTTGTTATTTGGTTGCAGGGTTGCTTGAGAGAGACCATCTTCATCCTACGCCTCCTATGGATTAATAAACCTTAGGTCATCCACTTGAGGGAAATTTGCTACTGTCCTACAAACCTCTGCACTTGGAGGCCCAACAACGTCTACAAGAAGAAGGTTGTGTTGTAGACATCAAGCTCTTTTCTGGCACCGTTGCCGGGGAGGTGAGTGCTTGAAGGTATATCTTTAGATCTTGCAATCGAGTCTTTTAGTTTCTTGTTTTATCACTAGTTTAGTATATAAAATAAAACTACAAAAAAATGGAATTGAGTTTGTCTCATACGCTTCATCTTTTAAATATCTTTCGTGAGTATGATGGAAAGGATAATTGTGCTCAAGTGCTAGAAGAAGAAATCTATAAAATGTTTGGCACTAAATATTTGAATGATGAGCATGATTGCAATGTTGTTAGTATGAATTCCTTGAATATCCATGATGCTAATGATATGCAAAGCCACAAGCTTGGGGAAGCTATGTTTGATGAAGATGATATTTTTTGTCCCCCAAGCTTTGATGAGCAAATTTATTATGATGAAAGCATGCCTCCTATCTATGATGATTATTGTGATGACACTTATGCTTTAAAGAATAATGATAACAATGAAACTTGTCATCTTGATTTCAATTTTCAATCCCATGATAGTTACTTTGTTGAGTTTGCTCCCACCACTATTAATGAGAAATTTTTTGCTTATGTGGAGAGTAATAAATTTTCTATGCTTGTAGATCATGAAAAGAATGATTTAGGTGCTGGTTATATTGTTTAATTCATTCATGATGCTACTGAAAATTATTATGAGGGAGGAATATATGCTTGTAGGAGTTGCAATAATATCAAGTTTCCTCTCTATGTGCTTAAAGTTTTGAAGTTATGCATGTTTTCCTTTCCTATGCAAGTTGATTCTTGTTACCATAAGTTGTTTGCTAACAAAATCCCTATGCATAGGAAGTGGGTTAGACTTAAATGTGCTAGTCATATTCTTCATGATGCTCTCTTTATGTTTCAATCCTTATCTTTATGTGAGCATCATTGACATCATCATGCCTAGCTAGGGGCGTTAAACGATAGCGCTTGTTGGGAGGCAACCCAATTTTATTTTTATTCCTCGCTTTTTGCTCCTGTTTAGTAATAAATAATTCATCTAGACTCTGTTTAGATGTGGTTTTATGCTTTTAATTAGTGTTCGTGCCAAGTAGAACCGTTGGGAAGACTTGGGGGAAGTCTTTGCGTTCATGCTGTAAGAAACAGAAACTTTAGTGCTCACGAGAATTGCTGCCATTTTTATTTGGATAGTGCTATTTAGTTCATTATTTTTGAAGATGATTAATAGATAAATTACTCAGGTCCAGCAATTTATTTGAGAATTTTATGTGTTCCATAAGTGTACGTTTGATCCATATTACTACAGACTGTTCTGTTTTTGACAGATTCTGTTTTTCATGTGTTGTTTACTTATTTTGATGAATCTATGGCTATTAAAATATTTTATAAACCATGGAGAAGTTGGAATACAGTAGGTTTAACACCAATATAAATAAATAATGAGTTCATTACAGTACCTTGAAGTGGTGATTTATCTTCTTATACTAATGGAGCTTACGAGTTTTCTGTTAAGTTTTGTGTTGTGAAGTTTTCAAGTTTTGGGTAAGGATTCGATGGACTATGGAACAAGGAGTGGTAAGAGCCTAAGCTTGGGGATGCCCAAGGCACCCCAAGGTAATATTCAAGGACAACCAAGAGCCTAAGCTTGGGGATGCCCCGGAAGGCATCCCTCTTTCGTCTTCGTTCATCGGTAACTTTACTTGGAGCTATATTTTTATTCGCCACATGATATGTGTTTTGCTTGGAGCGTCAGTTTATTTTGTTAGGATTTGCTTGCTGATATTTAGAACAATGTTTTGCATCTTTTATTTCAATAAAAGTGGCATTGATAGCCTTTACTATGCCTATGTTACAAGTATACATGTTGCTGTTTGAAAACAGAAAGTTTACCGCTGTTGCAATAATTCCCTAGAAAAGTAAGAATGTGATAAAATGTTGAAACCTTTTGCATATTCATATATGATAAATTTACTACAGTGGGAATTTTCTTTCATAATTTTTGGAGCTAGGGAAGTATGGATGTTGCAGCATTCTTTACAGACTATCCTGTTTAGGCAGATTGCTGTTATGTTTGCATTGTTTGCATATGGTTGCTTCTTTAATGATTCTATTTGAGGATAGGACTATTAAATATGCAGAGCATTTAGTATGCAATGTTGAATAATAATTTTAGTGATTTGCTACAGTAGAGTATGATAAGGTTTTTGCAATGGTTTATACTAACTTATCTCACGAGTCCTTGTTGAGTTTTGTGTGGATGAAGCTTTTGAGATTTAGGGAGACCTTGATATGAGAGGAACTAAGGAGACACAAAAGATCAAGCTTGGGGATGCCCAAGGCACCCCAAGATAATATTTCAAGAAGTCTCAAGCATCTAAGCTTGGGGATGCCCCGGTTGGCATCCCACCTTTCTTCTTCAATAACTATCGGTTAGTATCGGTTGATCGTAAGTTTTTGCTTCTTCACATGATGCTTGAAATTCTTAGAATGTCATTTTATTTTGCTTTGCTTGCTGTTTGAATAGAATACCAAGATAAGAAATTATTAAATGTTAGAGAGTCTTCACATAGTTGCATAATTATTCAACTACTCATTGATCTTCACTTATATCTTTCGGAGTAGTTTGTCATTTGCTCTAGTGCTTCACTTATATCTTTTAGAGCATGGTGGTAGTTTTATTTTGAAGAAATAGATGAACTATCATGCTTCACTTAGATTATTTTGAGAGTCTTAAATAGCATGGTAATTTGCTTAAAATCCTAATATGCTAGGTATTCAAGAATAATAAAATTCTCTTATGAGTGTGTTGAATACTAAGAGAAGTTTGATACTTGATGATTGTTTTGAGATATGAGGATGGTGATATTAGAGTCATGCTAGTTGAGTGGTTATGAATTTGAGAAATACTTGCGTTGAAGTTTGTGATTCCCGTAGCATGCACGTATGGTGAACCGTTATGTGATGAAGTCAGAGCATGATTTATTTATTGATTGTCTTCCTTATGAGTGGCTGTCGGGGACGAGCGATGGTCTTTTCCTACCAATCTATCCCCCTAGGAGCATGCACATAGTACTTTGTTTTGATAACTAATAGATTTTTGCAATAACTATGTGAGTTCTTTATGACTAATGTTGAGTCCATGGATTATACACACTCTCACCCTTCCACCATTGCTAGCCTCTCTTGTACCGCGCAACTTTCGCCGGTACCATACACCCACCATATACCTTCCTCAAAACAGCCACCATACCTACCTATTATGGCATTTCCATAGCCATTCCGAGATATATTGCCATGCAACTTTCCACCATTCTGTTCATCATGACACATTCATCATTGTCATATTGCTTAGCATGATCATGTAGTTGACATAGTATTTGTGGCAAAGCCACTATTCATGATTCGTTCATACTTGTCACTCTTGATTCATTGCATATCCCGGTACACCACCGGAGGCATTCATATAGAGTCATAATTTGTTCTAGTATCGAGTTGTATCATTGAGTTGTAAATAAATAGAAGTGTGATGATCATCATTCAATAGAGCATTGTACCCCAAAAAAAGAGAAAGGCCATAAAAAAGAAAGGCCAATAAAATAAAATAAAGGCCAAATAAAAAAAGAAAGGCCAAAAAAGGGGGACAATGCTACTATCCTTTTACCACACTTGTGCTTCAAAGTAGCACCATGATCTTCATGATAGAGAGTCTCCTATGTTGTCACTTTCATATACTAGTGGGAATCTTTAATTATAGAACTTGGCTTGTATATTCGAATGACGGGCTTCCTCAAAATGCCCTAGGTCTTCGTGAGCAAGCGAGTTGGATGCACACCCACTAGTTTCTTTTGTTGAGCTTTCATATACTTATAGCTCTAGTGCATCCGTTGCATGGCAATCCCTACTCACTCACATTGATAGCTATTGATGGGCATCTCCATAGCCCGTTGATACGCCTAGTCGACGTGAGACTATCTTTTCCCTTTTTGTCCTCTCCACAACCACCATTCTATTCCACCTATAGTGCTATGTCCATGGCTCACGCTCATGTATTGCGTGAAGATTGAAAAAGTTTGAGAACATCAAAAGTATGAAACAATTGCTTGGCTTGTCATCGGGGTTGTGCATGATTTAAATATTTTGTGTGGTGAAGATAGAGCATAGCCAGACTATATGATTTTGTAGGGATAACTTTCTTTGGCCATGTTATTTTGAGAAGACATGATTGCTTAGTTAGTATGCTTGAAGTATTATTATTTCTATGTCAATATGAACTTTTATCTTGAATCTTATGGATCTGAATATTCATACCACAATTAAGAAGAATTGCATTGAAATTATGCCAAGTAGCACTCCGCATCAAAAATTCTGTTTTTATCATTTACCTACTCGAGGACGAGCAGGAATTAAGCTTGGGGATGCTGATACGTCTCCAACGTATCTATATTTTTTGATTGCTCCATGCTATATTATCTACTGTTTTGGGCAATATTGGACTTTATTATCCACTTTTATATTATTTTTGGGATTAACCTATTAACCGGAGGCCCAGCCCAGATTTGCTGTTTTATGCCTATTTCAGTGCTTCGAAGAAAAGGAATATCAGACGGAGTCGAAACGGAATGAAATCAACTAGAGAAGTTATTTTTGGAATGAAAGCCACCCGATGGACTTGGACCCCACGTCAAGGAAGGAACGAGGAAGCCACGAGGGTGGGGGGGCACGCCCACCCCCCTAGGGCGCGCCCCTTGCCTCGTGGGGCCCTCGTGGCTCCCCTGACATACTCCCTGCACCCATATATACCCACATATCCTAAAACTTCCAGAACAGAGATTAGATTGGGAGTTCCGCCGCCAGAAGCCTCCGTAGCCACCGAAAGCCAATCTAGACCCATTCCGGCACCCTGCCGGAGGGGGCAATCCTTCTCCGGTGGCCATCTTCATCATCCCGGTGCTGTCCATGATGAGGAGGGAGTAGTTCTCCCTCGGGGCTGAGGGTATGTACCAGTAGCTATGTGTTTGATCTCTCTCTCTCTCTCTCTCTCTCGTGTTCTTGAGATGATACGATCTTGATGTATCGTGAGCTTTGCTATTATAGTTGGATCTTATGTTTCTCCTCCCCCTCTTCTCTCTTGTAATGAATTGAGTTTCCCCTTTGAAGTAATCTTATTGGATTGAGTCTTTAAAGATTTGAGAACACTTGATGTATGTCTTGCCATGGATATTTGTGGTGACAATGGGATATCACGTGATTCACTTGATGTATGTTTTGGTGATCAACTTGCGGGTTCCGCCCATGAACCTATGCATAGGGGTTGGCACACGTTTTCATCGTGATTCTCCGGTAGAACTTTGGGGCACTCTTTGAGGTCCTTTGTGTTGGTTGAATAGATGAATCTGAGATTGTGTGACGCATATCGTATAATCATACCCAGGGATACTTGAGGTGACATTGGAGTATCTAGGTGACATTAGGGTTTTGGTTGATTTGTGTCTTAAGGTGTTATTCTAGTACGAACTCTAGGGCTGTTTGTAACACTTATATGAATAGCCCAATGGATTGATTGGAAAGAATAACTTTGAGGTGGTTTCGTACCCTACCATAATCTCTTCGTTCGTTCTCCGCTATTAGTGACTTTGGAGTGACTCTTTGTTGCATGTTGAGGGATAGTTATGTGATCCAATTATGTTATTATTGTTGAGAGGACTTACACTAGTGAAAGTATCAACCCTAGGCCTTATTTCCACACATTGCAATACCGTTTACGCTCAGTTTTACCTTTAGTTACCTTGTTGTTTTTATATATTTCAGATTACAAATACCTTTATCTACTATCCATATACCACTTGTTTCACCCTCTCTTCGCCGAACTAGTGCACCTATACAATTTACCATTGTATTGGGTGTGTTGGGGACACAAGATACTCTTTGTTATCTGGTTGCAGGGTTGCTTGAGAGAGACCATCTTCATCCTACGCCTCCTACGGATTGATAAACCTTAGGTCATCCACTTGAGGGAAATTTGCGACTGTCCTACAAACCTCTGCACTTGGAGGCCCAACAACGTCTACAAGAAGAAGGTTGTGTAGTAGACATCAATCTCCATGTTGGGTGGCTTGCTTGTCGGCGATCACTTGACTTGGAGACATGGGATGAAGTACGTACTCCTTTCCCTTCATCTTGAAGATGTAGTGGTTAGTTCAGCCGTTGTGGATGACTCCTCTATCAAATTGCCATGTGCGTCCAAGGAGAAGGTGGCAAACGGTCATTAGAACGATGTCACACTCCAAAGTGTCTTCATAGGCGCCAATTTTGAAGGAGACTTGTACTCGATGCTCAACTTGGAGAGTGCCGGAGTCGCTAAGCCATTGAACTTTGTAGGGATGTGGGTGCTTCGTCTTGGGCAATTGGAGCTTGGAGCAAAGTTCGTTACTTGCGAGATTATGACAACTCCCTCCATCGATGATGACCTTGACGGATCTTCCATTGATGCCGACCTTGGTGTGGAATATGTGGCATCTTTGGTCTTCGTTTTGGTGATGTTGGGGAGTCAAGACCTTGGAGACAACAAGAGCGGGACTTGAATCTTCATCACAAAAGACTTGTTCCTCTTCATCGTTCACTTGCCGGTGCATGGCGACTTGCTCAAGAGCGTCCATTTATCCTTCACTCACTGAGTCGTAGGTGCCGTCGTCATTGAGGATCATGGTCCGCTTGTTGGTGTACTCATAGGACTTGTGGCCTCGGCCTCCGCATGTGAAGCATTTGAAGGAACTCATCTTGACGGTCTCATCGGTCGGAGTGGATGATGATGAAGCTCTCGGCTTGAAGTTGCTTGTAGTAGGAGGATGACTTGGAGTTGACGAAGCTTTCTTAGAACTTGACTTGTCGACGTTGCTTGTAGAAGTCCTGGTAGACGGTATTGGAGTCATTAAAGCTTGGTTGTTGGAGAAGCCGTAGGACTTGGATGAGAACTTGGCATACTTGAAATCGTCTTGCACTTGACGTTTTGCTTTTGTAGCTTGATGCACTAGCTCGATGAGGTTTGAGTATGGTTGGAAGTCGGCGATCTTCTTGATGGGATGGTTGAGTCCATTCAAGAAACGTGCCATAATTTACTCATCATATTCCGTGATGTTGGCTCTTATCATGGCAATCTCCATCTCCTTGTAGTACTCTTCAACGCTCTTGGTTCCTTGCTTGGGTAGTTGGAGTTTCTTGAAGAGGTCACAGTTGTAGTAGGTAGGCACAAAGCGTGCTCTCATGATATCCTTCATTTGCACCCAAGTAGTGATGGGTGGTTCACCTCTTGCCTCTCGGCACTCGATAACTTGTTCCCACCAAATGATGGCATAGTCTTGGAACTCAAGGGATGCCATCGCGATCTTTTTCTCTTCTTCGTAGTTGTGGAAAAAGAAGATTTTTTCAACCTTCAATGCCCATGAAAGATACCCTTCTGGATCGTTGCTTCCATTGAACTTGGGCATGGTGAACTTGAGTTTTCCATAGCGTTGCTCTTCATTGTGTTGGGGTCGGGGATGATGACACCCATGTTGTTGATGATTGTCAAGATCGTGTTGCTCTTGGTGAGGAGGGTTGTCAACCTCATGTTGCTCTTGTCGTGGAGGATTTCCATTGTCATCATGCGCTTGATGAACTTGATGTTCTTGGCGACCTTGTGGAGGAGCTTGTCGAGCTCGAGGAACTTGACGATGCACGCGAGCTTGAAATCTTCGTTCGTGAGCTTCTTCGCGAAGTGCTTCCTCTTGTTCACGCCGATGGCGATTGCGTGTGGCGACGGCGTGACTTGAATCTTGAAGGGCACGTTGCGCCTCAAGTGCTTGAGCTTCACGGAGTTGTTGTTCTTGGCGTTGTGCCTCGGCATCTTGTGCATCTTGGTGTAGACGCGCGCGCTCTTCCTCTTCATGTTGGCGTTGTCGTTGCCGTTCTCGTGCTAGCGCAAAAGCTGCTTGGGTTTGACGTTGTTGGTGCTCTTGAGAGTTGGTGTCGCGTAGAGGATTGAGGCTTGCATGACGATCGTTGCGCGTGGCACGTCGAAGAGTGTTCGACATCGGTGTACTTGAGTCGGAGAGGGTGAAGTCGGAGTGTTGACTTGAGCGGCTCCTTCTTGATGAAGACAAAGTGGAAGAAGAGCGGTTGAGCAACAAAGCACGAATCTTGTCCATTCTTGCGTTGTTCTCTTGCTTGTGATCGTCGAGCTTGTGGTCGAAGTATTCCCTTGTACGTTGCTCGGAGAGTCGCAAGTCGGCGGCGAGGTTGTCGATGCGTTCACTCATTGCTTGTTGCTCTTGATGCAAAGCACGTTGTGCACCAAAGAGGTGGCTCTTGGTGACGTAGGAGTTCATGTCATCGTCATGCTCAATGAAGAGTGGGTTGGTTGAAGTACTTAGCCTATCCATCATTCCAAGATAAAAATGTGAGTGGTAGAAAGAGAAGAACGAATACCAAATGTACCTTGACCGAAGTTGAAAGTGGATCAATGATCACTCCAATGTGGACAAGGAAATAACACAATTGGTACCAATTCTTGTCGGTTTCTCACACCTACACAAGTAAAAGCTTATGGTGGAGCTTGGTTAGGATGGTGGCACAAAATGTGATGCAATTGTAAGTGAGCTTTAATAATGTTGGAAAAGATTCGCAAGATTGCAATGCAATAAGTAGACCAAGCAATATAAGGTACACGAAAATACACACGCAAAAAGATAAGTGGGGTTGTGCAACCAAGGATGAGCCAAAATGTGGAACCCAGAAAAATGCTCTTGTTGCACAACACTAGAGAGACGCTAGCATGATTGCACAATAGGAGGATACAAGACTTGTGCACAACCTACTAAGCAAAAATGCAACGACTTCTATCCCAAGTATGCTCTATGCAAGGTGTTTCTATGATATGATCCAAGATGATCGAGTATGAGAATCTTAATGTTGTATGATGCTATGGTTCTTGCTTAAAAGCTCTTTGCTTATCTTTCCCTTTTGCTTAAAAGCTTGTTTGGCTCTTTGTTGTTTGAGCTGTTTTCTCATGCAATTCTTGACGAACCAAGATAGCAATTGTGTATGCGATGACAACCTTGTGACACAAGAGATGATACCAAGATATGCAACAATGATGTATGTATGCTATGGGAAGTATGATCACTAATGTGCACAAGTCTCGTTGCTGGCAATACTCAAAGGCTAGTCTCGATGGGTAAGCGACGCCAAGGAGTAAGGCTATGATGGCTATCAAAGTAATGGCAAGAGTGATATGTCCGATACCAAGATGAGGTTACCATTTCTTGCATACGGTATGGTGTCAAAATGGTGGCACGAATACCAAGATGTAATCGAGGTGGTCGTTGTTGATGGCGCGTCCGTGGAGAAGATGAGCGGCGGTGATGTTGATGTCGAACCGTACCTAGATAGCCGAAACACAAAAGGACACGGAACCGCAACTCAAATTCTCAAAGCTCGAAGTGGCAACACCCGTCGGAGTACGGAGTGGGTAAGCAATGGTGGTGGTATGCGTAAGTGGTGATGGTGTATAGGTGGTAGGAGTGCGTATGCAGAATTGTGGGGCGGTGGTGGTGACTAAACTCAAAAAATTCAGTTTCTTCAGGGTTCGTCGGACGTCCGGGCTGGGCCGGTCGTCCGGTCGTCGGATGTCCGATGGGGGTCGCACGTCCGGTGCCTGGGCGAATTTCGGGCACGGGATGAACTTCACGTGGGCGGGGTGGATGGGGAGAAAATCATTGAATCCAGGCGATTTCGTGGATGGAAAAGGTGGGAAAAGGGGGCAAAAGCTAGATCCACTCAAAACAAAGCAAATCCATGGATCAAATCCAACAAAATTCCAACACACCAACAAATCACAAAAAAAAATTTGGGGCTATTTTTGTGGGGAATTTTCGAATTAGGGACTAAATCAACAAAAACTAGGCTAGCAACACAATGGGGAGGCTCCGAAATCATGATCAACGTGGCTCTTGATACCAAGATGATGTAGGGTGGAACCCTATTCGGCCGATCTTTCACGAAAGGAGCGGATCTCGCAAAGAACACGAAGAGGGAAACGAGGGAAAACACGGGGAAAACACAAAAGAAACACTAAACCAACAAGAGATAGTCACACATGTGCTAGATCCTCGAGTACATAAGAGTTCACACGGTACACGATCAACTAGGGACGATACAAAGGTAGCCGGTCGTCTCTGTGAGGAGGTCTTGATGTTCTTCTCCGCAAGGAGGTCTTGAATCCAAAGGGATCTTCTCCGAAGAGGGGCCGCAGTCTCTCTCGTGGAGTAGATCCGATGTGGATGAGCAATGCTATATCTCTAAATATGAGCTAAACCAATGCTAACCCTAGCTAGAAGGAATAGGAGGTCTATTTATAGCCTTAGTGCAAAAGGGGGCGAAGTGGGGGGATACATGGGCCGCGGCCCAACTCATGGCAGCACACAGGCACCGGACGTCCGGGAGTCACCGGTCGTCCGAAGGCTCGCGAGGGTCCGGACGTCCGGTGCCTGTCGGACGTCCTTAGATTCGGCTCGGGTGGACTTCGGTCGGACGTCCGGTCGGGGTCGGACGTCTGGACCCTGGAGGTCGTCGGTCGTCCATAGCGCTTCGGAAGTCTGTAGTTTTGGCTCGGGTATGGAAGTGTCAGTCGTCCGGAGAGGGCCGGACGTCCGGAGCCTGGAGGTCGTCGGACATCCGGGGTTCGTGAGTCGTCCGGAGCCTGGGGACTTCAAGAAGTTCTTCTTCTTGTCCCGTCAACTTGGCGTCCTCACCGTCTTGTCCGTTGAATGTAGTTGGTCCGTGGCCTTCCTCCAAGCACCTGATCACACATAGGGTTTCCGCTTGATGTAGTAGCCAATTCTCATGCATGGTAAGTGGTAGTTCGGAGAGGAGTGAGTTCACCTTACTTTCGAGAGCTCTTGCACGTGCTCGTGTCATTGGTCCGCTAGTCACTTGGTGAGACGATGGTAGGTCCATGGGGATGACCTTGGGATGCTCCGCATCAGTTAGGGCCCACTCAAAGATACACCGTTTAAAGATTTAAAAGAGAGATTGCACCGGTGGAATTAAATGGCTTGAATGAGATAACAACCATGAAATGGAACAAACAGATTGAGAATGGAAATGCGAATCTTCCGAGATATCTTCTGCACTCCGGAACAAATGGAAAGCGAGAGGTGAATGATTATGAGAGGCTTAGATAAGAACTTCCAACATGGATATCATGTGAAACAAAAGGAAGAGATATAATCAACACCGAAGCTTGAATTGAATACACCAGAGAAAAAAATGTAACGAAGAATGATGAACTTGAATCTTCCTTAGTATCTTCCTGAGAATCACTGGATAAGAACATGAAGGAAAAGAATGAAGAGACTTCCCACCAATAAAAGGATACTTGAATAAGAAATCTGATTCCTTGAAGGAAAAGGGTGGGAGGGCGGGAAAACAAAGGCAACTTGGAGCAGATGGAATGGAACAAACACCGCTGAGAAGAACTTAGAATTGATCTTGCGGATGTTGAAAATGATCGGATCCACTTGAAGAGAAGCACACCGGTAGAAAAGAATTAACATGACCATCTCGATGATCAATAAGGATTAGTATACACATAGGAATGTGAGAACACCACACAGGGAAGGTATGGAATCAACACTTAACATCGAAGCAACTCGAATACCACAACAAAAACAAAACAAGGATTTGGCTCGCAGAATAAGCCGGAACAAACATATGATAGACCCCATATCGTATCATGTGTCTGTTGGAAGGATATCCTACATGATACTTGAATTCCCGCTTATAAACTCCCGAAACTTACTGGTTATGCAATCAGGTGTTGGGGATACAGGGGAAGCATAATATCTCACCCAAACTAACAATCCCTACATCCAGCTGTATCCATCCTTCAACACATAACCAAGAAACCTTCGGAAATCATGTACCTCAACCTTCGAAAAGGATCCGTTATACGAGTTATGGCAATACTCCCGAACTCCCGCCCCAGTACTGGGTGGCGTCGAGGTTATCTCACCAACAACTGCATAAAAGAGATTTTCGATGTCTTCGAACTCAGGTATTCCATAACTGCAACGATAAAATTGTGACGACAACACCTCGGAGCTCAACTCCCCGGGACACTGCCACAACCCCTAAATGCCAGGAGGCACCAAGAACAATGTTCTTGTCACAAGACTATCAGAACGATTCCAAGATACCCGCGTGATCCTAATTTTTTTCGTGAAATTTGAGGAGAGGGAAGTCAAAACTTCTACATCAGGAGGCCTCACCAGAGCAACGAAGGGACTGAGGAGTAAAAAGAATCCTACTCTCCGATATATATATATATATATATATATATATATATATATATATATATATAAAATCCTAAGACTCAAAACATTTTGTTCTAGACTCAACAACGTCAGCGATTCGATCAAGCAGGGGGCTCCTAAGTCAGGGATGGCTCTGATACCAACTTGTAACACCCACAATGCGGCTATATCTCCCACTTGTCGGGGCATGACTTAGAGGCATAGCCGCATGGTAGTTTTGTCACAAGAGGGGTAATCTTCACACAATCCCACGTACTGAATAAGAAAGGGATAAAGAGTTGGCTTACAATCGCCACTTCACACAACACATAAACCGACTACGGTCAAATCCGAATAAAAAGGAAGATAAACCCCAAATGCTAGATCCCCGATCGTCCCAACTGGGCTCCACTACTGATCATCCGGAAAAGAAACATAACAACGACAAAGATCTTCATCGAGCTCCCACTTGAGCTCGGTTGCGTCACCTGCACTGGTATCATCGGCACCTGCAACTGTTTGGAAGTATCTGTGAGTCACGAGGACTCAGCAATCTCACACCCGCGAGATCAAGACTATTTAAGCTTATGGGTAGGATAGGGTAATGAGGTGCAGCTGCAGCAAGCACTTGTCGGATTTCGGGTTCTGGCAGACCCTTGAGGTTCGAACACTGGGGTGTGCGCGAAGATCTCTCCCCTACCGATCTACGTCCAATCTCCTCGCGTGATCTAAGCTGGAAACAACGAACAACACAAGGGACACGAATACTGGTTCGGGCCACCGTTGTGGTGTAATACCATACTACAGTGTGTGGTGTGGTGGATTGCCTCGGGGGCTGATGATGAACAGTACAAGGGAAGAACAGCCTCGCGAGAGGTGTTCTTGAGCTGGTGCGATGAACTACTGGGGCGAGTTCAGTCGACTCTTTCTCTCTCTGCTAGGGTTCTATCACATCTCTAGCCGTCTCTCTTTTACCCCCCTTGGGTGTCTCCTTCCTTCTGTGGTGGCTAGCTCTATTTATAGGGGCCGTGGGCCTCTCCCCAAATAATGAGCGAGAAGGGCGCCAACAATTGGCCATTTTGAAGGGGAACATCTAGTACAAGTTATCCTGGCCAAAGGTGGTCTTCGGCTGCCAAAAGCTCTGGTGATGACGCCGTCTTGGGCTCCACGGTGACCTCCGTCCTGCCGCTCTGCTGGTCTTGGTCTCGTTGCACTGGAATGGTAACCTTTGCTCGATGCCTTGGCCTGTGCTTGCCCCCTTTGCACCAAAGGGGAAACAAGGACACTGCGCAGGCTGGCGCCCACCTGGTCTCGATCGTCATGGCTTGCATCATGGGCTCCTCGCGAGGTACCCCTGCCTTGATCTCTCCGCCTCCTCGCGAGCCTGCCTGATGAGGCTGCCTCCGAGGAAGCTTTCCGTCGTCCGCCCCGCGAGGCTTGGCCCCTCGCGAGGGTCTTGAGCTTGAGCTGATGAAGATGGGCCGCGCTGGGCCCCCCACTTGAGCCACGCCGCAGGCAGGCAAGTCTGGGGACCCCCGTTCCCAGAACGCCGATAGTAGCCCCCGGGCCCAAGGCACGCCCGGGTTTGGCCTAGCAGGGAAGCGAAGGGGCAAGCGCGAAGCGCCGCGGGCCCCAACAGCCTGCAGCCTTGGGTGCCGCATGGAGATTGATTGGTCGTGGGCGTCTACGCTTCCCACGACGCTTCGACAACTGTCCATCTGACAAAAGAGGTGCCCGGGCCAGACTTACTTGCTTTGTTCTTGTCCGCATCGCCCCAGATCCCCTTTCTCGCTCTCCTCCTTCTTGCTTCCGAAATCCTCCAGATCTGTCTCAATCCTTCTCGCCCGGCACACCATGGCGCCTCGCAAGTCCCCGACCGAGGCCTGGTACTCGCCGGCCCTAGATTCCCCGAACTTGCCAAAGAAGAACCTCCTCACGCGCCTGATGACGGTGGCGCAGGGCAGCAAGGGGGCGACTGTGCTCAAGGCCGGCTCCAACCAGCCTGAAAGCAGGGGGAGCACCTTCTATCCGCTTTTTGTGAGCGCCATCGTCGTCGGTCTGGTGCCTCCTTTCTCTGAGTTCTTCTTTGCTGTTCTCCACCAGTACAACTTGCAGGCTCTGCATCTCCACCCCAACTCTGTTCTTTTCCTGGCGATTTTTGCTTACTACTGTGAGGCTCATGTCGGGGTAAAGCCCTCGGTGGCCTTGTTGCGCCACTATTTTTCCCTCCGGGTTTCTGGTGGCCATGTCTCCGCATGTGCGAGCTTCATCGCATACTCCAATTCCAATGCTATCTCGAAGCCTGGGAAGAGAATCGAAGGATTCCGGAGCAAGTGGGTCATGGTGGACGTCGGGCGCCTCCACCCCCGTCTGGTGTTGCCTACGGGGCAGCCCAAGGCTGTCGACGTGTGGTCCCGCACGGAGCTCGTCGACCCCCGTGCGAGGGCGGTGCTGAAGAGGATGAATGCGGACCTGAGGCCGAGCAACTTGGGGACGGCGAAGCTGACTGGAGCCACGCTCCTGAGGGAGTTCTTGGAGCACCGGGTGGCTCCACTCCAGGAGCACTCGCTCCTGTTGTGGAGGCTTGGGGAAGCGGACGCGGCCTTGCGCCTAAGCTCTGAGGCCCTGACCGATGAGAATCTGGTCACAGCCCTTCATTCCTTGGTTGGGGGAGACGTGGCGAAGCCGGTGGGCGCCCCCGCCCCCCTGTTCCTTCGCGATGATTGGGAGCAGGTGGTGAACGCCATGCCCACCTTAATGGCGATGGGCTGGTGCCCGCAGAAGCTCCCGAGGGTCTTGCGGCACTGGTGATGGTGAACATGTCCTCCGACAGCTCCAGCGAGAGCGATGGGGAAGAAGAGGCGGAGGAAGAAGAATCTGACTCTGAGGAGACTGGCGAGGAGTCGAGGGAGTCTTTCCCTCGGCTCAGGTCCCAGGTCATTCGCTCCATGCTGGATGACGATGAGGTCGGCGCCAGGCGAGGAGGGGAGGACTCTCCCTTGGTCGCGAGGAAGGGCAGGTCGGGGCTAGTTCCCCCAGGGTCTGCTCTGGTCCCTAAGCGATCCGAGACCAGCTCCAGCCCTCCTGACGTGCCTTCTGCTTCCGAGCCTCCCGAGGCTGACCCCAGCTGCAGGCTCTCGGGCTTCAAGTTTGGCCGGAGGTTGCTTGGGTCCGCGAGCGATGACCAGTAAGTGCTCGGTTCGTGCTTTGCTTGGTTTCTGCCGCCGAGGCTTGACGTCCATATTCTTTTCTTAGGTTGGCGCCTACGGCGAAGAGGTTGAAAGGGGCTTCCGCGGCCCCGCTTGGGGCGAGTCCACCTGCCGGGATGGCGCCTTCGTCCACTAAGGGGAACGACGGCACGGCTCGCGCCTCCCCTGCCCGGTCGTCTTCGCGAGGCTGACTGGGACACCTCGACGAGGAGTCAGCCCCCGTGGCTCCGCTGACCCTAGAGTCGACTGCGCTCGATGCTGCAGCCGGGGCAGCCAAGGCCCAGGGGGTTCCTTCATGCCAAGCCGTGATCACGCTGCCGTCTTCTTCGTCTGCTCTGCCGGTTCCCGCTTCTTCTGTTCCCTCTGCCGTCGTCCTAGACCAGGTCGCCAGCGAACTGAGCCAGCTGCAGGAGGATCTTCTGAGCGCAGACCCTCGCCTAGCGGCCGGGCGCTTGGAGTTAGCTTCTGGCTGGGCCCGTTCCACTGCCTTCGTCCGAGCAGCACTGAGCCAGGCCATGGCGGCCTCCGAGGGGGAGAGGCAGGCTGCCAACCAAGCCAAGGCTGCTCGCGACGCTGCCCTGGGCGATGCTGAGGCTGCCAAGGCTCGCTGCGAGGCACTGGAGACCGAGCTGCAAGGCCTACGCGACGAGTTCGCCAAGGAGGTCCACGGCCGCCAGGAGAAAGAGAAGGATATGAAGGCTCGGGAGGCTGCCGTCAAGGACCGGGACGTCAAGCTTGACGACCGCCACGGCCGGTTGGAGATGCTGGAGCGGTCGCTGAAGGTGGAGAGGACCGAGCTAGACGCCAAGGCGAAGGTCCTGGCGGAGGATTGGGTGGCCTTCGCAAAGATGGAGAAGAGGGCTCGTGCCATGCCAAAGACGCTTTACGAGAGCGGCTTGGAGGAGCCGCTGGCCGGTGCGGAGGACGGCCCTGCTGAGCTGCTTCCCTTCCTGGTCCGTGCGCTTGAAGATGTCATAGACGGCCTTGGCCCTATGGCCGAGGCCGAGGTGCGTGCCCTGTTTTCTGCGGCGTTGACGCATGTCCTCAGCCACGTCTACCTGCGCGACCCCGACGTCAACTTCGATAGCCCGCTGGAACCCGTGAGCGGCGACCTTGCCGCTGCTGCCGTTGAGGCCATGAATGACCGAGCCGAAGCTTTGCTGACCTTCAGCGTCTTGCCCGGGCGCGGTGCCGCTAGCTCCGCGGCCCCAGGAGGCGGGGTCGCCCAGCGCGACTCCACCACAGGCGGCGGCGCCACTGGAGAGTGATCCCTTCGCGGCTTCTGTCCTGTTTTTATTCCTGCAACATGCACCATGCCTCGCGGAGGCGTTTAAACTTGTGTTTGACGTCGTGAAACAATTTATGGCTTGTAATATTTGCTTTGAATTTCCTGGAATTTGCATTTTTCTCCCCTACTTGCTCACGCTCTACGTCGGCAGGGCCCGGCCTCGCGCATACCTCACCCAGCGTTAGCCCCGAACGGAAACCAGGACGGGACTAAGGAGTGAGGGGCTACGTGGCAAGTTAGTCTCCTGAGTCGCGATGCTCAGGAGTCCCCCTTGACGCATAAGCAACAAGTAGGAAAGGGGGGGGGGACGAGGAGTGGATTGATCATTCTGCGTCGGCAGGGCTCGGCCCCACACATACCTCACCCAGTGTTAGCCCCGACCGGAAACCAGGACGGGACTAAGGAGTGAGGGGCTACGGGGCAAGTTAGGCTCCTGAGTCGCGATGCTCAGGAGTCCCCCTTGACGCACAAGCAACAAGTAGGAAACAGGGGGACGAGGAGTGGATTGATCGTTCTGCGTCGGCAGGGCCCGGCCCCGCGCATACCTCACCCAGCGTGAGCCCCGACCGGAAACCAGGACGGGACTAAGGAGTGAGGGGCTACGGGGCAAGTTAGGCTCCCGAGTCGCGATGCTTAGGAGTCCCCCTTGACGTTCAAACGGGTTTCCATACCTTGGCTTCGCTCGGGGTGGGGCGCGTGACGACCAGGTCCGGGGGACCTGGCTGGGTGGCGTGCGCTCGGGCAAGACCCGGGCGTAGCCCCCGCATCCAGCCCCCTTGCGTGGCGCTCCCGAGGGGAGGCATTGCGATGGTGCCGGACACTGAGCTCTGGGCTCCCTGAGGTTGGTACGGCCGTAGGCCGCCCTCAGTTGTTTATCACCAGCGCGGAGCATAGCGCTTCCGTATGTGTATGGGCATAGCCGCTCCTTGACAGTGTCATCAGCCAGCGCGGAGCATGGTGCTTCCACTGGTACGTGGGAGGGGGCTCCCCTCCGGGAGGAGCCCCCGGGGCGTGTACAGCCCCGCCCTGACATGTGGCCGGCACGGTAGGGCTAGGAGAGGTATATCTGGGCACTCGTGAGCCAGCGCGGGACTCACGAGGCTGGTTGCGCCTGGCTCTGGGCCTTTATCAATGGTGTGTTCCTGCAGGGTGGTTAGAATGCAATTGCTCTACGTCCTCAGGTCCCAGCCCTCGAGCAAGCTCAGCCGCCGCTGGTATGACAGGTCGCAATGCCGTGGGTCAAGGCCATGGGGTGAGGGCTGGAGAGCCAGTAGGAGCCCATGAGTCGCGATGCTCAGGTACCCCCCTTTTAACGTGCAAGCGCTTTGCATGAAAGCGGAGAAGTCCGCGATAAGCAGTAGGTGACAATTAAGCGCAAAAGAGCAAATTCATTTTAAGTAGACGCGGGAAAGGCAAACGCCGTAGGGCCAGGCTCGAGCAGCTCGGGGATGATGCAGCCTGAGGGGCGCCCCCAACAAGGTAAGTAAAGAGCGTAAGCAAAACGGATACATGCCGCAGGGACGGACCCACGCGACCTGGGAATGATGCGGCCCTGTGGGCGCTCCCAGCTAAAAACGGAAGTTAGAAAGATGTCACCTGGTGTTGTTGAAGTTGAAGTGATGCTGAAGAAGCGGTCGATGCGTGATGAAGACGTCGATCCTTATGAGCCCCCAGGCCCAGGAGCCTCAGGAGGCTCCGGGGGCACTGGTGGGTTTCCGAGGGCCTTCTCCATCTCCGCTAGGACTGCACCATGCGTGACCTCCCGAGCCTCTAGAATGCTCCTCAGCAGGCGCTGACGAGCGGCGACCGCGTTCGGTAGGCCAAAAGGCATGCGAACGTAGTTGTGAGGTGGACCCTCACAACGCCCCTGAAGGCCAGAGGCGCTCCAGAGACGCGGCTCGGTTGAGCCCTGGCACGTCAATGCAGACGCGCAGCCCACCATCCTCGCCTGGATGTGGGGTTACGATGGGCAGGCGGCGCCTGCCGCGCATGACTCTCGATTCCTATAGCTCATGGGTGTTTCTTGCGATGAACTCCTGAGGGTTTGGTTTTCCTTGCCTTGTACCTTCCTGAGGGAAATGTGCCTGGAAGCACCCCTCCAAGTGGTGCCCGAGCGCCTCCCTCGCGACCTCGGCAAGGTCGGTGGCTCTCCAAGAAAGAGCCCCCGAGCCCTGCCTGAGGAGGGCGTTGGGCGCGCCTTCCTATGCGAGAGAGGGTGGCGCTCCCTGATTGGGCGCAGATCCTGACGCTACACCTCTGGAGGCGCCTGCCTCCTTATGGCTCAGGCCAGGCGAAACCTTCTTCTTCTTAAGGGTCGCCTCAGGAAGTCTTCCGTTTCTGTGGTCCGGGTCTTCGATTGCTGCGGCTTGGAACGCACGCTCAAGTGAACACACTGCGTCCCTTTCTTCACAGGGTACGGTGATGACTCCGCCGCTTCCTGGCATCTTGAGGACATTGTACCCATGGTGAGTCACTGCCGTGAACTTGGCTAGGGCTGGGTACCCGAGAATGGCGTTGTATGGCAGACGGATGTGGCCGACGTCGAAGTCGATGAGCTCAGTGCGGTAATTGTTGCGCTGCCCGAAGGTGACTGGAAGGCAAACCTGCCCTATCGGAACAGTGGAACCATCAGTGACTCCTGAGAAGGGCTTGGTTGGCTGAAGTTGATCGTACGACACTTGGAGATTGTCGAACGTCTCGACGGACAGGACGTTGAGTCCTGCTCCGCCGTCAATAAGGGTCCTGGTGACCTGCATGTTGCTAATGACTAGGGAGCAAAGCATCGGGAGGACTCCGGCCGTTGCCGCACACTTGAGCTGATCCGCTGAGCTAAACATGATTGCGCACGCAGACCGCCTGAGAGGGCGCGTGGCCTCAAGCTTGGGGAGGACTGCATTCACCTCGCGAGCAAACTTCTTGAAGATGCGCTGTGAGGCTGGGGCCTGCGCGCCACCCAAGATGCAAGCGATTGCGCGCGGCTCCTGGAAGCCCCCAGCCCCCTCGTCTTGATGTTGGTCTTCGTTCCTCCTTGGCGGTGGCGGCAGAGGAGGAAGGCCTGTGTTGCCGTGCGGGCGATCCTCGCGAGGCTGATCTCTCCAGCCTCCCTCGCGAGGCTAGTCCTGCCAGCGATCCTCGCGAGGTCGGTCTCACCACCCTTGGCAAGGGCCACGGTCTTCCCATCGTCCGCCACCTCTTCCTCCTCCTCGGCCATAGCCTCTGTCATTGCGCTCGGGGTGTCGGCCGACACGTCCATCTCTCACGGCCCCGAGCTCTTGACATTCATTGGTGTTGTGGGTGTGGAGGTCGTGGTACACGTAGTACCGGCTGCCCTTGGATGACTTAGGCTGATCCCTGCCTCGCTTGATGTCTGGTTCCGCTGCAAGCACGGCAGCCCCCTTGCACTTCACGTCCTTGGCCTTGGGCTTCTTCTCTTCTGGGTCGGCAGCCAGGAGTTCGAGGAGGGAAAGGCGCCCTTCTTAAGCCCTGGCGCACTTGGTCGCCAAGTTGAACAACTCCAGGGATGTGCACAGGTCTTCATGGATTGCTAGCTCCTCCTTCATCTTGATGTCGCATACGCCATCGGAGAAGGCCGAGATGATGGCTTCTTCAGTCACCTTGGGGATCTTGAGGCGAGCGTTGTTGAAGCACTGGATGTATTTCTGCAGGGTTTCCCCTTGCTGCTGCTTGATGCGGCGCAGATCGCTCACGGCCAAGGGCCGGTCGTGAGTGCCCTAGAAGTTGGCGATGAAGCGAGTGCGCATCTCGTTCCAGGAGGAGATTGTGCTAGGAGCCAGGTTCAGGAGCCAGGTGCGGGCCCTGTCCTTGAGCGTCATGGGGAAACAGTTCGCCATGACCCTTTCGTCTCCGTTGACGGCTTCGATGCATAGCTCATAGAGCTGCAGGAACTCCACAAGGTCCGCCATGCCATCATAGCGAGGGGGCAGGTCAGGCTTGAACTTGCCTGACCATGCGATGCCGCGTAGCTCGGGGGTGAGGGCACGGCAGCCTGCTGTGGCCACCAGTGCCTTTTGCTGGTACCGGGCTTGCTCCTAGGGATTACCGCGCGCCACCGCTTGGAGCAGCGCGGGGTCTTGGCGTGGAGGTGCAGGGACGCGATCTTGGCGTGCCGGTGCTGGGAGCGCGCTAGCAGCTTCTTGGGGACGAGGGATCTCTTGGCAGCTCCTTTCTTGCTGCGCAGGCGCCGGGCGCGGAGGGTCTCGCCTTGGGGCTGCGCGCCTTGGAGCCAGGGCGCCTTCTTGGGGAGGATGTGGTGGAGGCACCTCCTGATCCTCGCCTCCTGCGCGGAATGGAGGGTGAGGTAGCGAGAAGGACGGAAAGGGGGAGACCCCTGCGGCGCTGACGAGCTCGGTGATGTGGGCGAGCCAGTCTTCGTAGAGGTCATCGACGGGGTGGTAGTGCAAGAGCTCTCTTGCCAGGAGCAGCGCAGCATGCGTGTCCGTGGGGGCGGGCCGGGCGTGGGACGACGAAGCGGCTGGAGTCAGCGATGGTGTGGCGGTGCGACCCTCCCGCTGTATCGAAGGATGCTGGGACGAGGCCTGCTGCTCATTCCCCGCCGGGCCGGTGGCGGCGTTGGCGGCAGGCGACGGGGAACGACGAGGGCGTCCGCCAACGTGCGCCGTCTGGGTGACGCGGGCGGCGAGAGCAGCCCGGCGCTCGGCGCGAGCCCGACAAGCGTCAGCCATGGACACGACGGAAGATCACACGCGAAGAGTGGAAGAAAGATTCCGGCGCACCCCTACCCGGCGCGCCAAATGTCGGATTTCGGGTTCCGGCAGACCCTTGAGGTTCGAACACTGGGGTGCGCGCGGAGATCTCTCCCCTACCGATCTACGTCCAATCTCCTCGCGTGATCTAAGCTGGAAACAACGAACAACACAAGGGACACGAGATTTATACTGGTTCGGGCCACCGTTGTGGTGTAATACCCTACTCCAGTGTGTGGTGTGGTGGATTGCCTCGGGGGCTGATGATGAATAGTACAAAGGAAGAACAGCCTCGCGAGAGGTGTTCTTGAGCTGGTGCGATGAACTGCTGGGGCGAGTTCAGTCGACTCTTTCTCTCTCTGCTAGGGTTCTATCACATCTCTAGCCGTCTCTCTTTTACCCCCCCTTGGGTGTCTCCTTCCTTCTGTGGTGGCTAGCTCTATTTATAGGGGCCCTGGGCCTCTCCCCAAATAATGAGCGGGAAGGGCGCCAACAATTGGCCATTTTGAAATGGAACATCTAGTACAAGTTATCCTGACCAAAGGTGGTCTTCGGCTGCCAAAAGCTCTGATGATGACGCTGTCTTAGGCTCCACGGTGACCTCCATCTTGCCGCTCTGCTGGTCTTGGTCTCGTTGCACCAGAATGGTAACGTTTACCGATGCCTTGGCCTGTGCTTTCCCCCTTTGCACCAAAGGGGAAACAAGGACACTTCGCAGGCCGGCGCCCCGCCTGGCGCCCGCCTGGTCTCGATCGTCATGGCTTGTGTCACGGGCTCCTCGCGAGGTACCCCTGCCTTGATCTCCCCGCCTCCTCGCGAGCCTGCCTGATGAGGCTGCCTCCAAGGAAGCTTTCCGTCGTCCGCCCCGCGAGGCTCGGCCCCTCGCGAGGGTCTTGAGCTTGAGCTGATGAAGATGTGCCGCGCTGGGCCCCCCACTTGAGCCACGCCGCAGGCAGGCAAGTCTGGGGACCCTCATTCCCAGAACACTGACAGTAGCCCCCGGGCCCAAGGCACGCTCGGGCTTGGCCTAGCAGGGAAGCGAAGGGGCAAGCGCGAAGCGCCGTGGGCCCCAACAGCCTGCGGCCTTGGGTGCCTGTGGCGATTGATTGGTCGTGGGCGTCTATGCTTCCCACGATGCTTCGGCAACTATCCATCTGACAAAAGAGGTGCCCGGGCCAGACTTACTTGCTTTGTTCTCGTTCGCCTCGCCCCAGATCCCCTTTCTCGCTCTCCTCCTTCTTGCTTTCGAAATCCTCCAGATCTGTCTCAATCCTTCTCGCCCGGCACGCCATGGCGCCTCGCAAGTCCCCGACCGAGGCCTGGTACTCACCAGCCCTGGATTCCCCGAACTTGCCGGAGAAGAACCTCGCCCTCACGCGCCTGATGACGGTGGCGCAGGGCAGCAAGGGGGCGACTATGCTCAAGGCCGGCTCCGACCAGCCTGAAAGCAGGGGGAGCACCTTCTATCCGCTTTTTGTGAGAGCCATCGTCGCCGGTCTGGTGCCTCCTTTCCCTGAGTTCTTCTTTGCCGTTCTCCGCCAGTACAACTTGCAAGCTCTACATCTCCACCCCAACTTTGATATAACAAGTGGTAGGTAGCGTGACATAGCGATAGAGCAAACAACTAGCAAGCAAAGATAGAAGTGATTTCGAGGGTATGATCATCTTGCCTGCAATGTTCTTAGAGTTGTCGAAAGCTTGATCCTCGTTAGCATACTCAACAGGTTCCTCGGTCACATACTCATCTCCCGGCTCTACCCAAGGCAAGAACACAAGCAAAGGAACAAACAATCAATCACGGTGCAATGCACAAGCAACATGATGCAATACATGGCATGGTATGCAAGATATGATATGCAATGCATATGTGTGCTCCGGAAGGGAAAGAATGATCAAGGCATCAACTTGGAAAACCAAGTATGCTGCTGGAAAGATGAGATGATTTCGGTTGAAATCGATATAAAGATCACCGGAAATGGATGCATGGTTTGCAAAAGGCAAGCAAAACAAGAATGACGCAAATCAGCGATTAACAGCATGATGGCACTTAGAATGCAACAAGAAGCTAAGCTACTACACTCCAACATAGCAACAAAGCATATGTGAGTGATGTATAGGTGATGCTTGACAAAACATGAACACTGAGCTATAGCTAAAACACACTAGAACAGGTTCAAAAAAGCATGGCAAAAGTGCAAAAGATATCAGCTTCACACACTTGGTGAAAATACTAACAGGTCAAAAACAACATCAGGTAGCAATGTTTAGAGGAAGCAAACAACATGCTACAGGAACATATCATAGCAAACAAAGGCATGGCATGATTCTACTAACTGCATAGAACAAAAGTCCCTTACTGAACGTGAGCCAAAAAGGCACAGAAGATAAGATGGCACCCATGTAAACATAGCAAGTTTTATTAATAGTTCCAGACTTGGAAGAAACACAGAGCAAGGCATAAACGGATTCATGATAGCAACTTTGCAAGCTCATGCCACTCACCAAAAAGTATTACATTACAACATAAGCATACCAACAGCAAGATGGCATGTTCATGAAGCTAAACATGGCAAGAGCAAGTTAATACGATGCATGGATCACTAGCAAAACACATGGCAAAATGGATTAACATGTTAACAATCTACCAGGAATAATTTATAGCAAAAATAGAGCAAGCGAAAGACATGCTACAGCACTCCATAATTTCAACCAGGGGCATGAATGGATAGAGCATAACCACGTGTTCAAAACATCCTTACTTAAGTATCTCAAAATAAGCATGGATCTCATGGTAGCATCATGTTTACATGGCATCAAAATAATAGCAAGAAAAGGACTTAGCAAAAACATAAGTCCCTGAAAACAGCAACATTATGAAGCCTATTTTGCATGCTTGTGCTAGTCACCACATAGATCACAGAAATACAAGGCCTGCACCTCTGTAAAGATGGAATGATTTAGTTCAAAACACATGTAGACCTCATGCTCAAAGAATTCACACATCAAATGCAACAAAAATGACAAGTCACCTTGATCTGATAAGTACCAGCAGTTAACATTTTATAGCACTCTTGCATCAACGAAAATTGCATGATAATGGATAGTAACATGCATGGAAATGCTGATAACATGAAGAGCTTAACGAGATGAACATTTCGATATATCAAAAGCATGATTTGGAGCCACGGTCATTGAGATGTAGCATCTCAAAGTGGGCATGAAAAAATAAGAGGATTACGGGACTTAGGAATTTTACCCTCGCGAAAAGTCAATGCGGGACGAGGTGATTTTGGGACGGAGTGGATCGGGACGGGGCGTGGCGTTTGGATGGTGGAGGGGGTGGATCTCCTCCACCTTCCCCAGATCCGGCGACGAGGAGCTCCGGTGACGGATCGGGCCGGATCCGCCTAGATCCGTGGCGGAGGACACATCCAGCGAGGAGGCGGCGCGGGATGTCGGCGCGGGGACGGATTGGGCCGGATCCGCCTAGATCCGCGGCGGAGGACACATCCAGCGAGGAGGCGGCGCGGGATGTCGGCGCGGATGGCGACGCACGGCGGAGCGGGCAGCGGACACGGTGGCCGGTGGAGGTTCGATCGCCGGCGGGAGGAGGCGAGACGGCGGAGCTGTCGGGCGCGGCGACTCTAGGGCACGGGACGCGGGCCGGCCTCGGGCCCCGGTGGGCCTGGCGGTGGGGAGGAGAGAGAGGAGGCATGGGGGACACGTGGCTGCGGCGGATTGGTTGGAGGGCGGCGGCGGACACGTCTGATGGCGGCGCGGACAAGTCCGGCGGCGAGGGGAGGAAGACGCTAGGGTTTGGACTGTGATTTTTGGACAGAGGAGGTGTCTATATAGGTAGAGGGAGGTAGGAGAGTCCAAATGAGGTGCAGTTTTCGCCCACACGATCATGATCCAATGGTGAAGAACATGGAGATGGTTTAGATGGGTTATGGGGTTGTTTTGGAGGGGTGTTGGGCTACAACATGAAGAGGCTTTTGCGGTTACCCGATTAACCGTTGGGGCATCAAACGGCCTCCAAATGGAACGAAATTTGACAAGCGGTCTACCGGTGGTGTACCAAGGCCACTTGACCAATCTTGGCCCATTCCGAGAACGTTTAACTCCCGCTCATGAAAAGAGACAAGAGGGGTGCGCCGGGTGCAAGTGGGAGTGTCGGATTGCGAAACGGACAACGGGGAAAAAGCTCGGATGCATGAGACAAACATGAATGCAAATGCGATGCACATGGTGACATGATATGAAATGCATGACAAGAACAAAAAACAAAACGAAGACAAAAACCCAACCACGAAGGGAACATCATATCACATCTCCGAAAAAGGCAAGAGTTGGAGTTACAAATATGGAAAGTTGTATCCGGGGTGTTACACAGTCACTACATCACTGATTGTCCTTAATGGGAGAAGGAATCAAAGGACAATAAATACAAGGATTACAGTTCTGATGACTCAAAGAAGAAGAAGAACTCTTCAAAATCCTCATCATCAAAATCTTCAAAGTCTTCATCTCACAAGAAGAGCAGCTCCAAAAAGGCCCATGCATTCATTGGCAAGCAAATGGACTCTGAAGCTGAATCTAAGGAAAATGTGGATGAGGAGGCATCTGAGGAGTCAGACTTGCTGTGGCGAGCCTAGCCCTCACTACTGCTTTCGTCAGCAAGTCCATCTTCAACTCTGAGGAAAATGACTTTCCCAGCACTACTGACGATGGCAATGATGACTACGCTCCCACCTATTGCTTCATGGCAAAAGGTGCTGAGGATGATCAACCCAAAGCCACCGAGTGGGTCCTCGACAGTGGATGTACAAATCACATGACTGGTGACAGGAACTTATTGATGGACACTGCTTTATCTCCATCGCATCTGAAGCATATCACCTACGCTGGCAAAGGCAAAAGCAAGGTATTGGTCTAGGTAGGGTTGCGATCTCAAAGGATTGACACATGGACAAAGTCATGCTTGTCGAGTCCTTAGGGTTCAACCTCATGTCTGTCTAATGCTTTGTGATCTTTATATGGTTGTTGTCTTTGGCAAGTACCGTTGTGTTATGATCATGGAAGATCACAATTCCAAAGTCTTCGAAGGCTTTAGGAGAGAAGACTTGTATATTGTTGATTTCTCTACATGACCACAACCTGCTACATGTCTACTTGCAAAAGCTTTAGAAGGCTGGCTATGGCATCGATGACTTGGTCATGCTGGCATGAGGAACTTGCACATGCTTGTGAAGAAGAAGCATGTCATTGGCATCGAGGGTGTCAAATTCCTCAAGGATCATCTATGTGGAGCTTGTGAAGCTAGAAAGATGACCAAGGCCAAGCATCCCTCAAAGACCATCATGACTACCACACGTCCATTTTAATTGCTTCACATGGATCTCTTTGGCCCTACTCATTATGCCACATTAACTAATGTTGCATCTTTATATGGCTTTGTCATTGTTGATGACTATTCTCATTACACATGGGTGCATATCATCACTTACAAAACTGAAGTGCAGGAAGTCTTCAAACGATTTTCCTCGAGGGCTCAACCAACTTTGGTGTGAAGATCAAGCACATCAGAAGTGACAATGGGACCGAGTTCAAGAACACTGGTCTTGATGACTATCTTGATGAACTTGGTATTACTGACGAATTATCTGCTCCCTATACTCCTCAGCAAAATGGCGTCGTGAGGCGCAAGAACAGGACTCTTGTTGAGATGGCTCGCACTATGCTTGATGAATACAAGACACCTCCTCTCTTCTGGCCAGAGGCAATTGATACTGCGTGCCATATCATCAACAAAGTATATCTTTACAAATTCTTCAAAAAGACCTGATATGAACTCCTCACTGACAAGAAACCCAATGTGAGTTATTTCAAAGTCTTCGGTGCTAAATGTTGGATTAGAGATCCTCATCACAATTCTAAATTTGCACCAAAAGCACATGAAGGTTTTATGCTTGGTTACGCAAAGGACTCGCACACCTACAGAGTCTTCAACACCTATCACCACAAGGTTGTTGAAACTGTAGGTGTGTGGTTCGATGAGACTAACAAATCGCAAAGAGAGCACCTACCTCCTGTGCTAGATGAAATGTCTCCTAAGGAATCCATTAAGTTCAAGGCTACTGAGGATGTCATTCCTACCAAAGAATCTGCTGATGAAGTCATTCTAGAACGTGAAGAACATCATGCTGGTGCACCTAAGGAAAATGGCTTTGAAGAAAATGCTGAGCCCACTCAACGTCGTCAAACCGCTCATCCTCGTGTTGCTAATGAAGTGCAGATTGAGAGAATCATCAACGACATCAAAGCACCAGGTCCTCTCACACGCTCAAAAGCTTCACATTTGTCTAACTTTTGTGGGCACTTTGTTTTTGTCTCTATTACAGAGCCCACCAAAGTAGATGAGGCATTTCTGGAGCCTGAGTGGATTCAAGCGATGCAAGAGGAATTACATCAATTCGAGCTCAACAATGTCCGGGAACTTGTCAAGCGAGCAGACCCACGCAAGCACAATATCATCGGCACCAAATGGATCTACCGCAACAAGCAAGATGAAAATGGCCTTGTGGTGAGGAATAAGGCACGACTAGTAGCTCAAGGCCACACCCAGGTTGAAGGAATTGCTTTCGATGAAACCTTTGCACCTATTGCTAGACTTGAGGCTATTCGCATATTGATTGCTTATGCTAATCATCATAATATCATCTTATATCAAATGGATGTGAAAAGTGCATTCCTCAATGGTAAGCTTGAGGAAGAAGTATATGTTGCTCAACCCCCAGGTTTTGAAGATCCAAAGCATCCTGACCAAGTCTTTGATATGTCTCCAGCGTATCTATAATTTTTGATTGTTCCATGCTATTATATTATCAATCTTGGATGTTTTATATGCATTTATATGCTATTTTATATGATTTTTGGGACTAACCTATTAACCTAGAGCCCAGTGGCAGTTTTTGTTTTTTCCTTCCTTTTGAGTTTTATAGAAAAGGAATACCAAATGGAGTCCAATTGATGTGCCAATTTTTGATGATTTTTTATGGACCAAAAGTAGCCCCTGGAGTAAAAGAGTTGGCCAGAAGTGTCTCGAGCCGTCCACGAGGGTGGAGGGCGCGCCCCCTATCTCGTGGACGACTCGGAGACCCCCCTGACTTATTCCCGACGCCAAAATTCCTATAAATAACCAAGCCTCCAGAAAATAACCTAGATCGGGAGTTCCGCCGCCGCAAGCCTCTGTAGCCACCAAAAACCAATCACGACCCCGTTCTGGCACCCTACCGGAGGGGGGATCCCTCACCGGTGGCCATATTCATCATCCCGACGCTCTCCATGATGAGGAGGGAGTAGTTCACCCTCGGGGCTGAGGGTATGTACCAGTAGCTATGTGTTTGATCTCTCTCTCTCATGTTCTTGATATGGCACGATCGTGATGTACTGCAAGCTTTGCTATTATAGTTGTATCTTATGATATTTCTCCCCTCTATCTCCTTGTGATGAATTGAGTTCTCCCTTTGAAGTTATCTTATCGGATTGAGTCTTTAAGGATTTGAGAACACTTGATGTATGTCTTGCATGTGCTTATCTGTGGTGACATTGGGATATTCACGTGATCCACTTGATGTATTTTTTGGTGATCAACTTGTGAGTTATGAGACCTTGTGAACTTATGCATAGGAGTTGGCACATGTTTTCGTCTTGACTCTCCGGTAGAAACTTTGGGGCACTCTTTGAAGTTCTTTGTGTTGGTTGATAGATGAATTTGAGATTGTGTGATGCATATCGTATAATCATACCCACGGATACTTGAGGTGACATTGGAGTATCTAGGTGAAATTAGGGTTTTGGTTGATTTGTGTCTTAAGGTGTTATTCTAGTACGGACTCTAGGATAGATTGAACAGAAAGAATAGCTTCATGTTATTTTACTACGGGCTCTTGAATAGATCGATTAGAAAGGATAACTTTGAGGTGGTTTTGTACCCTACAATAATCTCTTCGTTTGTTCTCCGCTATTAGTGACTTTGGAGTGACTCTTTGTTGCATATTGAGGGGTTGTTATATGATCCAATTATGTTATTATTGTTGAGAGAACTTGCACTAGTGAAAGTATGAACCCTAGGCCTTGTTTCAATGCATTGCAGTACCGTTTTTGCTCACTTTTATCATTAGTTACCTTGCTGTTTTTATATTCTCAGATTACAAAAACCTATATCTACCATCCATATTGCACTTGTATCACCATCTCTTCGTCGAACTAGTGCACCTATATAATTTACCATTGTATTGGGTGTGTTGGGGACACAGAGACTCTTTGTTATTTGGTTACAGGGTTGCTTGAGAGAGACCATCTTCATCCTACGCCTCCCACGGATTGATAAACCTTAGGTCATCCACTTGAGGGAAATTTGGTACTGTCCTACAAACCTCTGCACTTGGAGGCCCAACAACGTCTACAAGAAGAAGGTTGTGTAGTAGAAATCAAGCTCTTTTCTGGCGTCGTTGGGCTTGAAGGTATATCTTTAGATCTTGCAATCGAATCTTTTTGTTTCTTGTTTTATCACTAGTTTAGTCTATAAAAGAAAACTACAAAAAATGGAATTGAGGTTGCCTCATATGCTTCTTATTTTTAATACCTTTCGTGAAAATAAGGATTCCGATAATTGTGCCAAAGTGTTAGAAGAAGAATGCATTAAATTGTTTGGCACTAAATCTTTGGATGATGAGCATGATTGCAATGTTGTTAGTATGAATTCTTTGAATATCCATGATGCTAATGATATGCAAAGCCACAAGCTTGGGGATGCTATGTTTGATGAAGATTATATTTTTTGTCCCCCAAGTTATGATGAGCAAATTTATTATGATGAAAGCATCCCTCCTATCTATGATGATTATTGTGATGACACGTATGCGATAAAGAATAATGATATCCATGAAACTTGTCATCATGATTTTTACTTTCAATTGGATTATGCCTCACATGATAGTTATTTTGTTGAGTTTTCTCGAGAGAAGTGCATATTACACCCCTCAACTCTAGCCCTAGTCTAATATACAACCCCCAACTCCAAGACCGTCTACTTTGCAACCTACAACTCTTAAAACCGGCCAAAATTCAACCCTCCCCTCCCCTTGACCGGATTTGACCGGGTTTGACCCATTGACTGATGAACAGTAAGTTCGGAAAAAAATGGAAATTCAGAAAAATAAAATTTTAGAAAGCATTTTTTGCCTCCGGATGAACAGTATTTCAAAAAAAAAATTGGGAACAGAATTTTTAAAAAATAAATTCGACTTTTCACCGGTGAACAATATTAAAAATTCAGTTTTTTTACATGTACCCGGAGGTAATAAATTGGAAACAATATTCACCAGGATTTGTTTTTTGAATTACTGTAAACAGCGTGAACAGTATTCAAAAAAGTAAAAAAAATCAGGAAAATCATTTTTTTCACTATGTGAACAGTAACCGAGGGAAAATTTTCGTTCCAAAAGGTCGAACTTTTTTTTAATTACTGTGGAAAAGTCGAAATTATTTTTAAAATTTTGTTCCCAACTATTTTTTGAATTTACAAATTTTTTTATTTTTATTTTTCTGAATTTTCCATTTTTTTCAAATTTACTGTTCATCTGTCAACGGGTCAGACCCGGTCAAAACCGGTCAAGGGGAGAGGAGGGTTGAATTTTGGCCGGTTTTAAGAGTTGAAGGTTGCAGATTAGACGGTTTTGGAGTTGGAGGTTGTATATTAGACTAGGGCTAGAGTTGAGGGGTGTAATATGCACTTCTCTCAGTTTTCTCCCACTACTATTCATGAGAAGAAATTTGCTTATGTGGAGAGTAATAAAAATTGTATGCTTGTAGATCATGAAAAGAATGCTTTATGTGATAGTTATATTGTTGAATTCATTCATGATGCTACTGAAAATTATTATGAGGGAGGAATATATGCTTGTAGGAATTGCAATAATATTAAGTTTCCTCTCTACGTGCTTAAAGTTTTAAAGTTATGCTTGTTTTGCCTTCCTATGCAAGTTGATTTTTGTTCCCACAAGTTGTTTGCTCACAAAATCCCTATGCATAGGAAGTGCGTTAGACTTAAATGTGCTTGTCATATGCTTCATGATGCTCCCGTTATGTTTCAATTCTTATCTTTTATGTGAGCATCATTGAAATTATCATGCCTAGCTAAAAAGACAATAAATAAAAGCGCTTGTTGGGAGACAACCCAACATTTACCCCTACTATTTTTGTGTGTACTCATGATTAAGCTACTGTAGTAATCATGTTTTATAGCTTTTGTTTCAATAAAGTGCCAAGTAAAGCCTTTAGAATCTTCTTGGGTGATTGTTGTTTGATCTTGCTGATAAAAACAGAAAGTATGCGATCACGAAGATAATTTTCATTTTTACCAGAGAGCGATAAAATACCAATTACAACTGTAGTAGATCAATATACTTTTTACCCTGGTCGTCCTAATTTTTCAGAATTTTTGGACTTACAGAATTATTCGAAACCTCCAGATTGCTACAGACCGTTCTGTTTTGACAGATTCTGTTTTCATTGTGTTGTTTGCTTATTTTGATGAATCTATGAGTAGTATCAGAGGGTATGAACCATAGAGAAGTTGGAATGCAGTAGATATTACACCAATATGAATTTAAAATGAGTTCACAATAGTACCTAAGTGGTGATTTATTTTCTTATACTAACGAAGATTACGAGTTTTCTATTGAGTTTTGTGTTATGAAGTTTTCAAGTTTTGGGTAAAGATTCGATGGACTAGGGAATAAGGAGTGGCAAGAGCCTAAGCTTGGGGATGCCCAAGGCACCCCAAGGTAATATTCAAGGACAACCAAGAGCCTAAGCTTGGGGATGCCCCAGAAGGCATACCCTCTGTCGTCTTCGTTCATCGGTAACCTTACTTGGAGCTATATTTTTATTCACCACATGATATGTGTTTTGCTTGGAGCGTCATTTTCTTTTGTTTTCTTTTGCTTGCTGTTTGAATAAAATACCAAGATCTTAAATTCTTAAATGTTAGAGAGTCTTCACATAGTTGCATAATTATTCAACTACTCATTGATCTTCACTTATATCTTCTGGAGTAGTTTGTCGTTTGCTCTAGTGCTTCACTTATATCTTTTAGAGAATGACTGTGGTTTTATTTTATAGATATTATTGATCTCTCATGCTTCACTTATATTATTTTTTAGAGTCTTTTAGAACAGCATGGTAATTTGCTTTGGCTATAAAATTAGTCCTAATATGATAGGAATCCAAGATGGGTATAATAAAAACTTTCATATAAAGTGCATTGAATACTATGAGAAGTTTGATAATTGATGATTGTTTTGAGATATGAAGATGGTGATATTAGAGTCATGCTAGTTGAGTATTTGTGAATTTGAGAAATACTTGTGTTTAGGTTTGCAAGTCCCATAGCATGCATGCATGGTAACCGTTGTGTAACAAATTTGAAGCACGAGGTGTTTCTTTGATTGTCCTCCTTATGAGTGGCGGTCGGGGACAAGCAATGGTCTTTTCCTACCAATCTATCCCCCTAGGAGCATGCGTGTAGTGCTTGGTTTTGATGACTGGTAGATTTTTGCGATAAGTATGTGAGTTCTTTATGACTAATGTTGAGTCCATGGATTATACGCACTCTCACCCTTCCATCATTGCTAGCCTCTTTGGTATCGAGCATTGCCCTTTCTCACCTCGAGAGTTGGTGCAAACTTCACCGGTGCATCCAAACCCCGTGATATGATACGCTCTATCACACATAAGCCTCCTTATATCTTCCTCAAAACAGCCACCATACCTACCTATTATGTCATTTCCATAGTCATTCTGAGATATATTGCCATGCAACTTTCCACCGTTCCGTTTATTATGACATGCTTCATCATTGTCATATTTCCTTGCATGATCATGTAGTTGACATCGTATTTGTGGCAAAGCCACTGCTCATAATTTTTTATGCATGTCACTCTTGAATCATTGCACTCCCGGTACACCGCCGGAGGCATTCATATAGAGTCATATTTTGTTCTAGTATCGAGTTGTAATTTTTGAGTTGTAAATAAATAAAAGTGTGATGATCATCATTATTAGAGCATTGTCCCGTTTGAGGAAATAAAAAAAAGAGAAAGTCCAAAAAAGAGAAGGCCCAAAACAAATGAGAGAAAAAGAGAGAAGGGACAATGTTACTATCATTTTTCCACACTTGTGCTTCAAAGTAGCACCATGGTCTTCATGATAGAGAGTCTCTTATTTTGTCACTTTCATATTACTAGTGGGAATTTTCATTATAGAACTTGGCTTGTATATTCCAACAGTGGGATTCCTCAAAATGCCCTAGGTCTTCATGAGCAAGCAAGTTGGATGCACACCCACTTTGTTTCTTTTGTTGAGCTTTCATACATTTATAGCTCTAGTGCATTCGTTGCATGGCAATCCCTACTCCTCGCATTGACATCAATTGATGGGCATCTCCATAGCCCGTTGATTAGCCGCGTCGATGTGAGACTTTCTCGCTTTTTTGTCTTCTCCACACAACCTCCATCATCATATTCTGTTGCACCTATAGTGCTATGTCCATGGCTCGCGCTCATGTATTGCGTGAAAGTTGAAAAAGTTTGAAAATACTAATGTATGAAACAATTGCTTTGCTTGTCATCGGGGTTGTGCATGATGGGAGCATTTTGTGTGACAAAAATTAAGCATGGCCAAATTATATGATTTTGTAGGGATGAGCTTTCTTTGGCTACGTTATTTTGAGAGGACATAATTGCTTGGTTAGTATGCTTGAAGTATTATTGTTTTTATGTAAATATTAAACTTTTATCTTGAATGTTTCAGATCTGAACATTCACGCCAAAATAAAGAAAATTACATCGATAATTATGTTAGGTAGCATTCCACATCAAAAATTCTGTTTTTATCATTTACCTACTCGAGGACGAGCAGGAATTGAGCTTGGGGATGCTTGATACGTGTCCAACGTATCTATAATTTTTGATTGTTCCATGCTATTATTATCAATCTTGGATGTTTTATATGCATTTATATGCTATTTTATATGATTTTTGGGACTAACCTATTAACCTAGAGCCCAGTGCCAGTTTTTTCCTTGTTTTTGATTTTTACAGAAAAGGAATACCAAACAGAGTCCAATTGACGTGCCAATTTTTGATGATTTTTTATGGACCAAAAGAAGCCCCCGGAGTAAAAGAGTTGGGCCAGAAGAGTCCCGAGCCGTCCATGAGGGTGGAGGGCATGCCCTACCCCCTGGATGTGCCCCTATCTCGTGTACGACTCGGAGACCCCCTGACTTGTTCCCCATGCCAAAAATTCCTATAAATACCCAAACCTCCAGAAAATAACCTAGATCGGGAGTTCCGCCGCCGCAAGCCTCTATAGCCACCAAAAACCAATCGGGACCCTGTTTCGGCACCCTACCGGAGGGGGGATCCCTCACCGGTGGCCATCTTCATCATCCCGACGCTCTCCATGACGAGGAGGGAGTAGTTCACCCTCGGCGTTGAGGGTATGTTCCAGTAGCTATGTGTTTGATCTCTCTCTCTCTCTCTCTCTCTCTCTCTCTCTCTCTCTCTCTTCGTGTTCTGATATGGCACGATCTTGATGTACCGTGATCTTTACTATTATAGTTGGATCTTATGATGTTTCTCCCCTCTATCTCCTTGTGATGAATTGAGTTTTCCCTTTGAAGTTATCTTATCGGATTGAGTCTTTAAGTATTTTAGAACACTTGATGTATGTCTTGCATGTGCTTATCTGTGGTGACATTGGGATATTCACGTGATCCACTTGATGTATGTTTTGGTGATCAACTTGCGAGTTCTGTGACCTTGTGAAATTATGCATAGGGGTTGGCACATGTTTTCGTCTTGACTCTCTGGTAGAAACTTTGGGGCACTCTTTGAAGTTCTTTGTGTTGGTTGAATAGATGAATTTGAGATTGTGTGATGCATATCGTATAATCATGCCCACTGATACTTGAGGTGACATTGGAGTATCTAGGTGACATTAGGGTTTTGGTTGATTCGTGTCTTAAGGTGTTATTCTAGTAGGAACTCTAGGATAGATCGAACAGAAAGAATAGCTTCGTGTTATTTTACTACGGACTCTTGAATAGATCGATCAGAAAGGATAACTTTGAGGTGGTTTCGTACCCTACAATAATCTCTTCATTTCTTCTCCGCTATTAGTGACTTTGGAGTGACTCTTTGTTGCATGTTGAGGGATTGTCATATGATCCAATTATGTTATTATTGTTGAGAGAACTTGCACTAGTGAAAGTATGAACCCTAGGCCTTGTTTCAACGCATTGCAATACCGTTTTTGCTCACTTTTATCATTAGTTACCTTGCTGTTTTTATATTCTCAGATTACAAAAACCTATATCTACCATCCATATTGCACTTGTATCACCATCTCTTCGCCGAATTAGTGCACGTATACAATTTACCATTGTATTGGGTGTGTTGGGGACACAAGAGACTCTTTGTTATTTGGTTGCAGGGTTGCTTGAGAGAGACCATCTTCATCCTACGCCTCCCACGGATTGATAAACCTTAGGTCATCCACTTGAGGGAAATTTGGTACTTTCCTACAAACCTCTGCACTTGGAGGCCCAACAGCATCTACAAGAAGAAGGTTGTGTACTAGACCCCAGTCTTCAGACTCAATAAGGCCCTCTATGGCCTCAAGCAGGCCCCTCGGGCGTGGTATGATACTTTAAAGGAATTCCTCATGAATAAAGGCTTCAAACCCGGTTCCCTTGACCCAACACTTTTCACCAAAGCCTATGATGATGAATTATTCGTGTGCGAAATCTATGTTGATGATATTATCTTTGGATGTACTAACCAACGTTACACTGACGAATTTGCCTATATGATGAGTGAGGAATATCAAATATCTATGATGGGAGAATTGAAATTCTTCTTAGGTCTTCAAATTCGTCAACAGCGCAATGACATCTTCATATCTCAAGAGAAATACCTCAAGGATGTGTTGAGGAAGTTCGGCATGCAAGATTGCAAAGGCGTCAAAATCCCTATGCCCACAAATGGCCATCTATGCACTGATGAAAATGGTATTGACTTTGATCAAAAGGTATAATGCCACATGATTGGTTCTTTATTGTATCTGTGTGCATCTAGGCCAGATATTGTGCTTAGTTTTTGCATGTGTGCCCGTTTTCAAGCTACACCGAAGGAATCACATCATAAGGCTGTGAAGCATATTCTTCGATATCTAGCTCACACTCGAACACTTGGATTATGGTATCCCAAGGGCTCGACTTTTGATCTCATTGGATATTCTGACTCTGACCATGCTGGTGATCATGTGGACCGCAAGTCAACATCAGGCACATGCCATTTCCTTGGACGATCCTTAGTATGTTGGTCCTCGAAGAAGCAGAACTGCGTATCACTCTCTACTGTTGAAGCTGAGTACATTGCTACTGGTTCGTGCTGTGCTCAATTGCTATGGATGAAGCAAACCCTCAAGGACTACAACATCAATGTGAAGAATGTGCCACTCTTCTGTGACAATGAGAGTGCCATCAAGATTGCTCATAACCCAGTTCACCACTTGAAGACAAAGCACATCCAGATTCGTCATCATTTTCTTCGCGATCATGTGTTGAAGGGCGACATCTCTATCGAGCACGTGAAGACTGAAGAATAGCTAGCCGATATCTTCACAAAGCCCTTGGATGAGAAGAGATTTAGAAAGTTGCGGTGTGAGATAAATATCTTAGAATATTCGAATGTCCTTTGAAAAGGACACACATCCTAACACTTATGCAAATTGATGACTTAGATGTGCAACACACGAACTACCATTTTTTTAATCAATGAAGACTAACCCTCTAAGTGTAAAGAAATTAATGAAGAATTTGATTCTCAGAGCCCTACGACAAATGTACGCGGCGTCTGAAATCATCATTCTTATACGGTGGGTCATGCCACCAACAAAAGTTGAAAATCTTCAATTTGAGTATTTATTCAGTTTTGAAATTCCTCGGTTGTTCAAATTCTTCAAATTTGCATAGTCTTCACTCTTTCCGACTGTGTTCTTCATTGGCTATATTATATATTTCAGTGTTCTGTCCTCTACAACATTCCCTTATTGCTAATTTCTTCAAGTTGACTATTCTGCTAAGTGAATGTGATCGGACCCTTCCCCCTCTATGCTAAACTCAACCCAGTCTGTTCACAAATTCTTCATGTGCGTTCTATTTGAAACCCGTTCAAAATCTTCACTGTGTCCTTGTCAGCTAAAGAATTTTCGAACAAAATACTAAAATTTTCATATCTCAATTTTCGGCTTTTGCCGCTCAAACCGTTCCACATCCCACGATATTATTATTCTACTCACCCACAATCTCACATGATATCCACCTCACTGTGTGTGGTTGACACATGTCGCTAGGATGAGAAGGGTCAGGGGCACGTTCGTCCTATTTCCTCGGGCGAGCGATTTTTCACCTCGGCTATAAATACCCTCACCCTCCTTAGACTGCATTTACCCCGCTCGACCTCACTTCCCTCGCTCGAGCTCTCAGACCTAGCGCTGCCGCTACTTCCATCATCGCGGTGAGGAAGAGATTCATTGCCTCGACCTCGTCGCCGTCGTACTCGCGCTGGCCGCAAAAATCTTCACTCTGCCACTGCCGTAGCTGTCTTCCACCGCTGAGTTAGGGTGTGGAAGATCTGAATGGACAAACTTCCCATCTACACCTCCCAGTTCGTCGTGTTCTTCATCAAGGGTAAATAAAATCTATTTTTACCACCCTTGTTGATTCTGATGATTTTCATAAAATCTTCAAAAGGTGTTTATTCTTCAACTTCCCCACTCGTTAACACCTCACATGCATCTGTTCTTGATCTATTTCTCTAAGCAATGTTTTTCTTCAAGATTCCTCAACTGTGTGGATTTTCAATCTATACAACTTGGAACCTAAGTCAAAGACCGCTTAGTGAAATTCCTCAAGACACTCCTGGTCAAATTCCTCAAACTTGTTCCTTTTGAAAAACTTCTGAGAACGCATGTGACCTCTCCAAATTCTTCGCACCTATACTCTGTTCACAAGTACACATGTCCGCTCCTGAATCACTAGGTTCTCATCAACTTAACTCATTTGCAGTGTTCCTCGAAGACATATTGCATACCTCATCAGAGAATTCTATTGTTCAAAATCCTCAGCTGAAGAAAATGGCTGATGGCAAGAGACCTCAAAAGGGAGGGAAGAAATTGGAAGTGAACACGGCCTTTGAGATTCTAGATGACATTTATGAGGAATATTGCACTCCTGATGAAGCCACACATGGCAAGGAGAACAAGAATCAGCGCAAGGTGCACATACAGAGGATAGAGAGGAGATGGGCATAGGAATGGAGGGAGTACAGATATGTAGCTCCAAAATAAATGAAGAAATTCGCTTTGCATCCTCCTTGCCCAAGACCTTCGTTGGCACCTGGCCAAATTGCTGATCCCACTAGCCTCAAGCGCGGTGAGGACCTTCGTTGGCACCTGGACAAGCGGCAAGCCAAGTTGGCCAAAATGGCCAAGGAAGCAGTGAGGAAATTCAATGAAGACTCTGCCGCTGCCGCTGTTGAGGCCTCTGCTAGCAAGCCTAAGAAGGTTATGCCCAAGAAGCCTGCGCACAAGCCCAGTTCCTCAGCAATGCCCTCACGGCCAAGCTCATCAAAGCCCTCAAGGCATATTCCTCAAGCAGCTCCAGTTCCCACTGTTGTAAGACCTTCAGCTGCTGCTACAAAATCCCCGGCACTTATGCATCTCGCCTCGTGCCAAAGGACAACTGGTATCTCAATTGCTTCAAGATCATCTACAAGTTCCTCAGCTCGTCCTCAGTCCTCAACAGGCCCAACTCTGCTGAAGAAGAAGGCCACTGCTGGACGAGGCACAAGACCAAGTCCTCACAAGAAGCAGGTCGCCTTCCAAGTGCCGTCAAGTGAAGATGAAGATGATGAGGAATTAGCTTAAATTATTAGAGACAGACATCATAGGGCCACTAGAGCCAAAGGCAGTAATGTGCCATTGATGCTGGATCCAAAGTTGATCCTAGACTTCATCAACCTCTGGCATAAGGACCCCAACATTCCTCTGCCTGAGCTAAACCTCACTCCTGGCCAAAGTCATGTGTTGACGGCCTTCATTGATGAGGAAAAATGGAAATTTGAACAGGGGATGAGGGTGAAGAAAGCTCAGTACAAGAAAGAGCGCTTTCTAAAGCAAAATATTTTGAAGCTATCACCTGATGAACTTGTTGCTCTGCAATCAGAAATCAAGGGTCTCAGTGATGAATTTGACCGATACTATGCTGATTGGTTGGGTGCCAAAGTCATATTCGTCAAGCTGACCAAGGGATTCACCTCAAATGTTGTAGCCCCAACGCAACATGAAATTCCTCACGCTAAAGCATCTGCCCAGCCTACTGAAGAACATGCCAGCACCGCTGATGAAAATCAGGCTGCTGAAGAAAATAGGAGCACCAGGGCTAATGAAGACATTCCAGCCGCTAAAGAAATTACCAGGGCAACCTCTAGTGTTGCGCCTGAAGAACCAGCTACGCTAGTTGAAGCATCTGCTACTGCGCCTGAAGAAACTGAACAAGCCAGGGCAACTGCATCAGTTGTGCCTGAAGAAATTGCACCAATTTCCTCTGCTCCTCCTGCACAAACAAACATCAACCTTCCTTCTGCATCAGAAGCGAAGAAAACCAAAGCTGCGGAGCGAGCAGCTGTGAAGAAAAGGAAATCATCTGCTTCCTCAGAGTCTTCAGCTCCGAAGAAAGTGAAGACTTTGACAAGCTCTTTTGAAAATCCTATAGATGTTGTTCCCATATTAAGAATGCCATCAAAGGAGATTATTCCCTTTGGTGAGGAATATGTGATTCCAAGTGAATTTGATGAAGAAGATCCTTCTGCTGCTACATCAGAGCAGTTGGATGAAGAAATTGAAGTGGATGATATCCCTTCAACTCCACTGGCATCATCGCCCATGCCTCAGTTCATAGCTGAAGAGGCAGGCATTGAGGAAATAGATGAGGAAGATGAAGATGAAGATGTGGACATTGGGTGTAGAACACTGATTCTGAATGATGACTACTGGGAAAGTCATCACCCCAATTCACCACTGTTCACCCCTCTGCAATAGATTCCTCAGTCTCCTGTCCAGACTGAAGAAATTCATATGGGCTCTAAAGAACATCAAGCTTCACTTCTGACTATTCCTGAAGAAGTTCCAGCCACTAGTGCTGATGTAAATGTTGCTGAAGAAATGGAGGCCAAGGCTGCTGAAGAAATTGCCACTGAAATTCCTCAGCCTGTGGCTCCAGAGATTGTGATTCAAGAGGCTGTGAAGACATCAACTGAAGATCTTCATCCCAAGCCTCAGAATCCTCACTCCAAGAAGCAGAAGTTCAAGGCTGATGACTTCTTTGCTGAGCACATTTTCTTCACAAATTACAATCCATATGACTCTGCAAGACTTAGACGCAAGCGCTTCTGGACCACAAGTCAAATGATCTTCTACTCCTCGCTGCTGTTTGATAAAGACAAGATCTTTAACCAGGAGCAAATTCCTCATGCTGATATGGAGTCGCTGCCATGCTTCACCCCAGTCCTCAGTGTTCTTCATGATGCTGGGCTGCTCAACCTCTGCACCGACATCTGCGACTGGAATGAAGAACTCATTCTTCAGTTCTATGCCACGTTGCACATCACTGGCAACATTGAAGATGTGAATTCATGGGTATTGGACTGGATGACAAAAAATACTCACTACAAACTCCGACCTATGAATTGCTTCATGCCATCTCAGTCAGTGCTCCCACTGAAGGTGCAAGGCGCATCTGTGATGAACCTAAGCTCTCCAACCATCTGATGCAAGTACTGACGAAGCCTTTGAAGCCAGGCCAAGCTCCGAGAACCAAATTCCTCATCAAGGAATTGCTTTATGTGCCAAGAACCATATACAGGATATTAACCAAAACCCTTAGTGCAATCAAGGGCCACAACTCTGATGATGAAGAAGTTGTTGGCATCATGAATAATCTGCTTTTCAACATCATACATGGTATTCCTATTGATGTCTACTACACAACTTTATTCTTGTAGACATGTTGGGCCTCCAAGTGCAGAGTTTTGTAGGACAGTAGCAATTTTTCCTCAAGTGGATGACCTAAGGTATATCAATCTGTGAGAGGTGTAGGATGAAGAAGGTCTCTCTCAAACGACCCTGCAACCAAATACAAGAAATCTCTTGTGTCCCCAACACACCCAATACAATGGCAAATTGTATAGGTGCACTAGTTCGGCGAAGAGATGGTGATAAAAGTGTAATATTGATGGTAGAAATATATTTTTATAATCTGAATAAATAAAAACAGCAAGGTAGCAAATAGTAAACAGGCACAAAAACGGTGTTGCAATGCTTGAAAATGAGGCCTAGGGTCCGTACTTTCCCTAGTGCAACCTCTCAACAATGCTAATATAATTGGATCATATAACCATTCCTCAACATGCAACGAAGAATCACTCAAAAGTTCCTATCTAGTGGAGAACATAAGACGAAATTGTTTGTAGGGTACGAAACCACCTCAAAGCTATTCTTTCCGATCAAGCTATCCTAGAGTTCGTACTAAAATAACACCAAGCTATTATTTCCGTTCGATCTATCCTAGAGTTCGTACTAAAATAACACCAAAGAAAATTCAGATTCATAATATTCAATCCAACACAAAGAACTTCAAAGAGTGCCCCAAGATTTCTACCGGAGAAACAAAGACAAGAACGTGCATCAACCCCTATGCATAGATTACCCCAATGTCACCTCGGGAATCCGCGAGTTGAGTGCCAAAACATATATCAAGTGAATTAATACGTTAGCCCATTGTCACCACGAGTATTCAATTGCAAGACATATATCAAGTGTTCTCAAATCCATAAAAGTATTCAATCCGATAAAAAAAAATCTCAAAGGGAAAACTCAATTCATCACAAGATAGAGAGGGGAAAACACCATATGATCTGACTATATTAACAAAGCCCGCGATACATCAAGATCGTGACATCTCAAGAACACGAGAGAGAGAGAGAGATTAAACACATAGCTACTGGTACAAACCCTCAGCCCCAAGGGTGGACTACTCCCTCCTCATCGTGATGGCCGTCGGGATGATGAAGATGGCCACCTGAGATGATTCCCCTCTTCGGCAGGGTGCTGGAAAGGGTCTAGATTAGTTTTCGGTGTCTACGGAGCCTTGCGGCGGCGAAACTTCTGATCTTGGTTAACCCCGAAGGGTTTCACAATATTCAGGAATTTATAGTGCAAAGAAGGGGTACGAGAGGCCACCGAGGTGAGCACAACCCACTAGGGCGCGCCTGGGGGCCCAGGCGCGCCCTGGTGGGTTGTGCCCCCCTCGGGGCACCCTCCAGGTGTAGCTCTGGCCCATTGGAAGTGTTCTGGTCCATAAAAAATCCTCAAAAAGTTTCATGGCGTTTGGACTCCGTTTGATATTGATTTTCTACGATGTAAAAAACAACAACTGGCACTGGGTCAATAGTTAGTCCCAAAAAATGATATAAAGTTGCTATAAAATGATTGTAAAACATCCTAGAATGATAATAAAACAGCATGAATACTTCATAAATTATAAATACGTTGAAGACGTATCACCTATGAACTAGCACGATTTCTTCATGAGGACTTTGGCAAATGTAGCTCTCTCACCGTTTGAGTTGAAGCCTTATGCTCCCTGGATCATGAGATTCATCAGACCAAGGTATTCAATTCATTATGAGGCTATTTGTCAATGCCATCTCAGCTATTTGCACCTGATTGAAGTCGTCAAACGGACTATTTCCTCAGCTGATGAGAAGGGCAAGGATGCTATTATCAATGAAGGCACTCGTCCATTGGATGGACAGTTTGCAAAGCTGCATCCTACTCCACCAATGATGACTCTGCCACCCATGACACTGCCAGAAATGCTTCAAAGCAAAATCCTCAAGCCACTGCTCCAAGGGTGATGACTGACCGTGAGCTTCTCCTCAGTCTTCATCAGAAAGTGGATCGCAATCACAAGTGGGTCGAGCGACAGTTTGGTTCAATTCTTCAGAACATGACAATCACGCAAAACACTGTGAAGAAGAACCACTACTACTTGCATGAAGTTTTTGACCGCACTTGGGTTGTACTGTCTCACCTCTACGGTGATGAAGATCTCAAGCAGATGGGCTTCAAGCGGGAATTTGACTAGTCTTAGCCACGTTCGAGGAAATTCAAGAAGATCAGAGTTCCTCACTTGGTGGCCAACTCATATTCTTCATCGCGCGAGACGGATGAACATGATGACTTAAACGACACTGCGGCAGGCCCTACATCAACGAACGACCCCAACAACGCTGGCGCTCCTTTTTTCGTCCCTTTTGGTCATTCGATGACAAAGGGGGAGAAATTTGAGTTAGTATTCAAGCGGGTCTATATATGGGCATTTTTTTGCTAAGTTACAACTCTCGTTCTTCTTAAGTATTTGTTGGATCGAGTTGTAAACTTAAGTCCGATGGTGGTCTGATAATTTTGCTATGTTTTTCTACATTCTATTTCCTCATATATGTTAATGCACGCATGCTGAATTACATTAGTCACCATATTTCATCACGCGTGTCAAATTCTTCATATCATATGTTAAATGCGTGTATGAATTACAAGATATAGGGGGAGATCTCCATGATTCTATTCTACAATCACTACAAAAAAAGACACATCCATGACAATTTGGGCCGAACGAAACAAATTCTTTCATGCTTATGACAGTTCTATGGCGATAATTGTGCCAAAACCCGGTATCATCATAGATGTGGTGGGCTCGTACTTCTACGACAAACAATCATGACAGAAAATGGCCTTTTTGTCCTGGGCGGGCTGGAGACACAGCTACATGACATTCTTTGGGCCGTCCATGACGGAATAAACCGTGGTAGAAGCAAGGACGAGGAAAATATCGGGGAGTTCCCGGTTACGGTGGGTGGTCGGGGTCGAGTGATGCACAGAGGTTTGCGTGTTTCTCTTGTACACGTTGATACATCTCCAGTGTATCTATAATTTATGGAGAATTCATGCCGTTATATTATAATTCTTGGATGTTTTACAATCATTTTATAGCAACTTTATATCATTTTTTTGGGACTAACCTATTAACCCAGTGCCAAGTGCCAGTTGCTGTTTTTTGCTTGTTTTTTACATCACAGGAAATCAATATCAACCCACCAATGGGCCAGAGCTGCACCTGGGGGGTGCCCCGAGGGGGGCAAAACCCACCAGGGCGCGCCTGGGCCCCCAGGCGCACCCTGGTGGGTTGTACTCACCTCGATGGCCTCCCGTACCCCTTTTTTGCACTATAAATTCCCAAATGTTCTGAAACCCTTCGGGGTTAACCTAGATTAGAAGTTCCGCTGCCACAAGGCTCTGTAGCCACCGAAAACCAATCTAGACCCTTTCCGGCACCTGCCGGAGGGGGGAATCATCTCCGATGGCCATCTTCATCATCTCGGTGGCCACCACGATGAGGAGGGAGTAGTCCACCCTCGGGGCCGAGGGTCTGTACCAGTAGCTATGTCTTTAATCTCTCTCTATCTCTCTCTCTCTCTCGTGTTCTTGAGATAGCACGATATTGATGTATCGCGGGCTTTGTCAATATAGTCGGATCATATGGTGTTTTCCCCTCTCTATCTTGTTGTCATGAATTGAGTTTTTCCCTTTGAGATTTCGTTGTTATCGGATTGAATACTTTTATGGATTTGAGAACACTTGATATATGTCTTGCAATTGAATACTCGTGGTGACAATGTGGTATCATACTGATTCACTTGATATATGTTTTGGCACTCAACTCGTGGATTCCTGAGGTGACATTGGGGTAATCTATGCATAGGGGTTGATGCACGTTCTTGTCTTTGTTTCTCCGGTAGAAATCTTGGGGCACTCTTTGAAGTTCTTTGTGTTGGATTGAGTATTATGAATATGAATTTTCTTTGGTGTTATTTTAGTATGAACTCTAGGATAGATCGAACGGAAAGAATAGCTTTGTGTTATTTTAGTACAAATTCTTGAATAGATCGAACGGAAAGAATAGCTTTGAGGTGGTTTCGTACCCTACAAACAATTTATTCTTATGTTCTCCGCTAGATAGGAACTTTGGAGTGATTCTTCATCGCACTTTGAGGGGTGGTTATGTGATCCAATTATATTAGCATTGTTGAGAGGTTGCACTTGTGAAAGTACAGACCCTAGGCCTCATTTCCAAGCATTGCAATACCGTTTGTGATCACTTCTGTTACTTGCTACCTTGCTGTTTTTATTGTTACTATTACAAAAACCAATATCTACAATCATTACTACACTTTTATTACCATCTGTTCGCCGAACTAGTGCACCTATACAAATCACCATTGTATTTGGTGTGTTGGGGACACAAGAGACTTTTTATTATTTGGTTGCAGGGTCGTTTGAGAGAGACCATCTTCATCCTACACCTCCCATGGATTGATAAACCTTAGGTCATCCACTTGAGGGAAAATTTCTACTGTCCTACAAAACTCTGCGCTTGGAGGCCCAACACGTGTCTACAAGAATAAAGTTGCGTAGTAGACATCACACGTACACGCGTGTGTGCGAGGCATTGCGCTCTAACTAAACCCGAGCGAGGCGTTGGGCTCCAACTGAACCCGAGCGCTTGAAGTAGCTACGTTACTGAACCCCGATTGACCCCTTGCTGTGAACCCAAGTGATTCTTTTGCTACTACTGCTAACTGAAG
>NC_041390.1:402500779-402511681 GCF_002162155.2 Triticum dicoccoides | reverse complement strand
GGATCCCGTGGTAGTAGAGGCCGTTGCCGCTGGATGAACAGGACCCCGATCGAGCCGGTTGGGGGTGGATGAACAAGACCCGGTGGAGGGCTGGATGAACAAGACCCCGTGGAGGGCTGGTTGAACAGTAGCCCATGGAGGGGTGGTTGAACAGGACCCCATGGAGAGAGCTGGCTGAACAGTAGCCGGTGGAGGAGCGGTGGAGGCTGGATGAACAGGAGCCCGTGGATGAACAGTCACATGTGGAGGCTGGAGGAGGTCGACAGTGGATGAACAGTAGCTTGTGGAGGCTGGAGGAGGTCGACGGTGGAGATGAACAGTATCCCGTGGAGTCCCGTTTTGCGGTACGCCACATCCCTCCCAATGAACAGTACCCCTTTCGTCCGTAGCGCTCCAACACAAGTCCGTTTCCTCCATTTTGTGGTACGCCACACCCCTCCTGATCAACAGGATCCCGTTTCGACCATAGGAGTTCCAAGAGAAGTCCATTTCCTCCATTTTGCGGTACGCCAGACCCCTCCCAATGAACAGGACCCCGTTTCGACTGTGGCTGGTCGAACACAAGGCCGTTTCCTCCGTTCTGTGGTACGCCAGGCCTCGTTTTGATTGGTTGTTCCGTCCAAGGCAGTTGGCTTCCGATGAACACGACGACTCAGTTTCTCTGTTCCAACCCAGCCATGTACACGAGCCCAGGCCGCATGTATGCGCGAGTAGGCATTCGAGACCCCGCCCGTATGTACGTACGTGGTCGTATGTTTTGGCGTGTGGCTGTATGTACGTGTACACAGTTTAGATGGGACAACCTAAACTGCTACGTGGGGGGCTCTACTATGACATGTGCCGCTACTTACTCGGCCACGGTTCATCGTTGCAGAGCGACTGATCGACCAGTATGTACGTACACATTCACGACAAGACAAACAACGATACGTACGCTTTGACCGGGTGGGTCCCAGCTATCAGGGGGGAATCTTTTTTTGCCCGTAATAAGGACGCACTTCCTCGCATGCGAAGATGTAGCTAGTGGGTCCCCGCAGTCAGGGGGAGAAAACATTATTTTTCAGGGTAAAAGGATGCAGTTGCATGCATGCGTCCATGGGCATGGTGCGTCCCCACTGTCAGCCTCACACGTACAGTCATCTTCCGATGACTCTCGCTTGTTGACCACGTTGACCACACTGTGCCGAGTGCACCAAGGCCGATGGATGATGGAGAGGCCCTAGACTAGAACGACCCGGAGATGGGGAAGACGCGGCGGTGGAGTCGCAGATGGAGAGGAGTGGAAAACTTGACTGGTTCAGGTGCGCGGCAGCACTGCCGCGGTGCCGACCATGGGAGACAGGAGCAAGAACAGAGGTTGAAGAAGGAGTACGACTGTTGGATTAGCATCCAATGGTCCAGCTGCTAGAATCATTTGTTGATTAAGTTGACAAAGCCCTGCGTACACGTCCGCTTAGTAGGCCCACAAGTCAGCCACCAAATCTAACGGGTCCCAGCTGTCAACAGGAGGAATAGTTTTTTTGCATAACAAGGAGGCACTTCCTTCTGTGCGAAGATACAGCCGGTGGGTCCTGGAAACATTTTTTTCAGCTTAATAAGGAGGAACTTTCCTTGCGTGCGATTGTTGAGGAAATTGTTAACTGGTAACTGCTTGGTTGGCTGGCGAGTAGGGGATTAATAGGCTAATCGGCAAGTTAATCGGCCATTTAATCAATTAATCAGACGATTTATCAGTTTATCGGCTACTCCGTGACCCTATGAGTAGGGATTAATCGGCAAGTTAACTGGTTAATCGAATGAATTCTTGAACAGGGCGTGCGACCATGGACCTCCTAGGTCTCGGCCGTCAGGCTCTCCACATACAGTCCTCTTCCGATGACTCTTGTTTGTTAACCACGCCGCACCGAGCGCAGCGAGGCGGTGGACGACAGCGAGGCCTGGGATGGGAACGACCCCGAGATGGGAAGACGCGGCAGTGGAGTCGCATATTGAGAGGAGTACAAGGGTTATAACTAGTTCTGGTGCGGCGTGGGGCTGTAGTCGGTGGAGACTAACAGGAGGTGTGGAGGGGTGGAGGGATAGCCTGGCCAGCGGTGGGGTAGTGCTTCGCAGCAATGCGTGCTAAGCAGAGCCGCTAGCCGCCGGAGGCCGTACCAGGCGGTCCTGACGACACTGGAGGAAGAAGACGAGAGATTGAAGGTGCATGCCGGCCGTTGGATATAAATCCAATGGTTGTTGATGTCATAATCATTTGTTGACCAAGTTGACATTGCCTTGCATAGGCTTTGACCTATTGGCCCACATGTTAGCCTGCAAAAATGTGGCACATATTTAACCCATGTTTTCTAGAATTTACAGTCCATTTGCGTCAATGCGACCCATTTAATATTTTCTAAGAAATCCCAGCCCATTTGCACTTTCTTGTAATACACGAATTAGCTGGGCTTGTTCTATATATAATGTTAGGTTAGAAGGAGCAATTAATATCAAAAAATAAGCCGGAGAGACACATTTTTATATATAAAATTAACAAATTAGCGAGTTATTGCTCAAAACAAAAATGAGCACGTTATTATTACATTGGTCCTTAAAATCTTTGCAAGCTTTTGTACGCAATCACCAGGATTTTCCTTGCCTGTGAGTGAAAAACAACCAGAATTTTCCTGGCCAACTTTTGTTAAACATTTACTTCTATAAGTTAATAACACGTGGGATGTTTTTATAATGTATATATAAGTCTCTATAAATATATGATAATAGTAATAATATAAATATATATAATGTGGTTAGAAGGGAAAACATAAATTGGACACAACATTATTATTCTTATATATAGATAAATAGAACATAGATCTGTGTTTTATTAAAAAAAATACATTGAGCTGCCGATCTTTAAGAAAAATTAAAACCTACGTTGGGAGGCCCATAGGCCGGTATGGACCTCAAAAAAAAGTTGAAACCACTGTCTCCGTATGTCGTGGGCTATGCATGTTAAAAAACAAAACCTAGGCCTACCTGATACTTGTTCGTCCTCTGGAAAAAAATGATACCAGCTAGATCCCCGATACCCCTTTCCCGCAACAAAAAAAAGAAAGATCCCCGATACGCCTGAAAAAAAGCTCCCCGATGACAGTCATCGTTGAAAATTTATTTCATTTATTGACTAAGGTTGACAAACCCGTGGGCCCCAACGTCAGTATACAATTAGGAAGAAGTTTTTCTCCAATGGGGCACTTGCTTGCATACGGCTTGGACCTAGTGGGTCCCCACTGTTAGTCTCCCGGTGTACAGTCCTCTCTGGATTCCTCTTGTTTGTTGAGCATGTTGACAATGGCATACGGCGGTGCCATGGCGAGCGCACACGGACGGGAAAGAACCAGAGCCGGGGAAGACGCCTTCATTCTTTCGAACATACCACACTAGGCCGGTGGCTGCAACCCTCTCACCCAAAAGCTATACTGCCCGGGTTCGATTCCAACTGGTGTAGTTGAAAAATATCTAACACTTGCCAAAATTCGTCCCTAGTTTACCCAGTTTTTCGCACACTCAACATTGTCTTGCTATTCCTAGTTTAGAAAAAACATTGTCTTGCCATTTGGAAAATAGCATATCTTTTTGACTTTGCATCATATGAAGATGTGCTATACATGAATGTTGATGAGCATGATGTTAACTTGTTAGTTCCATTTTTTACCATGAATAAAATTTCCAACATTCTGTTATCCATGTTTGAAAAGTGCCTGTTGATTTAAATGCTCTGCCTCTGAAACATGCAGTTTCTTATCTGAAAATCACTTGGACAAGCAGCCATCACCGGTGTTGGATTCGACGCCGCGCTTCTTCAATCCCCCGACAGGCGCAAGGGGGAAATAAACTTCCGTCTCGTGCTGCCGGTTGGGGAATGGAGCAAACTGGATTAAAGAGGGGGCCGGCGGTGCCACTGAAGAAGCACATCAGACGCGATTTTTTTCTTTAGTGGATGGCTCTCGATGGCGTTTTTTTACTTGCCTCTGCACCATACAACTTGTATTTTTAGCCTCCCAGTCCATGGTGGACCAGCAGCCCATTTGCTGGGCAGGCCAACCTACAGAAACCAGCACTCAATTTTTCATCAAGCCCCAAAAAGAACATAGTACTATATTTGTTTTGAGGCCAAATACATTACGGCAGGGGTTGAGCGGGGGAGGGGGAAGACAGAGCAAAAAGATTAAAAAGAGCTGATGCGCCGTTGCTACCCTAACAAAGCAGGCACAATTCTTCTCGGGAAGAAGGTGTGCCATTGACACCCACACGTCACAAATCCCACAGTAGACATACTAACAAGTTCACACACAAGTACAACAGAAAATGTAAACATTCATATCAAACTTGGGTTCACAGGACACATTCATATTCATAGCCAACATTCACAATCAACAACTCAAAAGATTCATATATACACAAGTTCAGCATGTCTATGCATCCAAATGATGATTGATAGATCACACGACAATATTCATAGATAATTCACAAAAAGATTCAGATATACACATGTTCAATATGTTTATGCATCCAAATGATTGAGACCACAACCAATATCATCCATGGACGAACTTTAATTACCTAGGGTACAGACTGGTAAATGGTGTTCAGCCGGAGGTACTTTCTGCTAAAATTAATGCTTGTACGAGTAAACTTTCGAGTACATAAGAGGCAACACAGACAATCCGAACTTTGCTTGTAGGTTTATCCTCAAATAGCGGCCTCGTGGCGAGGGAGGTTTGAGCAACTTGGCCACTACTTTCATCCAACTAGTTTACTAGCTTATCTTGGCCCTGTACCTTGCCAAAATTCTACATTGCAGACAAGAAAGGAGGCGGTTGAGAAAATGAACCACCCAAATTTTTTGTGCAGTTCAACTGAAATGGAGCATCCCTGGCATGCAGACTGATTAAGTTCCAGATGAATATACGCGTCAACCAACTTGTTTGGAATCTTTAGACTCCATGCCATACAATTCGCTACCATACATGCCGATAACCAAAAGGCACAAGTTGGGACCAAAGACTGTACTGCGTTTTTCTGGGCTATGCGCCAAGCAATATTTTTGGCGTTCACTCTCCTAATACTTGGAGTTTGACAATTGGTTGATACTCGAATGAATATTGGCACTTCTTCTTGTCAACATCGATGCTTGTCCGAGTGAACTTTGGAGTAGATAGCAACAACATAAGTATCTGTCCACCTGATCTTTTTGTGCAGTTCTACTGAAATCGCCCAATGTAATGATTTGCCTGCGAGTTCAGGCTCCAAGTTACTCCTTTATGAAATCAGCAAACTGTAGCACAATACCAAATTACCAATACATATGACAAGCACAATAATCAGGATAAAGACCAGTACCAACCTATGTGAGGTAGCATATCAATTACTATTTCCTTTGACTGGAAGCCGAGATAAGCGAAGCGACTGACAGCAAAGGAAGCAAGCAAGCCGAGATAAGCGACTGACAGGAAAGGAAGGAAGTAGTCGAGGCAATGAAGCACCCTAAGTTTTTGTGCTGTTCCACCAAAATCGAGCATCCTTGTTGGCACATATATTGAGAGAGTGAGATTACTGTAATAGTGGGACAATTTGATGAAACTTGCACTAACAAATAGAAGCACCCTCATTATCTTAGTGGGTAATGTTAGCAACATAGTAGTCTTGCTTAAAGAGAAGTATTAGTTTATTTAACCAGTGCCAATTAGCTCAACACTCAAAGCATTGCCATGTATCACAGGTTGCAAAACTTTAACGTGCAAAGATAAAGGAGTTTCTCATGACAGTAGCATGATACAAATAGAGATGCCAACAAACTAATATGGATGAAGGCCTTAGGCCGGTACCAACCTGAGAAAAAAACCTCATTCATGTAGTCCCAGAAGAGATGATAAAGCACTCTCTGGAATCACTCAATAGTATATATTTTTGAGCACTTCAAATGTATGGTTGAAATCACTCTTGTTTACCAGTGCTCAGATTATATCAAAAGATTATCAAGAACTTCCAGCAGAGTTAAAGCACTGGCTGGGATATAGTTCATTGTATTGTCTTGTGTAGTTCCACTAAAATGTATTATTGGCACAACATGATCCCTTCCATCTTGCAATATAGGCCGTCTGATTTATATCTGATGGATAGGAAGGAAACTATGGCAATTTTGCAAAAAGGTACCCACAACCCTCTCCACATTTGCAAATAAGGCATTCCCGCGTTCATCCTTTTCTCTCACAAGATAAACTACTCATACACAAATGCATCTTGATATTACATGCAACGCACGAGCATCTTGCTAGTATTCCAAGTAAATTAAGACTATGTAACGCCCCGGACACACCCGCCAGTGGTCGTTACTCCTGGCGGGTGTGTCCGGGGCATTACAATTTGGTAACAGAGCCTTCCCCGACCTTAGGAGCCCCCTGCTTGATCAAATTGTTGGCGTTGTTGAGTCTAGAAAAATGTTTTGAGTCATCTAGGATTATATATATATCAGAGAGTTTAGGAATTCTTTTTACTCCCCAGTCCCTTCATCGCTCTGGCGAGGCATCCTGACATAGAGTTTTGACTCTTCTCTTCTCAAATTTCACTAATTTTTTTCTTAGGATCACGCGGGTATCTTGGAATCGTTCCGATGGTTTTGTGACAAGAACATTGTTCTTGGTGCCTCCTGTCATTTAGGGGTTGTGGCAGTGTCCCGGGGAGTTGAGCTCCGAGGTGTTGTCATTACGCTTTTATCGTTGCAGTTCTGGAATACCTGAGATTAGTTTCGCCAACATCGAAAATCTCTTTTATGCAGTTGTTGGTGAGATAACCTCGACGCCACCTAGTACTGGGGCGGGAGTTCGGGAGTATTGCCATAACTCATATAACAGATGCTTTTCGAAGGTTGAGGTAAACGATTTCCGAAGGTTTCTTGGTTATGTGTTGAAGGATGGATACGGTTGGATGTAGGATTTGCTAGCTTTGGGTGAGATATTATGCTTCCCCTGTATCCCCAACACCTGATTGCATAACCGGAAAGTTTCGGGAGTTCATAAGTGGGAATTCAAGTAGCTCTTAGGATATCTTTCCGACAGATGTATGATATGAAATTGGGGTTCGACGTCTAGTGGTCCGCCTATCCACGGTCGGTTTTACAGTGGTCTCATTGTGTCTTAAAGAGTCCTTGGCTATGCCGACTCGGGGACGCTTCGTATGTCATGTGCACTGCCTTGTACATGATGGTACTGTACGATCGAGCCCGTGTAGGCCCCACCACGAAAACTTCGGATGAAATCTCTATCATATGTTTGTTCCGGCTTATTCTGCAAGCCAATCCTTTGTTTTTGTTTTGAGTTGTGGTATTCGAGTTGCTTCGAAGTCAATGTTGATTCCATACCTTCTCTAAACGGTGTTCTCATACTCCAATGTGAATACCAAACCTTCATGATAATTGAGACTGTCATGTCAATCCTTTTCAACCGGTGTGTTTCTCTTCAAGTGGATCCGATCATTTCAATATCAGCAAGATCCATTACTAGTTCTTCTCAACGGTGTTGTCTTCATCCGTTCCAAGTTGACTTTGTTTTTCCCACCCTCCCACCCTTGTTTTCTTCAAGGATTCAGATTTCTTAATCAAGTATCCATATTTTTGATGTGAGGCCTTTTCATTCCTTTTCCGTCAATATCCTTATCCGGTGATTCTCATGAATTTTCTAACGGAGCTTCAAGTTCATCACTCTTCACTCGTTTTCTTCTCCGGTGGAACCAATTCAAGCTTTCGGTGTTGATCATATCTTTTTCCTCATTTCAAATACCTTCTCATGCCGGTCCACCTTATATTCATTCACTTCTCGATATTTAATTGTTCCGGAGTGCTCAAGATATCTCGAAGATTCGTGTTTTCATTCCTAATCTGTTCAAGTTATTTCGAGGTTCTTTTCTTTTTCAAGCCATTTATATCAACCGGTGCAATCTCTCTTCAAAAATCGTTCAACGATGTATCTTTTCAGTGGGCCCTAACCCACAGGTCTTTTTCCAGGATCTTACCCAACTCTTCTAATTCTCCTGGAGATATCTTTAAAATTCTTTTCGAAGTTTGACGTAAAAATGAACTGTCATCAGTCAAATGTTTTTATCCAAGATCTTTCAAATTCTTTTCATCATTGGATCAACTTTTCTATTCTTCATTCCTTTGTGCCTCTACAATTTTTGTTGGTGTTTCTCGTCGTCATTCTCAGGTTTTGAGGACCGAAGAAGACTTTTCCTCCATATCTATCCGTTCTCTCAGAGATTTGTGATTGTAGCTTGTTGCCATCCTCTCATAGTTATTTTCGATTGTGGGAATTCTTTTCACCTATCCGGAGCTATTCAAGAGTCTTCTCAGTTTGATTATCCGGAGTTCAACATTTCAGGATCATTCATATTTAGTTTTCAGCTCTCGTTATCCAAAAATCATACCGATGCATCATTCAAGTATATTCTCTAATCAGCCCGTGATCTTTTGTTCTTGTGGATCTAATTTCCCTCAAGTATTTTCATTCGTTCTCTAATTCCTTTCCGGTGATTTATCCCTTTACTTCATTCTTTGTCAATGCTTACGGTGGTTCGTTCAAGATTTTTCTTCTTTCTTATCATATCAATTCATTCGTTGTTTCCTAATTATACGGTGGTTCGTCGAAGACCTTCTTAAGTTTGCGCCATATCTATCTTCATCCTTTCCATGAGAATAAGTAGTCTGCCAAATCCATTGTTTGTCATCAATTTAATTGATGAAGGATAAGCATAATGTAATTCTTATTCTTGTTTCATCGAGTTTATCAATTCCTTATTCTGGAGGTGCATCATATCACATTCTTGGTTCGAGATGATTTATCTTTTCTTTTCCCAGAGTTCCTAGCTCTCACAATTACATCACCAAGGAGATTCATTTAAATCATTGCAAGGCTTCAACCTTATTCTTTTCATCCTCCATTTCGATTAATCATTTCTTTTATTACCGGAGTTCTCATGAAGGCTCTACAAGATGGTTCATCAAGGATTTAATTCTTTCTCGAAGTGTTCATCGAGATTCTTTTCAGAGGAGCTCAAGTATTCTTTATGTTGCATTTTAAAGTGCAATTCTTTCAACCGTGTCATTCGAGGTGGTATTATGTCATTCTTGATAATTTGAGTTCATGTCTCATGATTCACATGTTGTTAAGAATGAGGTATTTTAAATCCATAAATCTCATCATTGGAGTTATATTGGGTTATATTTCATCGAAAGCCTTCCCTGAGGATTGTTGCTATCATGGTGTTTATAATTGACCCAAGTTCTTCATCTATCCTCCCGGTGAAATAGCTTTCTCGTCTCCTTGTTCATACCAATGCAATTCTTTTCCGTGAGTGGCAGGTTATCACCTCATAATTTGAGATGTATTCCATAAGACCATATCAAGTTTATTCTTTTCGTTGTTGGTTTTCCAACAACTCCGTTCTAGCATTTGTTGTAAGCGTGCTCTCACAAGATCTTGTTTCCCTTCGTTCATTCCATTCCATTCTTTCTTTTGTTCCGGAGGCATTGTGATGTTGCTCTCTTCAACCCATCTTCTTGTTCTGTCAGGATCGTGTTCTTTTCTTGGTTTATCCATTTAACAGGAGTGTTGTGTCCCTTTGCTCAAGCTCTTTCATTTTATCAAGTCTTTCATCTCTTTTCAACCGGAGTGCTGTTTCAGATCTTTCTTACCCCTTCTTCCATTCATTCAATAGTTACGGAGGCAGTGTTTTGTGATTTCATCAAGTATCTTCTCATCTTATCAAGTTATTATTCAATTCCTTTTTCTTTTCAACGGAGTGCTCTCCGAATTTGTTCTTCCTTGTTCCTCGTTCCTAACGGAGTGTTTTTCAACTTCGATCACCTCCGTGGTTTTATTCCTTTCATTTTGCTCAACCTTTTCAAGGTTCTTTGGTCTCACTCATTTGTCAAAGGAGCAACTTAGTTTTACCTCTTTTCTTTCTCTTTTGTTTGCCCTCTGGTGCCATTCTAGATCTCGGGACGAGATCCTCTCGTAGTGGTGGAGTGTTGTAACGCCCCGAGACCGATGTGCCAGGTGTCCTCCAGTTATTCGCTGTTGTTTGCCTTGTCATTGCTTGCATGTCATGCATTGCATATCATGTCATCATGTGCATTTCATTTGCATACATGTTCGTCTCACGCATCCGAGCATTTTCCCCCTTGTCCGTTTTCCAATCTGGCGCTCCTATGTCACCCGGCGTCTGTTTCTACCTCTTTTCGTGTGCGGGTGTTAAACGTTTTCGGATTGGACCGAGACTTGTCATGCGGCCTTGGTTTACTACCGGTAGACCGCCTGTTAAGTTTCGTGCCATTTGGACTCCGTTTGATACTCCAACGGTTAACCGAGGGACCGAAAAGACCTCGTGCGTGTTGCAGCCCAACACCCTTCCAAAGTGGCCCAAAACCCACCTAAACCTCCTCCATCATCTCGGTCGTTCGATCACGATCGCGTGGCCGAAAACCGCACCTCATTTGGACTCTCCTAGCTCCCTCTACCTATGTATATGTGGCTCCCCCCGAAATTTCGCGGTCAAACCCTAGCGTCTTCCTCCTCGCGCTGCCGGACATGTCCTTCCCGCGCCGGACATGTCCGCCGGAAACCTCACTCCAGCCAATCACGTTGTGCCACGTCAGCGCTGCCGCCTCCCTTCTCCAATCACGCTTCGCCACGTCGTCTCAGCCGCCATCTCCACCGCGCGAGGCCCGCAGAGCCCGCAGCCGGCCCGCGGGGCCCATCCACTACCGCCGACCGAGCCCACGGGAGCCCGGATCTGCGCCGCCCGGGCCTCCCCTGCGCCGCCGCTTCGCGCCTCGCTGCCGGCCGCCGCCGCGCGTCTACCCCGCCG
>NC_041390.1:402497714-402500569 GCF_002162155.2 Triticum dicoccoides | reverse complement strand
CGGCCACCGCGCCCCACCGCCTAGCCTGCCCCGCCGCCTCGGGAGACAGCGCAGCCGCCCGCGCCCGCCTGAGCCGCCGCGCCCCACGCCGACGATGCACTCCGTGGCCGCTCCCATCCTTCGCCGGCAACCGCACCGCCCGGTGCCAGCGCCTCCCTTCTGCTGATCCGTCTCCCCTCGGCCGGATCCGGTCCGATCCGGTCCAGGCCCGCCTCCTCCGTCGTCCTCCCCCACTCCGGCGTCAAACCCCGGTGAACTCCGGCCGCCGCTACGAATTTCCGGCGACACATTCTGGCGAACCTCGAACTGCGTGCAAGTCAACCCTAGATCTGATTTTGAGAGGGTAATTTTTCGTCTAAATCCTTTTTCCTGTATTTTTTTTGCATATTCATCGCATCATAACTTTGCATCCGTGGCTCCGACTCGTGCTTGTAGCATATAAAAATGTTCGTCTCGACGAGTACATCATTTCATCTCATTGCATCATTTTCATTTGAGCTCATCTTGATGCCCGAAATGCTGTTGGAAGAGGGCTATGTGAGGAATTTGTCAGATCTGTTTCAGCAAATGGCATTTTGTCATTTTTGCCATGATTAATGTCTGCATGCTATGTTCCTGAGCTCTACATGTGTTTTCTTATATGCCATGCCATCTTTACAGGGGTGCATGCCATGTATTTTTGTGATATTTGTGGTGACTAGCACAAGCTTGCAAAGTAGCGTAATCGGTAATGCTGATTTCAGGGACTTAGAATTTCACCAAGTCCTTGTTCTGTTTTCGTTGTTATGCCATATGTTCATGTTGTTTCCTAGTGATCCGTGCCTCTTTTGAGGATGATCAATAAGGATGTTTTGTTAACATTGTGGTGCTCTATCCATCCATGTCTTTGTGAGGACCCGTTCGTCTACATCCGTTTGTCTTCTTCATGGACTCGTTCTTCTTCCTTGCAGGATTTCAGGCAAGATGACCATACCCTTGATATCACTTCTATCTTTGCTTGCTAGATGCTCGCTCTTTTGCTATGCCTATGCTGCGATACCTACCACTTGCTTATCATGCCTCCCATATTGTTAAGCCAAGCCTCTAACCCACCTTATCCTAGCACTCCGTTGTTTCGCTATGTTACCGCTTTGCTCAACCCCTCTTATAACGTTGTTAGTTGCAGGTGAAGATTGGAGCTTGTTCCATGTTGGAACAAGGATATTTGTTGGGATATCACAATATCTCTTATTTAATTAATGCATCTATATACTTGGTAAAGGGTGGAAGGCTCGGCCTTATGCCTGGTGTTTTGTTCCACTCTTGCCGCCCTAGTTCCGTCATATCGGTGTTATGTTTCCGAATTTTGCGTTCCTTACGCGGTTGGGTTATAATGGGAACCCCTTGACAGTTCGCCTTGAATAAAACTCCTCCAGCAAGGCCCAACATTGGTTTTACCATTTGCCACCTAGCCTTTTCTTTCCCTTGGGTCGGCCAGCTCAAGGGTCATCTTATTTTAACCCCCCCGGTCCAGTGCTTCTCTAAGTGTTGGTCCAGCTGAGCGATGTCCGAGGCTACCAGGGGCAACTCTGGGCTGGCTTACCCGACGTTTGGCTCATCTGGTGTGCCCTGAGAACGAGATATGTGCAGCTCCTATCGGGATTTGTCGGCACATCTGGGTGGCTTTGCTGGTCTTGTTTTACCATTGTCGAAATGTCTTATAACCGGGATTCCGAGCCTGATCGGGTCTTCCCGCTAGAAGAAATATTCTTCGTTGACCGTGAGAGCTTGTGATGGACTAAGTTGGGACACCCCTGCAGGGATTTGAACTTTTGAAAGCCGTGCCCGCGGTTATGGGCAGATGGGAATTTGTTAATGTCCGGTTGTAGAAAACCTAAAGTTGACCTTAATTAAAATACATCAACCGTGTGTGCAACCGTGATGGTCTCTTTCCGATGGTGTCCGGGAAGTGAACACAGTGTTGGAGTTATGCTTGACGTAGGTTGTTCTAGGATCACTTCTTGATCATAGTTGTTTGACCGTGCTTTTGCCTTCTCTTCTCGCTCTCTTTTGCAAATAGGTTAGCCACCATATATGCTAGTCGCTTGCTGCAGCTCCACCTCATACCTTTACCTTACCTTTAAGCTTAAATAGTCTTGATCGCGAGGGTGTGAGATTGCCGAGTCCCCGTGACTCACAGATACTTCCAAAACCAGTTTGCAGGTGCCGATGTTACCGAGTAGGTGACGCAACCAAGCTCAAGGAGGAGCTCGATGAAGATCTTGTCCTTTGTGTTGTTTCGTTTCCAGTTGATCAGTAGTGGAGCCCAGTTGGGGTCGATCGGGGATCTGTGTAGCATTTGGGGTAGTCTTCTTTTATTTTGGTTCCGTACTCGGACCTTGAGTGTATTTGGATGATGTAATGCTTTATTCATGTATTTGTATGAAGTGGCGATTGTAAGCCAACTATGTATCTCTTTCCCTTACGTATTACATGGGTTGTGTGAAGATTACCTCACTTGCGACACTGCTTTCAATGCGGTTATGCCTCTAAGTCGTGCTTCGACATGTGGGAGATATAGCCGCATCGAGGGCGTTACAGACTAGTAGCAACACATCAATACAATACCACTAGCAAGATGTCAGGATAACATAGGATGGTACCATCGTGTGATCTCCATTTCCTCTTTATTCTTCTTCTTCTTCTTCTTCTCCTTCTTCTTCTTCTTCTCCTTCTCTTTCTTCTTCTCCTTCTCCTTCTCCTTCTCCTTCTCCTTCTCCTTCTCCTTCTCCTTCTCCTTCTTCTTCTTCTTCTTCTTCTCCTTCTTCTTCTTCTTCTTCTCCTTCTCCTTCTTATTCTTCTTCTCCTTCTCCTTC
>NC_041390.1:402481178-402497056 GCF_002162155.2 Triticum dicoccoides | reverse complement strand
GTTGGTGAAACCAAGTACATGATTGGCCTTCTATTTCAGAATTCGTTTTGTGAGTGAGGGAGTACAAGTGTACTAGTAAACAATAGCATTATTTTCTTATGGCAGTCGCAAAATAGAGATGAACACATGCATTAAATATCATTCTTACCTAAAGGAACGTTATGGTGCCAATATGGATGATGATGATTGGAACACAAATCTCCCTTTGTGCAGTTCCACCAAAATGAACCAACTATTCCATTCTGACATTCCAGTTAAACAACACAAAAGTCATTTCTTTTAAGAAGTGTTTTGTGCAGTGCACCAAAAGGTCACAACAGCAACCAGGTGAAATGGATATCCCTGTTTGCACAAAAAGCTACAGAGGAAACAGTCAGAGTCTCAAACAATTATAGGCAAAAACATTTGGCTAAACTTTTCATGGCTTATAACAGTGGCATGGCTTCAATTTACCAGGGGCATTAGATTAAGAACAGCTAAATATTTGGTATAAGGGCATGGGACAGTGGGTGCACCAGCAGTCCAACACCATGTACCTAAACCGGGGCATAAAGTGGTGATTCAGAGTTTGTTGCCCCGAGAAACAAACATCCAAGAAACATATCTGGGTTGGTCCCATTTTTGTTCACTCTAGCCACCTACTCCTATGTGTGGATAGCAAATCTAGTCCTGGTCATACCACTGTGTACATTGTTTCCCCTATATTTCCCTTTTCGACCAAGAGACCGGTTGGATGACCAGTTTGTACTACTTTCACCCCCTTTCCTTCCTGTCTGTACCAAGTCTGATGTACATACTAAATCCCCCCTTTATTTCTTGTTTGAACCAAGTACAAGATTCGACTCCATGAAGTAGCTTTACCTCTAACAATAGAAGAAAAAATATGTGACATTGGACCATCTGATCGAGACAGGCTGAGAGGTAGAAAATGATGCACATGCAGCGACGTAGCAAGCTGGGGAAGTAGATCTAGGGCGGTTTCGAAGCAAGATATACCTGAAGGTCGCCGGGATGTGGATAGGTGGGCAGTGGGAGGCCGGATCCGCCCACACTAGGGCAACAACGAAGGGATCGGAGGACCTCCTGCTCGGTGCTCGGCCAGAGATAACGGTGCGGCCGACAGTGGGTCTCCTCCCTCGCAGTCAATGACGGCCTAAACGCTGCCCCTCCTCCCCTTCACCGGCGAAGGGGGATACGTCTGAATCTGTAACCAGCGGTGAGGATAGAAAGATAGTGTTACCACCGCTATCTTGTTTAGATCTGGAGAGGATGAGAGTGTGTGAATAGAGCAACCCTAGCAAGGAAGTGCGGTGGATCCAGCCTATATATATAGACATAGTGGGGTAGTTTTCCTTTCAAAACAATCGTTTAAAATTGTGTACGTGCCAGGTCACCGTTTTTTTGAGTTGTTGATTGTTTTTTGACATAGCTACCCGCTTATTCCAAGTGGTGTTACGGTGTGCCAGGTCGCACATTGTATCGTTCAAGTCTGGTACAAGACCCTCCATTAAATGAACAACCACCGCCTCGTAAAATTTGTGAACAAGCCCACGGCTAAAATTATCAGAAACGTGGGCTGCCCCAACATGCATTATTATTTATATTTTCTATGTGGGAGTATCCTCAAAACAAAATGTGAGAGTACAATATTTATTGGACCCCTTTGTAACTGGTGCTAAATTTTGACCAAAGATTTAACTAACATAATGTTAGTGCATGTTAACAAAAATTATATCGTTTGATTCGTATTTGAACATAGTTTTCAATGATGTAATTTTTTGTGACATGCATGAACATTTGGTTAGTTAAATTTATAGTCAAAATTTGGCAAGGTGCATTAAATCAACACATGCAAGTATCAAAGGAAAGTCACGTCATGCATGCATGCGTTGTAATTAATGCATCGATAAACGCAAATTATTGAAATATATCGTATGATGCCCTCTCCCTCGCGGACTGAGCTCTGGTGCCTTAACTTCACCTGCCTTTGGCTATATGACCAGTGGGCCACCCACCTGTTGGGCCCACCTGTCATGGACACAAAGGCAGGAGCAGTAAGTCAATGAAGCTGCGTCCCTCCCTCGCCCATGAGCGTGGTGGCTAGTAGGACTAGGAGAAGCTTTCGCTACACTCTCTCCCTCCCGCACGCGGTGGACATGCAATAGTTCATTCGGTGTCAGATGGCCAGAAGCATACTGTAGTAGTACTCCGCTGCAGTAGTACTCCATCATTGTTTGACTTCCCGAAGAGGTGAAGAGCCAAGCGCAGCCTGGACGCTCGTGTGGCAGTTTCATGAGTAGTCTAGGATAGCGTGTATCATGCCTCTAAGACTACCCACAATGGGAGTAACATAGGTAGTAACATCACATATCTAGATAAAATGGATGATGTGGCAAGTAATAAATGAAGAAAGAGAGGCATGTGGTAACATAGCTAGTTACTAGTACTAGTTGTATGAGTAACATCACACATATCATGGCAAGATGAGTCTATAGTCTAATAAATGAAGTGTTGCATGTTACCACACATATGTTACTCTCCACTATAGTGGTAGTAACATAGAGTAGTAACATGGGCATGTTACTACTCTACGTTACTACCCATTGTGGCTAGTCTAAGCTTAAAATTGTAGGGGCCGGCTCCATGCTATGAGGCCGTCTCGAAACATTTTTTTGATTAAAATAATCTTCTGGCCCTACCTGTCATCCTGGTGATTGTAGTTTTCATGCTCATCTGGTCAAGATGAGAATATATATTTTAATTTGTGGTGGGGTAAATGTTAGAGGTTGCAGCAAATATATTGTACACTGGGGGTCTTTTAGCCAAGTTTAGAGGCAAGCATGTGGGGCCAGGTCTATGATGTGTCATGTCAACTCGTACAACAAGGAGAAGCTTGATTTTACTACTACACGCCTTCTCCCTCGCCCATGCGCGCGGTGGCTCACAGACGAGGACATGCTTTTGCTTATACTACAACAAGCTATCCCTCCTGTACGCGGTGGATGGACATGCAGCAGTGGATTCGATACTATAGAAGTAGTAGTAGTAGTAGTAGTAGTAGTAGTAACATCATTGTTCGTCTTCTCGAAGAGGCGAAGAGCCAAGCGCAACCCGAACGTGGAAGTTGCGAATGCTCGCGTGGCAGTCTTTGTGTAGGGGTGGGGCGTGGTGCAGAGCCTTGGAGCACGCATATAGCCAGGCTCTTGCATGAGACAAAATTGCTATGTGAGCCCAGTATTGTAGTACTACTTGCTAGTATAGCCCTGTAAACCGGAAAGGAGTACAATATTTGCCTTTCTAGAGATTTCAACAAGTGACTAGACTACACCCTAAATGAGTGGAGTACATATGGAGCAAAATGAGTGAATCTACACCATAAATAAATACGTAGTTCTCACGTTTTCCTCTCCGCCTTGGTCGCGGTGCACAATATTTAGTACGTATATGACTAGCCACTCTATCTACATGCGGGACATCAAAGCATCCGGGCCAGCATGCCATCCACCAAATCACAGCGAGGTGCTACAGTCGAGACTCACCGGTCACCCCAGTGTGGCTGTCATGACCTGTCATATCACAAAACCCACACCTTTACCAGCACTGGTAAAGTGGCCTCGAAGTTGGACTGGACGAAGCAACCATCATTTCACTGGAACGCCCGTTGAAGCCCTTTCTCCCCTTTCTTGAAGAACTAGCAAGATTCCCGTGCGTTGCATGGAACATCAAGATCTTGTGGGAGAAAAGGATGAACGAGGGAAGGCCTTATCTGCAAATGTGGAGAGGAGTGTGGGTAAATTGTCATAGTTTCCTTCCTATCCGTTAGATATAGATCGGACGACCTATATTGCAGGATGGCAGGCACACCATCATCACCAACTCTGCTTTTTATAAGAGTAGAGAGTAGAGAAAACCTCAGGCTACTCACTTCTGCCATTTTTCTTCTATACCGATGAAGGAAAGGTGGGCGAATCAGTAATGCTACTATATTTTCATTTCAAGAATCTTCTTTTTTGCGAAGCACCGACCGATTCTCACATCCTATTCTTTTCCCGTTTTCATTGCGATTATGGTTTCCTTTAGATTGCTTTTTGTTTGGCAGTTCATTGATGGATCCTGGAGCACTAGGAAAAGAGTTGCCGAGGGACGACCCACTGGAGACTGATAACCCACAAGTATAGGGGATCGCAACAACTTTCGAGGGTAGAGTATTCAACCCAAATTTATTGATTCGACACAAGGGGAGCCAAAGAATATTCTCAAGTATTAGCAGCCGAGTTGTCAATTCAACCACACCTGGAAACTTAGTATCTGCAGCAGAGTGTTTAGTAGCAAAGTAATATGATAGTGGTGGTAGCAGCAACAAAAGTAAAGACAGCAAAAGTAATGTTTTTGGTATTTTGTAGTGATTGTAACAGTAGCAGCGGGAAAGTAAATAAGCGTAAACTAGTATATGGAAAACTCGTAGGCACCGGATCAGTGATGGATAATTATGCCGGATGCGGTTCATCATGTAACAGTCATAACATAGGGTGACACAGAACTAGCTCCAATTCATTAATGTAATGTAGGCATGTATTCCGTATATAGTCATACGTGCTTATGGAAAAGAACTTGCATGACATCTTTTGTCCTACCCTTCCGTGGCAGCGGGGTCCTATTGGAAACTAAGGGATATTAAGGCCTCCTTTTAATAGAGAACCGGAACAAAGCATTAGCACATAGTGAATACATGAACTCCTCAAACTATGGTCATCACCGGGAGTGGTCCCGATTATTGTCACTTCGGGGTTGCCGGATCATAACACATAGTAGGTGACTATAGACTTGCAAGATAGGATCAAGAACTCGCATATATTCATGAAAACATAATAGGTTCAGATCTGAAATCATGGCACTCGGGCCCTAGTGACAAGCATTAAGCATAGCAAAGTCATAGCAACATCAATCTTAGAACATAATGGATACTAGGGATCAAACCCTAACAAAACCAACTCGATTACATGATAAATCTCATCCAACCCATCACCGTCCAGCAAGCCTACGATGGAATTACTCATGCACGGCGGTGAGCATCATGAAATTGGTGATGGAGGATGGTTGATGATGACGACGGCGATGAATCCCCCTCTCTGGAGCCCCGAACAGACTCCAGATCAGCCCTCCCGAGAGGTTTTAGGGCTTGGCAGCGGCTCCGTATTGTAAAACGCGATGATTTCTTCTCTCCGATTTTTTTCTCTCCGAAAGCAAATATATAGAGTTGGAGTTGGTGTCGGAGGGTTTCCAGGGGTCCCACGAGGTAGGGGGGCGCGCCCTAGGGGGGGGGGCGCCCCCCACCCTCGTGAGAAGGGTGTGGCCCCCCTGGTCTTCATCTTTGGCGAGGATTTTTTTATTATTTTTTCTAAGATGTTTCGTGGAGTTTCAGGTCATTCCGAGAATATTTATTTTCTGCACATAAAACAACACCATGGTAATTCTGCTGAAAACAGCGTCAGTCCGGGTTAGTTCCATTCAAATCATACAAGTTAGAGTCCAAAACAAGGGCAAAAGTGTTTGGAAAAGTAGATACGACGGAGAAGTATCAATTCCCCCAAGCTTAAACCCTTGCTTGTCCTCAAGCAATTCAGTTGACAAACTGAAAGAAAGAAAGAAAAACTTTTACAAACTCTGTTTGCTCTTGTTGTTGTAACTATGTCAAGCCAGCATTCAAGTTTTCAGCATAGATCATAACTAACCATATTTGCAATAATTCTCAGGTCTCATCATTACTCATATCAATAGCATAATCAACTAGCAAGTCATAATAATAAATCTCGGATGACAACACTTTCTCAAAACAATCATAATATGATATAACAAGATGGTATCTCGCTAGCCCTTTCTGAGACCGCAAAACATAAATGTAGAGCACCTTTAAAGATCAAGGACTGACTAGACATTGTAATTCATGGTAAAAGAGATCCAATCATAGTCATACCCAATATAAATTAACAGTGATGAATGCAAATGACAGCTGTGCTCTCCAGGTAGTGCTTTTTAATAAGAGGGTGATGACTCAACATAAAATTAAATGGATAGGCCCTTCGCAGAGGGAAGCAGGGATTTGTAGAGGTGCCAGAGCTCGGTTTTGAAATAGAGGTAAATTGTATTTAGAGCGGTATACTTTCATTGTGAACGTAACAACTAAGAGATGGCGATATCTTCCACGCTAAACACATTATAGGCGGTTCCCAAACAGAATGGTAAAGTTTATACTCCCCCTCCACCAACAAACATCAATCCATGGCTTGCTCGAAACAACGAGTGCCTCCAACATACATCAGGTCCCAGGGGGAGTTTTGTTTGCAATTAATTTTGATTTAGTTTGCATAAAGCATGGGACTGGGCATCCCGGTGACCAGCCATTTTCTCGTGAGTGAGGAGCGGAGTCCACACCTCTTGAGAATAACCCACCTAACACGAAAGATAAGGACAACCTTGGTTGATACATGAGATATTCAAGCATACAAAACAGAATGTTTATTTGAAGGTTTAGAGTTTGCCACATACAAATTTACTTGGAACGGCAGGTAGATACAGCATATAGGGAGGTATAGTGGACTCATCTGGAATAACTTTGGGGTTTAAGGGATTGGATGCACAAGCGGTATTCCCGCTTAGTACAGGTGAATGCTAGCAAAATACTGGGAAGTGACCAACTAGAGAGCGACAACAGCCATGTACATGCATTAAAATTAATAAACATTGGATGCAAGCATGAGTAGGATATAATCTACCATGAACATAAATATCGTGAAGGCTATGTTGATTTTGTTTCAACTACATGCGTGAACATGTGCCAAGTCAAGTCACTTAAATCATTCAAAGGAGGATACCACCCCATCATACCACATCATAACCATCTCAATAGCATGTTGGCACACAAGGTAAACCATTATAACTCATAGCTAATCAAGCATGGCACAAGCAACTATGATCTCTAATTGTCATTGCAATATGTTTATTCATAATACACTGAATCAAGAATGAGGGACTCATCATATTTACAAAAACAGAAGAGGTCGAGTTCATACCAGCTTTTTTCATCTCAGTCAGCCCATCATATATCATCATAATTGCCTTTCACTTGCACGACTGAACGGTGTGAATAATAATAAGAGTGTACGTGCATCGGACAAAGCTGGAATCTGCGAGCATTCAATAAACAGGAGAAGACAAGGCAATGTGGGCTCTTGGTTAAATCAACAATAATGCATATAAGAGCCACTTCAACAATTTAATTATGGTCTTCTCCTACTGACCCCAAAGAAAAGAAAAGAAATAAAACTATTTACACGGGAAATCTCCAACAAGCAAAAGAAGAACGAGAAATATTTTTGGGTTTTCTTTTTAATTACTACTACTATAGCAGAAAAATAAACTACTACTAGTTTTTTTGGTTTTTCTTAAGGTTTAACAAACACACAAGAAGAAAGCAGGAAAAAGAAAATAAACTAGCATGGATATTACAGTGAAAAAGTATGAGCACCGACAAATAGCGATGATTGTGTGTGTGAACATAAATGTAATGTCGGTGAGAAATACATACTCCCCCAAGCTTAGGATTTTGGCCTAAGTTGGTCTATGGACACGGCTGGCCTGGCGGATATCCATAATAATAGTCGTTGGGGTCGTACTATGATGAGGAAGAATAGTTGGGATCATACTGATGTGCATCGGTTATCGCCTGCTGAGCTGCAGCGTGGAGGCGAGATGCCTCCGCTCTCCTCTCGTACTCTTCTGCCTCCTCTTTGGTAATAACATATCTTCCTTTTGTCTGTGAATCAAAGAAGGCAGGAGCAAGGAGAGTAATACGGAAAACACGTCGTTTATCAAAAATTAAACGATATAAGAGAGGTGATTCAGGCCTCTCGACAAACTGATGTGAAGCCATAGAGTCATAATCTAAATATGCAGGAGGCAACTCCATATCACCCTCACGAATGTCTATCTCGAGAAAACGAGCTAAGCGGGTTGCGTAAATTCCTCCAAAGAAATCTCCATTGTGTCTATTATGATGCAACCTACGAGCTACAATGGCTCCCATATGATAAGATTGGTCTCCTAACACAGCACTCCTAAGAATGCTAAGATCAGGGACACACATGTGACATGCTTCATCCTTAGCATTTATGCATCTATCGATGAAGAGAGCAAAATAATGTATAGCAGGAAAGTGAATGCTCCCTATGGTAGCCTGCGTTATATCTCTAGATTCCCCCACAGTTATACTAGCAAGAAAGTTTCTAAATTCAGATTTAGGGGGATCCCTAACACTACCCCATGATGGAAGTTTGCAAGCAGAAGTAAAATCCTCTAAGTCCATGGTATAAGATTTGTCATAAAGATCAAACATGACTGAAGGAGAATTACGCGAAGATGAATACTCAAACCTCCTCACAAATGAACTTGTGAGATCATGATACTGGGGGCATTTGTTAGCCTCAAAATCCTCAAGACCGGCATTGCACAAATATGCTTTGAATTCTTCTTTAATTCCCGCATGGTCCATAAATTTTTCCGACGGCCATTCGCAAGGCCGTACTGGAGCGTCTCTTGGTGGATCCTCATTAGCATCGCGCATAGCAATCCTAGGTCCTTGCTTCTTAGAGGAACCACCTTGGAACATCTTCCTAAGCATATTGTTTTTCTCTAAAAAATTCTGAAATTTTTAGTAACTTCAAAATAAAAGTAACCACACTCAATAAAACTGATAGCAACTACTCCTACAAGTGCCTAGAGCCTAAATCAAGCATTAGAACTACTTGGAACCATATAAATTTGACATGCAAGCTCAAGAACATGGTCACCTATGCAGCACAAATTTGCAAAGAATAAAGCACTAGAACAAAAACTAATTGGACCAATGGAGGAGTCACATACCAAGGAACAATCTCCCCAAGCAGTTTTGCGAGAGGTGCTTTGAGCACGGAGATCGAAAATCACAGCAAAAGTGGCTGGAACTCGTGCTTGAGTTGGTTTTTCGGGTTTGTGTGAGACCGAGGAAGAAGATGGGTGCTGGGATAAGTGGAGGAGGGCCACCATGGGCCCACGAGGCAGGGGGCCCACCCTATAGGGGGGGCGTGCCCACCACCCTCGTGGCCAAGTGGCAGCTCCTCCCGCGGTAATTTTTGCACAGTAAATCCTCAAATATTCCCGAAAAAATCATATTAAATTGGCATGTCATTCTGAGGACTTTTATTCTCGGGATATTTTTATGTTGCACGGATAAGTCAGGAAACAGACAGAAAAATACTATTTTTATTTTATTTAATATAAATAACAGAAAGTAAAAGTGGGGTACAGAAGTTTGTGCTTCTAGTTTCATCCATCTCATGCTCATAAAAAAGAATCCACTAACAAGGTTGATCAAGTCTTGTTAACAAACTCATTCCGATAATCATGAAATCGGAGAAATTTCGAATAACACTAAGTTACCTCAACGGGGATATGCACATCCCCAATAATAAGTATATCATATTTCTTTTTGATAGTAGGAAGAGGAAATTCAAAACCTCCAAATATAATCGATGGAATTTTTCCAATAGAGTTGATACTATGAACTTGAGGTTGTTTCCACGGAAAGTGTACCGTATGCTCATTACCATTAACACGAAAAGTGACATTGCCTTTGTTGCAATCAATAACAGCCCCTGCAGTATTAAGAAAAGGTCTTCCAAGGATAATAGACATACTATCATCCTCGGGAATATCAAGTATAACAAAGTCCGTTAAAATAGTAACATTTGCAACCACAACAGGCACATCCTCATAGATACCGACAGGTATAGCAGTTGATTTATCAGCCATTTGCAAAGATATTTCAGTAGGTGTCATCTTATTCAAGTCAAGTCTACTATATAAAGAGAGAGGCATAACACTAACACCGGCTCCAAGATCACATAAAGCAGTTTTAATATAATTTCTTTTAATGGAGCAAGGTATAGTAGGTACTCCGGGGTCTCCAAGTTTCTTTGGTATTCCATCCTTAAAAGTATAATTAGCAAGCATGGTGGAAATTTCAGCTTCCGGTATCTTTCTTTTATTAGTAATGATATCCTTCATATATTTAGCATAAGGATTTGTTTTGAGCACATCAGTTAATCGCATACGCAAAAAGATAGGCCTAATCATTTCAGCAAAGCGCTCAAAATCCTCATCATCCTTTTCTTGGATGGTTTCGGAGGAAAAGGCATGGGTTTCTGAACCCAAGGTTCCCTTTCTTTACCATGTTTCCTAGCAACAAAGTCTCTTTTATCATAACGTTGATTCTTTGATTGTGGGTTATCAAGATCAACAGCAGGTTCAATTCCTACATCATTATCATTACTAGGTTGAGCATCATCATTAATATTTTTACTAGGTTCATGTTCATTACCGGATTGTGTTTCAGCATCAGACATAGAAATATCATTTGGATTATCAGGTGGTTCAGCAATAGGTTCACTAGAAGTTTGCATAGTTCTATCATTTTTCTTCTTCTTCTTTTTAGAAGAACTAGGAACATCAATGTTATTTCTTTGAGAATCTTGCTCGATTCTCTTAGGGTGGCCTTCAGGATACAAAGGTTCCTGAGTCATTCTACCAGTTCTAGTAGCCACTCTAACAGCATAATCATTTTTCTTACTATTCATTTCATCAAGCACTTCTTTTTGAGCCTTAAGTACTTGTTCTACTTGAGTGGTAACCATAGAAGCATGTTTGCTAACAAGTTTAAGTTCACCTTTAATATCAGCCATTTAATCACCCAAGCGTCTAATCATATAAGCATTTTCTTTTAATTGTCTACCAAAATAATCATTGAAGTCGTCTTGCTTCAACATAAAGTTATCAAACTCATCCAAGCACCGACTAGTAATTTTAGTAGGAGGGACTTCATCTTTATCATATCTATAGAGAGAATTTACCTTTACTACCTGTGTCGGGATATCGGGGTCAAGAGGTTCTTCAGTAAATAAAGAATTAAGGTCATAAGTTTCTTCAACAGGCGGTGAATTAAGACCATGTATTTCTTCAATAGGAGGTAAATTCTTAACGTCTTCAGCTTTAATACATTTTTCTTTCATAGATTTCTTTGCCTCTTGCATATCTCCGGGACTGAGAAATAGAACACCTCTCTTCTTCGGAGTTGGTTTAGGCATAGACTCAGTAATTGGAGCAGGAGCTGGCTCAGGAGGTGCCCAATTATTTTCATTTGTCAACATATTATTCAATAAAATTTCAGCTTCGTCCGGTGTTCTTCCCTTGAAAAGAGAACCAGCACAACTATCCAGGTAAGCTCTGGAAGCATCGGTTAGTCCATTATAAAAGATATCAAGTATTTCTGGTTTCTTAAGAGGATGATCAGGCAAAGCATTAAGTAACTTGAGAAGCCTCCCCCAAGCTTGTGGGAGACTCTCTTCTTTAATTTGCACGAAATTGTATATTTCCCTCAAGGCAGCTTGTTTCTTATGAGCAGGGAAATATTTAGCAGAGAAGTAATAAATCATATCCTGGGGACTACGCACACAACCAGGATCAAGAGAATTAAACCATATCTTAGCATCACCCTTCAATGAGAACGGAAATATTTTGAGTATATAAAAGTAAAGTGATCTCTCATCATTAGTGAACAGGGCAGCTATGTCATTTAACTTAGTAAGATGTGCCATAATAGTTTCAGATTCATAGCCATAAAATGGATCAGATTCAACCAAAGTAATTATATCAGGATCAACAGAGAATTCATAATCCTTATCAGGAACACAAATAGGTGAAGTAGCAAAAGCAGGGCCGGGTCTCATTTTATCTCTAAGTGATTCTTTGTTCCATTTAATTAATAACCTCTTAAGCTCATATCTATCTTTGCAAGCTAAAATAGCGGCAGAAGATTCCATATCAAAAAGATAACCCTCAGGAATAATAGGCATATTTTCATTATCACTTTCATCATCGTATTCCGATTCAATAATTTCTTTTTCTCTAGCCCTAGCAATTTTTTCATCAAGAAATTCACTAAGGGGCATAGTAGTATCAGGCATAGAAGCAGTTTCATCATAAGTATCATCCATAGCACAAGTGGCATCATCAATAACATGCGACATATCAGAACGAATAGCAGAAGTAGGTGTAGGTGTCGCAAACTTACTCATAACAGAAGGTGAATCAAGTGCAGAGCTAGGTGGCAGTTCCTTACCTCCCCTCGTAGTTGAGGGATATATCTTGGTTTTTGGATCTCTCAAGTTCTTCATAGTGTCCAGCAGATATAAATCCAAAGTGACTCAAGGAATAGAGCTATGCTCCCCGGCAACGGTGCCAGAAATTGGTCTTGATAACCCACAAGTATAGGGGATCGCAACAACTTTCGAGGGTAGAGTATTCAACCCAAATTTATTGATTCGACACAAGGGGAGCCAAAGAATATTCTCAAGTATTAGCAGCTGAGTTGTCAATTCAACCACACCTGGAAACTTAGTATCTGTAGCAAAGTGTTTAGTAGCAAAGTAATATGATAGTGGTGGTAGCAGCAACAAAAGTAAAGACAACAAAAGTAATGTTTTTGGTATTTTGTAGTGATTGTAACAGTAGCAGTGGGAAAGTAAATAAGCGTAAACTAGTATATGGAAAACTCGTAGGCACCGGATCAGTGATGGATAATTATGCCGGATGCGGTTCATCATGTAACAGTCATAACATAGGGTGACACAGAACTAGCTCCAATTCATTAATGTAATGTAGGCATGTATTCCGTATATAGTCATACGTGCTTATGGAAAAGAACTTGCATGACATCTTTTGTCCTACCCTTCCGTGGCAGCGGGGTCCTATTGGAAACTAAGGGATATTAAGGCCTCCTTTTAATAGAGAACCGGAACAAAGCATTAGCACATAGTGAATACATGAACTCCTCAAACTATGGTCATCACCGGGAGTGGTCCCGATTATTGTCACTTCGGGGTTGCCGGATCATAACACATAGTAGGTGACTATAGACTTGCAAGATAGGATCAAGAACTCACATATATTCATGAAAACATAATAGGTTCAGATCTGAAATCATGGCACTCGGGCCCTAGTGACAAGCATTAAGCATAGCAAAGTCATAGCAACATCAATCTCAGAACATAATGGATACTAGGGATCAAACCCTAACAAAACCAACTCGATTACATGATAAATCTCATCCAACCCATCACCGTCCAGCAAGCCTACGATGGAATTACTCACACACGGCGGTGAGCATCATGAAATTGGTGATGGAGGATGGTTGATGATGACGACGGCGATGAATCCCCCTCTCCGGAGCCCCAAACGGACTCCAGATTAGCCCTCCCGAGAGGTTTTAGGGCTTGGCGGCGGCTCCGTATTGTAAAACGCGATGATTTCTTCTCTCCAATTTTTTTCTCTCTGAAAGCAAATATATATAGTTGGAGTTGGCGTCGGAGGGTTTCCAGGGGGCCCACGAGGTAGGGGGGCGCGCCCTAGGGGGGGGCGCCCCCCACCCTCATGAGAAGGGTGTGGCCCCCCTGGTCTTCATCTTTGGCAAGGATTTTTTATTATTTTTTCTAAGATGTTTCGTGGAGTTTCAGGTCATTCCGAGAATATTTATTTTCTGCACATAAAACAACACCATGGTAATTCTGCTGAAAACAGCGTCAGTCCGGGTTAGTTCCATTCAAATCATACAAGTTAGAGTCCAAAACAAAGGCAAAAGTGTTTGGAAAAGTAGATACGATGGAGACGTATCAGAGACATCGATCTCCAGGAAGCGAGCACCGACCAACGAGTTGACCATGTTGGCGGACCAACCCATGGAGACGAAGAACTCCAAGAAACAAGCACTAGCCAAAGAGTTGACGACGTTGGCGGACGAACTCCTCAAAGAAAGCTGGAAGAATAGCAAGGGCCCCACCATGCCTACCCCAGAAACTCTAATGGCCACCTATGCGAGGCTCAAGGCCAAGTTTGAGGAGATAGTCTCCGTTCAGAAGCAGTATTCCCCTGGCAAGGTGATGGCCCCCATCGAGGATGAGGAGATGGCCCCCGGAGGGATGGGATCCCCCAGTGAGATGCACAAGGTAAAAAATAATGGCTTACCATAGTTGTGGTTTTTGATTATTTGCAATGTGCTGGCTAATATGTTAGGGTTGTGCAGGTGCCGATGCACGTCCTTGATGATTCCGATGTCACGGCCCATCCTGTGGACAACGCCCCAGAGATCGTTTTCGATGTCGGGGTCCACCCTGTGGACATACACCTAGAGATCGATTCTGATGCCGCTGTCCATCCTGTGGACATCGCCCTAGAGATCGATTCCGATGCCGCGGTCCGACCTAGTTGTGGTCATTTCCTGAGAGATCGATGACAAGAAATAGTTGGTCGCGCTAATCCTTCAGGGTAGTTTGCATGTGTTTAATTACCAGAATGATGCGTGTTATCAAACCATCTTAGGGCTAGTGCACTATCTTGTGTGGGCGGTACTTGCTACTTTTGTTTGATAGTGAATCATGCGAACCCTCTCCGAGTTATGGAAAAAGATGTATCCTCACCAGCTTTTGATGTAATATATGGCATGCTTAGATGTAAGTTTGAACTGTTTATCATATCAGTAGGGCTTGTTTGATGATTCTTGGTGTTAGTAGGCTAGCTACTGTGTGAGCTATAGTACATGGAAAACACTCACCGAAGAGAAACGTTGGGGCTGATGAGCTCATGGTACGCTTATAGGTCTGATCCGTCGTCGACCGGCCAATGGCCCAAGCTCCTAAAATTGTAGGCTTAGCGATCGATCATACAATAGTCGACATAGATACATTTGAGGCCTCATTTGGTTCATAGGGTAGGAAAATTGTAGCAAAAGTACAGAGACATGGTACAGTGGGTTTGGCCTAGTGGGTTTTAGTGATATGACGTGGTACAGTGCCGTCGACTCTTCGCGTGTGGTAGCAGTATTGCGGGTATAGTAAGTTTTCTTGAAGAAGCGGAATTCAACGAAGTAATGATGGTTCCTTTGTCCGACCAACTTACAGTGGGAAAGGTTGGGCCTGCGCTATGACCGGGGTGGACCAGGATAATTTTGTGCATGGTAGGCGGACCAGGATGGTCGGTGTCCCACATGTCGGCGAATGAAAGTATTCTTTCTGATATAGAGGACGAGAAACAAGTATTCATTGTTTATTTTTGATGAAAGCTATTGTCTCCACTATTACGATGGAGGAGTGTGAAACACGGCAACCCAGTGAACTTGGCATGTGCACCACTCCCTCCTTCCTCATGTAATACTACCATAGTGTTGACTATAAGGTTGTCTATAAGGTTACAACTTTTTGTCACTTTCTCTCTATCTATTTCCTCTCAAATGTTTTTTACCTTTCTTTTTTAGACACAATTGTTTTTATGCTTCTTTTTTTTAGACTTAGTTTTTTTATACCTAGGAGCACGTGTAGAGACGGGCTCTTGTAGAGCCCACTCCTTGACTTTGTCAATGCCTCTCTCTCCTCCACATAAGCGGGCTTATAGCCCAGTATTTACTAGTACTACTTGCTATGAATGTGGGTAGCTGGTGTATGAGGAGGGAGCGCACGCGGGAGGGGGAGGGGTTTTCTAGTAGGCCAGGGCTGTCAAAAGCGGGCTTGGAAGCAGTCCAGACTCCCGCATGGCCCACCTCACATTAGCACCATATATTTCTTGGAGTCCGTGCGCGGCGGGCGGGTGATCTCTTCTCCCTCCCTGTCTTTCTCTTCTCAGGCGACGCCTGCCGAGCGATTAGATTTCTGCTATCGATGGTTTATTCAATTGCAGTTCCACATATCAGTGAAAATGCAAGATAATGTGTGTCCCCTCTGGTGAGCGGCATGCCAGCC
>NC_041390.1:402458159-402480867 GCF_002162155.2 Triticum dicoccoides | reverse complement strand
GAACGCGACGCGTATGAGTTGTAAGTGTGCCGCCTTTTCCTTTTGAACTTGCAAAGCGTAACATTTTCATGCGATCGATCGATAGAAATCCAGAACAAAATGACGAGGGTGGGGCTTTCCTACATGTTAGGCAGGCTAGTTTGAGTGATATGATGCGCTACAGTGCCGTCCACTTGCTCCATTTTTATGTAAGCAAGAGTCTACAATCTTACGTGGGAGGAGTGCGAAACACGACGGATCTGATTTTGATCGAGGGATAACTATTCCCTGTGAAATAATGGAGCACTGTTAGCGATTATAGCATGATAGTTAGGGAATCTCCAGCACTGGCCCACAAATTTACACCGGCATCTGTCCGAGGACACTAATGCCAGAGAGCTTTGGAGCGTGCCCGGAGTGGAGCCACCGATGTCCTTCATCTCCTCCTGCGACAGTACGTCCAAGAGAGCTTTGGAGCGCGCCTGGAGCGGAGCCACTGATGTCCTTCGTCTGCTCCTGCGACAGTACATCCAAGAGAGCTTTGGAGCGTGCTCGGAGCGAAGCTGCCGATGTCCTTCGTCTGCTCCTGCGACAGTACGTCCAAGAGAGCTTTGGAGCGCTAGGAGGCCATGGTTGGAGTGGTGCCGACAGAAGGAAGGGACCGGAGGAGAATGAGTGTGGGTCTTTGGCTATGGCTGGGAGCTGGGGATCAAGTTACTATAGCGGGCGAATGGCAATGAGCCGCGACAGACAGATGGACGGCTGGCGCCAGAGTAGGTTCGTTGGCAGCCGTGTGTCATTAATGTGGGTGGCGGATGCAAGGATGGCCGTGGTGTCGTTAACACGGAGCAGTCGCTTGCACCAGGATGACGCACGGGTGGCGCTCTCTTGGCCGTCACGCTGCTGCAATGCCGACGCCAGTGAGAGGTCGCGTCAGGCGGGAATGCGGACGCTGCTTCAGTGACTTAACTGCAAGTGCAGTTGGGTCACTGACATGTGGGCCCAACAGGCATCTGGCCCGCATGTCAATGACACACCAACTGCACCTGTAGTTAAGTTCCGTGAATGCGGCATTGACATTTTGGAGGTACGGTGACCATTTCAGGCGGGAAGCACACGCTAGCGATGGAAGGGGTTTCGGTAGGACCGTTCGGTAGGCCAGGGCGATCAGACGCTGGCGTGGTGGTAAAATGTGAACTCATGGATGACGAGCCTTTGAAGTGTATGCGTCATGTATTGACAACCAGGCATCCATGCAACTGCTCTTGTCGCCAGCTAGCCTTCGACGACCACCATTAGACACTACACAACCATGCATACCTTACGAATAATGGACGAATCGATCAGACACACACTCGTGTGCAGTGGCACTATGATTGGCCGCTCACGATACATATATAGGTACCATAGTACCCTCTGTAGCTAGGCTATTTTATAGATTGTCGTTGTGATGGATGATATACATGAGCAAGGTGCCGAGTCACGAGTATTACCGTTGGTGTTGAGCCAGGTGAATACATGCTCGGTGTTTGCGAAGGCCTCCAGCAAACGTCTAAACAGTAATGTTAGGTACCGCCGGGCCGCACAGGTGACGGGCTTGCCGTTTGCGTTGCGCCATGAGCAGGACTTTGATTGAGAGGGCGACGTGCATGCATTAGCATGGTTTGACAACATGAGCGTGAGTGTCTGCACGCGTACATGCTACTTGCCTCTATGGACGGTGTGTGCTAATGTGTGCATCACATATAATATAAAAAATCAGTTTGTGCATTTAACACAAAGTATTTCATTTTCATTTGACTGACGAGTGTGCGTTGCAGTGACGAGTCTGTGGTTTGATTCCTCACATACACATAATTTTGGTTTTTATTTCTTTCTCCACTGACAGGTAGGCCCGCATAGATAGATAGATAAAGAACACGAGCTGATGAGGCGCATGCGGACTGTTTGACTGGTCAACCAGACAAATACGGAGCTATATGCTGAGCCAGTGACCGGATAGTCACCATATCTCGTATACAATGATCAAAGTGAGCTATCAAGACAAGTTCGATGACCGCCAATGCATTTTACTCAGTAATAAATGACCAGGATTGAAGGGGAATCCAAATTTCCTTCGTCTTCTGTCCTTGAGCTCTTGAAAAACCAATGCACTACACGGTTTTTTGGCCACTCCACCCTAGAGCTCTCACCAAGCGTCGTTCATGCCACCGCGCCGCACACTAACCGGTAAGGAAGCGATGGCATCCCGCCATGCCGAGTTCCTCGCCGCCCATGACCGCACAGAAAATGGTAGGGAAGCGATGGCATCCCACCATGCCGAGTTCATTGCCGCTCGCGACCTCACACCTACGTGGGCGGAATTTGAAGCTGCGAAGGCCGAATGGGCGGTAGAGCAAGAGGCGGCCAAAGACGCATAGAGGGAGCGGAAAAGTCAGAAAGCACTCAAGAAAAGAGAGGCCCTCCACCGCAAAAAAGAAGAGGACGCACGCGCTGCTGCGGAGAGGTCGGCGGAGATCCAAGCACGGTGGGGTGTCGCCGACAAAGCCGGGAAGGAGAACGACGGCGTCTAGCCAGCATGTGAGTAGTAGTAGTACTAGTAGTTAGTGTGTGTGTGTCTGTGTCGCCCATACATTTGTTTAATTAATTACGAGCATGTACCAGTACGAGTTACTACTATAGTTTTTAGAGCTAATTACCAGTAGATTAGCCTAGACTTAATGGATAAATTCCTATCATATGCATCAAATGGCATCTCTTTCTCTATAGGAATTGAGATGCATGTCATCTCACTTCCTATGATTTTCATATTCCTATAAAACTCCTATTCTATGAACCAAAGGAGGCCTCTGTTGGAGTAACTATTGTAGCTAGTAGTACTGCTGGTACAGTAGTTTTCTTCAAGAAGCGAAATTCAACGAAGTCATGATGGTTCCTTCGTCCGAGCAACTTCACAGTAGGAAAGGTTGGGCTTGTGATTTGACGGCTCATTAGTATTACTGTGGCGCAACGATCGGGGTGACTCTCCCTTGGAGTTCTGCGTGCATGGCAAGTGGACCAGGATGGTCGACATCCCACATGTCAGTGAACGGAAGTTTTCTTTCTGATATCGAGGAGAAAGGAAACCGCGTGGTATAGTATCACTGCTGATTTATATTTATTTTTTATTTCTGATGAATGCTAGCATTTCAACTCTTACGATGAAGGAGTGCCAAACACGGCACGTGCTGGATGTCCCACACATCGGCGAAAGGAGTGGGACATGAACAACGTGGTAGAGCGTCTCCACTTCTTCCACTTCTGGGTAGGAGACCACATGTAGTAGTACTAGTGGTATGAACGATACAAAGTGCGACCTGGAGAGAAAGACATGTCTAGTTGGAAGGTCTCGGGGCATACACGTAAACAAATATAAAACCTAATATGTGCCTCCAATTAATATAGTAGTAGTAGAGTACTTAGGCACGTACTCCATAACATCACCGTGCATTGCACGTACAACATTTAGTGGTAGTAAGAGACAAATGCCTATATTCCACGCATGTTCATACTATTTGTGCCTTTCTACTTCACTTACTGCGCTACATTACTCAGGTTCATACGCCCACTCCTGGGTACATGTCCGTCTCGTAGTTCCAGTCCCACGTGTTCTTCATAGATGGAATGATCCATAACTATGGGCAACGGGAGTCCATATCATCATAGTTAGTGTGGCTCCCCATGATGGAGACTCATCCAAACTATGGCCAACCTTGACGCGGAGCAGTCGCGTGCATCGGGATGCGGCGCTCTCATGACCGTCATGCTACTTCAAAGCGGGCGCCAGTGAGAGGTCGCCTCCACTTTGGCCGGTTATTAATGTGGCACTGACGCACCGGGGCGACGCTGACCCTTTCGCGCGGGAAGCGCACGCCGGCAAGGGAGGGGGTTGGGTCGGCCAGGGCTGTCAGACGTGAGCATGGTGGTGGTATTGGTTTTGAACCATTTAGGTGTAGTACTGGTAGTTTCCAAAACTACTCAATTATTGCACTCAGTTTCCTAAGAAATTAGGGTAAAAACGTTACTCCACAGCCCGCGGGAAGCGACCGGTCAACCCTTATATAGGAGTGCTAGCACAAAAAGATGCATGCATGACCACTAAAATTTCCAGATTAAAGTGCCGATCCGGTGGGAGTATGGCATATGTCGTTACCTTCCGCTGGGCATGGCTACCGGGCGACGGCGACCAGAGAAGAGGCTATGGGAGGGGAATGAATGCAACTACTATTTGGGTTCTCCGTCCATCTTAAATAAATGCGCACCATCACGTGTACCCGCGGGTGCACAAATTGTAACAGACGTGTCTGCTTAAGGGGGCATCACGTAACTGGTGTGTGTGTGTGAGATTCTGAGAGACAGAGTGCGTGTGTGCGACTCTACTCATCGGACATGTACTCAACCTTTTGCATCAGGATATAAGTATAATGGTATTACAATTTAGCTAGTGATTTACGTGGCCATGTTAACATGGTTGTGTAAAAAAATGTCACTTCCTGCTCATGATTTGCGTTATATAATTACTAGCAAGATGCCTGTGCATTGCACGGAACATCAAGATGCATTTTTTTTACAAAACACCTGTTGCGATTGACCCATGGAGGAGTAATCCCATGTGTAAAAACTAATGATATCTCAAGAATTTTATCGAAAAAATGGTATCTTGATAATTTCATCGAAAAATGAAAGATGAGAGGTAAGGTGAGGAGGAGAGGAGCATGGTGGTGACTAGTGGTCGGACTGGGCGGAGGCATGGGGATGGACAGCACCAGCAGGCGACAACGGCCACCATGCTAGATTGTTCCAGAGACTTCCTTTTTTAATTGCTCAGCAATGAGGTTGTGGGAGATAAGGATGAACGAGGCAAGGCCTTATCTATAAATGTGGAGAGAGGTGCGTGTATATTTTGTAAAATTGTCATAGTTTGCTTTCTATCTGTCAGATATAGACCGGACGGTCTATATTACAAGATGGCAGGCACACCACCATCACCAACTCAGTTTTTTACAAGAGTAGAGATGATAAGTTTGCTAACTACTAAAGTAAAGAGGAATTTGTCCATGTTATACAAGTAAATTAAGGTGATTGTTTATCATACGGGTAAGGTTGGACGAAGGGTGGTAGGAACAAATGCTCTGCCTAGAGCATGTGTGTGTGAAATGGAGTCTTAGTGTGTGTGTCTGTGGGTGGGTGGGTGGGTGCGTGTGTGTGTGTGACGCGGAGTCCTCGGTGGCGAATGTAATTTAAGTGTGCGTGGCTTCATCATAGGGAGGTGATGTGTATGGAAGAGGCCACCAACAAGGGGGTGCGAGAGAGAAAGGCCCGTAGAGAGGGAAGAGAAGGCATGTGCGCGTGAGAGGAATCGACATCGAGAGAACATGTTTGTTCGAGAGACATCAAGGAAGACTACTATATATTGATGGTGCATGTAGGAGGGAATTAAACGAAGGGATGGTCTTATTGGTTTCGGGGATATAGGGGAAGAGTGAGAGAGGCGGGGGAGGGGGGTAGCTAGAAGGATATTGTTTAAGTGCGAGTGTGTGTTTTACCCATCCAGGCGGAAGTTGTGTGCACACAAGAAGAGAATGATTCGACGTGGCGTTAGGGCTGAGGGTAATTAACTACGTATCGAGACATAGGAGACCTTGAACGTCCATGTGCGAGAGGTATACATGTATACGTGGGATGTGTGTGTGCGCGCGCATGATCGAGATAAAAGAAAGAAGACATAAGTCATAAGATCAACGACATGGGAGAGACGAATCGGTATGACAATATGCATGCATGTGAGAGTGCAGGGAAGAAGGCCCGATAATTGAGCACGTGTTTTTGTGTTTAAGAGATAGTGGTGTGGGCTGGAGCATGCATCTATGGTGAGCAGAGGGAGCGAGACACAACGATTGTGCAAAAGAGATCAACCTATAGATGCATGTATGGAGAGACATATATAGTGTGCGTGATAGGAAGCAAGAGTGCGTGCAAGAAAGAAATGTTGTTGGATAAACTATAGATAGATACAGAGATAGAGATGCTAGCTAGAGGGACATCGGGTAGTTTGAGTGTTGGAGATGACCGCTGGGTGGTTCAGAGGGTGAAGTTGTGTGTGTGTGAGAGAAAGATAAAAAGAGGGCACATGACTGCATGTAGAGAGAAACATATATAGTGTGCATGATAGGAAGCAAGAGTGAGGGCGAGAAAGAAGGTTGATGGAGAAATAGATAAATAGAAAGATAAAGATGCTAGCTATTGTGTGTTAGAGATAGGAGTCGAGTGGATCAGAAGGCTGAGTTATGTGTGTGGGTGTGAGAGAGATAGAGAGAGGGTGCATGTGAGTCACATACAAACAAATATCAGAGAGAAATGAGATCCTGAGAGACGAAGTTTTGTGTCTGCGAGAGAGAAAGATATTTCACAACGAGAGTGATAGCTAGAGAGACATATGAGGGAACGCAAGATATCTCTAGGGAGAGAGAGAGTGTGTGTGTGAGCAACATACAAGAGAATGGTGGAGCAATATGAGACCCTGGGAGACAGAGTTTGTGTTTGTGTGTGATAAAGAGATATTTAAGAGGAAGAGTCGTTGCTTCTCATACCTAAGGACCGAAAGACATCTCTGTGTGAGAGGGGGTGTGCGAGTGGCACACAGGGGAATAGTAGAGAGAAATGAGACCCCGGGAGACAAAGTTTGTGTTTGTGTGAGAGAAAGAGATTTCACATGGAGAATCATAGTTAGAGACACATAGCAGGGATCGAGATATACTTAGAGAGAGATAGAGTGATGAAGGTCGAGGGAGAGATACCGTCAGCGTGTTACGAAGATAAAAGATCATTGTCGACATACAGGTAGCACGAGAGATACCCAAGAGATGATGAACGCGTATAGGTCTAGAGAGACACTCCTATATAAGCATGAGTGATAACTATATGAGACGAATATCTGGATTTAAGGGGATTCAAATATTTAAACTAGAGATCACGACATCGATAGTATCATAACGTAAATTGGTGTATCAAACATGCATATTCATTTGAATTTGGGGACACGTGTAATGTTATATAGTTTATCAATATTAGTGATCCATAGATTCTTTAATTAGAGACAATGCATGGTTTGTATGCAATTAATGTCTAAACGGGACGACACTATATGTTGTGTGTGTGAAACACATTATACATGTTTGAGAAGTAAAAAACCCGCATGAAACACACATTAATCGGAGACAGTTAGCGAGGAATGCACACATTGGATTTCAACATAAAGTGGTTTCAAATATTTGAAAATCCAAATTAAGATGGATACAACCTTATGAATATGAGATCATGCCATTTGTAAACCATATTTATGTATAAAGGGTGTTGTGCTTTTGAAAGTATATATAAAAAACGATGTATATAGAATTTTATTAAAATCTAAAATGGATCCTGCCTGAAAAAAATAGAATACAAACTGGATTCGAATTGAGTTGGCATGGTAAACGTGCACTCTTGCTCTGCAAAAATTTGAAAGAAGAAGGGAAAGTCGCAGTAACCGCCCAAAACCAAAATCTGCGAGATGGAAATTACTGCCTATCCCTGACATGCAAAGCCTATCGGCTCGATTTCTATAGGTTTCGATAGGGGTAGGTTTGTAATGTCACTCAAATGTGACATAACCGCCTCTCACCTGGATTCATACATGGTGGGCACCAAAACACAATGTATCCTCGGCCGAAATTGACTCCCTCCCCGATTCATAGATGGTGGGCGCCAAACAAACTCTCGTCGGCAAATATTTGGTGTATGCGAGATTACCGTCCTATCCCCAACCGACTAATATTGCTGTGATGTAGGAAATTTTAACGGGGGCTAAGTTTGTAAATTTCCTCACATTTGAGACAAGCGCGTCCCAAAGACATGGTTCCCCCTTCCTCTCTCCCTTCATTTCCCCATTTGTACTCCGTGGGCGCCAAAACACCCTCTCCACCCCAGCCTCCTCCGTCCGCCACCCCATCCACCGTCATCCTCCTCCACCATGATGGAGCTGATACCCCGACGCCGTCGTCTATTATAAGAGATCGACCTCTCTCATCCATGGCTTTGGACCCAGATCCTTGCATCCCATCCTTTCGCTTCATCCCCGCCATCGTCCACCTTGTCGGCGCCGCTCCTACGACAGTCTCGTCCACTGTGCCCCGTCGCCACCGTCTACCCTCCTAGATCTGCTTCCATGCTGCTAACAGCCATCGCTACCGGAGCACTGTCAAATTCTCAGTAGATGCATACACGGCGCCACACTAGAGGCGGTACTCTTTCGTATCTGCTCAACTTATTTATCGCAACAAGAAAATAGATTGCCACTGCTTTACTCTGATTTCTTGTCCATCACTTACTTGTTAGTTGAAAGCAAACATTGGTTGCGAAGTTGCCTTTGTCCGGTTTGCACCTTCAGATCCGCCATGCCACGCTCAACACTATACTCACAATGCTTATGGTTTTCCCCTTTTATATTCCACACTAGTTAAATGACAGTAGACTAAATTTCAAAATTGGGTCAGTCAATTTTTGAGCGCTTGCCGGAGTTCACCGGTGCAAAGGAAGGGGCTCGGGTGGGGTTGGTGGTTGTGGGGGCGGTGGTGGGGCCTCGCCGAACGAAGAAAACTCAACGTGGGTGGGGGCGGGGGTGGGGGTTGGGATGGCGGAGGAACACAGGCAGTGGGGGCAGTTCAAGGGAGGGCGGGGGGTCGGGGCTAGTGGTTCGGCCGGCACCCCATGCGGTGTTTTGTATGGGAAGAATCAGAGATGAGGAAGAAGAAGGGTTAGGAGACATAGGATCTTCATCCAACCGCCTGAAATGGTCTACTGACCCAAATGACAAAAGTCACGGAACTTGCATGCATACATGCCTTTATATTCAGTACCATCATTGTAGCTGCTTAGCACTGCTCCAGAATCCATCAAGCTAAACAATGTGCCACTCATAATTCCAAACTTGTTACTCAAATACGAATCTGATATGATGTTGATATTACTAGAACAGATAATGTTTAATTGGTCAGCTAATGTTCCTACTTTACTTTCGAAAAGCACGTACACCACATATAGAGAGACAGAAGGGAGTTGCATTCTTAATGCGCTCTGGTTCATCATGTGTGGGCACTGCGCAATGAACATTTTATTATCCAAAATCTGCTTGCTCTTCTTTAGCATGTTCCTCTTCCGTTCTTCTTTAATAAGTACTCTCTCCATTCCTAAATACAAGTCTTTATTTAGATTCCACCATGGACTACATATGGAGCAAAATGATTGAATCTACACTCTAAAATGCATATGTATACATCTGTATGTGTTCCATAGTGGAAACCTCTACAAAGACTTATATTTTGGAATGGAGGGAGTATGATAGTAGTACATTATGTTCCTTGTAGTGAAGATGAGTAGGGACATCTGTAGTTGACAGCTCTATTGGGCCGGTTCTGCTAAATGATTTCGCACTTCAAGTTGTTCTGACACAATACCTCAGAAATGGTGGGAGACGCACGGTCTTTGATAGACTAAACTGATAGTAACATTTGTGCGCCTTCAGATGAATAGAGCTGGCCTATAGGTGATCGATAGGCTACATATTAGTAGCGGCAAAACCCTGTGTTTTGCAGCTAGTTCCGCTTTCCCGGTTTATTTATGGTGGTTATGGTGTACCCCTATTATCTACACTATGATCTGCCTACTGGCTCTGCGCGTTATCATGGTTTGGCAATAAACTTTCTATACGGTATATTATGAACCTATCGTCTGCCAACTATCCTTACATCTAGGGCCCCCAACAGGAAGCCTATTTTTTGTGTAGTTGTGCCATATTATATTAATCTACTCACCATATTACAGCACACATGGGCTCTCTCATCAGAATCCAGTGATAGCACACAAGGGTTTACAGGGAGCCTCTATTATATTACAATATCCTCTGCATTACAAAGATAATCTCACTACTATTTGTGTTTTCATGCTCTGCAGATATTGTATGTAATCACAATGAATATAAGAATGCGCACATCAGAAGAATATTGCAGAATAGTTCAATGGGTAACAAACTTGGCATCAAGGGATTGAGGTCCATTGTGGATGCAATGAAACCCACATGCTCCCGACCTATAGATTCTTATTCAGAATATGATCCTAATGACTATTCTGAGCTCAAGGAGTCAAAGGCAGACGGCCTATCCTGTTCACCCAATAAGGTGCATGTTCTAATTTGGCAAGGTTTTATTGGTTGCACATATCTTGCATAAGGTGTCTTGCATTTCTTTTGCTTCGTTGCATTGCCATCTGCTTGGTTTACTCATGATATATGTGAAGATGCCATGTCCATCCATTATCAACACCTATTCCATTTGTCGTCATACCATGTTTTTCCCTTGAAATGTTGTTCTTGTGTTTCAGACATCCAAAAGGAAGAGGGTGATTGCAGAACCTGAAGGAGTACAAGCAAAGTCCTTGAAAAGGTGGTGCTACTGGAGAAATCACATAGCACCTGACATATATTGGCGATAGAACCAGCGCTGCAAAACCTAGGATATCGCAACTATGTTGGTCGCTGCTTTGCTCTTGTGAGTACCTATTGTCCTATCGCTGTCCTTACATTCATACCTGGTGGATTATGTGACATCATTGTGCATTATAGCTTGCTTATCCACTGTTCGCTCCAAATTATTAGATCTATATTAATGCTTAAATTAATGTAGAATAAACCTAATGCTTATGAAGAAATTTAGTTTTGCATTGTTCTTGTAAGTATCTACTGTCCTTCATCACTATACTTATATTTGTCAGCTAGTTCTTCATGTACACTTTGCAGCTTATTTTCCCCTGTCCTCCATTTTTCTACACATCAGATCTACATATACTCTTGCCAAAATATTGAATAAAACCAATGTTACTGAAGAAGTTTAGCTCCGCATTGCTCTTGTTAGTGCCTTCTGCCTGTATGCTGTATTTACATTTGTACTCTGCATCTTAACTTAAATAATCGCCATTTGTTCCTATATTTTCACATCTATATTTACTATTAATAAAATGTAGAATAAAGGTAATACTATTGAAGAAGAGTGTGCGGTAAACTTCTTGAATTGCCCCCGCCCCCATCAATATGGATAAGGGCTTTATAGAGCATGTCTTCACTACTAATGTAAGTTTGTCCTCCTCGAGCCTTCAAACTTTGTTGTGTATATTTGGATAGCTATGAGTACAAATGTTGTTTATTTTTGTCGTCTGCTTCAAATTTCTTGTTCAAAGTTTATAAACTAGAAGTACATAAACATAAGTTTGTCCTTCTCAATTTCAGTCTTTAGTTTTACAATCTAGTTCCTTATTCGTACCATGTAAATTAAACTAAACATAGCAAGTTATCTTCTTTAGCACTATGTGTATGATTGTGTTCTTGATCTGTAATCCAGTGGTGTGGTGAGACTACCAACAACAGCACAATGTCATATCCTGCTATGTCTCAACTATGAACAATGCCATATTATATTAATGTTATTTAATTTGTTTCTCTTTATTTACCAATCTGAAATGGTATAAATTGACAGTACACTCACCGTTCATGATTATACGTTGTTTAGAACTACATCTATGCTTGTGTTCTTGATATGTAATCCAGTGGTCTGGTGAAGCTGGCTGCTCCTGCACAATGCCATTTCCTGCCGTCTTAACTATGAACAATGCCTATTATGTTAATGCTATTTTAAACCGCGTCTCTTTATTTCTGACAAAAAATGAGATGAATTGATAGTGCTAATGCTTATATGTGCAAAACCTGTTATCTACCTACTTGTTTCTCTTTCAGGGTGACAACATTGCTGCTAGGAAGAACTGCCACAATGATAGTGAGACGAACCCATTGTTTGTCCCTCTAACACATATTCCAGAGGAGAAGGCAACACATCTTGACGCTAGGGATACAACCACGAAGTCACATCTTGATGTAGTGTCAAACTTACTCAGTGACACAAGCTCGATGAAGTCGCCGTCTGAATCTGTTCGACTTCTTCAGTCTGAAATTCAAGCAGAAATACATGCTTCCGCTCAAATCCGACTGGAACTCCAATCTCTATGCAAGATTAACCATAAGTACATGACGTTTATTGATGCCATGCAGCTTAAGTTGGTGGATATGAGCGCCAAAGAAGCGCAGTCTCATCAGGTTGCTAAGCTGCTTGCGCTGCAGGTCCTGGGCCGGGCTAACCTTTCTTGAACTTTGTTGAAGTGTTGTCAGTTCTGTCTATTATTTTGTCCACCTGTTAACTTCCACTGGTGGCGACCTGCCTAGTTTATATAATCTGCTGTCTGGTTTCCCTTTATTATCACTAGCGGCGAACTTTGATGCCGAGGGGATGTAATATGCTGTAATTCCTTTGATGTATAGTCTAGGTTTATTCTTCGTCACGATGTTGTAATTTATTTGCTGTTTCTGCCATCGTTGCTCGGAGAAAAGGTCGTAATATTCGATCATTGGGTAATGAGCCAACAAGTTAGTTTTATAAAATAATAATTTATGTACTAAAACTGGCCGGTCGCCAATCCCTAGTATGGGCCGAACTGTGGGCCTACAATCATCTTGGGCCATTAGTTTGGTCTAGTCTTAATCTAGCCCACTATTATTTCGGGCCTTCAAAAGGCCGAGTAAACTGTTTTCCTTAATTGGGCTCAAAAATTAAACAGTCTTTTAATAGATTGAAATGTTTTTGGGCAATGGCTGACCCAATTACATGACGGGTGGGAAGCAGGCCGTATGTATAATGGGCCCAAATTAGGCCCAACACTCTCAGGGGCCTTTAACGGGCCTATAGGCAGTTTCAGCTAGAATGTATCCACGAAGACTACGGGTCGTTAAGAGGCCAAAAGTAACTACAGACCATAATTAGGCCCAGGTGCAACTCGGGCCTTTAAATGGCCGAAAGTGAAACCGGGCCGAACGAGGCCCATATATAGACAGGGCCGCTGACAGACCGAAACTAGTATCGGGGCAAATTGTTAAATAGGTCATTAAGAGGCCGAAGAGCAAATCAGGCCGCCAATGGGCCCAATGGCACAGTAGCTGTTAAAAGGGACGTATCTGTTATGGGCCATAATTTGGCCTAAGAAATAAAAGTTAGTTAATAGGGCGGATTAGGTGTGGACCGTAATTTCGCCCAAACTATTGCAGGCTTTTGACGGGCCGGATCTGACATAGGCCGTAAACTAGGCCCAGAATATTGCAGTCATTTAACGGCCCATATCTGATGTGGGCTATAATTTGGTCCAGAAAATGTTATGCTTGTAACGGCCCGACCCATTAGATGTGACGAAATCTTGTGGGCCTGTTCCTGGGCCGACTTTTAGACCTATATGGGCCTCTATTGGGCCGTCCCATGTGTTCACGTTTCATTGGTGATTTTTGTCAAATGGACGGTTGACATCTGTCCCAATGCTAAGCCGACACGTGGTTCGTCGGCGAATGGGAATTTTACACGTGGAAAATCGCCATTGGTCCGGGATGTTAACGGGTTATCGAATCCAAACCGGAACCCGATAGCTTAACGGCGACCCGTTATGGTGGATGCCATGTGTTGGTCACCCTTGACGAAAGCACTTCTATGACGTGTGATTTATGATCATGGAAGTGGACACTTCCGTGATGATAATTTTGGTAATTTCATGGAACACTTCTATGACAACACATGTATGACTATCTTGATTCTGTCATAAAATCGTCATGGATGTACATGCATGACAGAAAACTTGACCTACTGTGACAAACATGTATCATCACGGAAGTGTATTTTTTGTAGTCAGTGTGCATTTGCTCTTCAAAGCAAATTCCTCAAATATGCACATCTTCAGGGAGAGTTCTTCTATATCTTGCAATCAAATTCCTCAATATAAGTATTTACACTTCATATGTTTATCCCCGTTGAAAACTTAACCTATATTGTCATCAATCACCAAAAAGGGGGAGATTGTAAGTGCATCTAGTGCCCCTTAATGATTTTGTTGTATTGAAGACTTATAGGTTAAGGGACTAATGCGTTTGTGAGTGTACACAGGTCTATAAGTCTATAAGGAGTTTGATATTTACAGTGAAAGTCGACCCCTAAAAATGAATGTCTTCAACTGAAGATTTTGGCTTTCTGAAGACTTTGAAAGTGAAGAATTTGGTGTGATCCCGAAGACTTGATATTCATGCGAGGAATATGAAGTGTGAAGACTTCTATTTTTGTAGTTTTGTTTTCTCTTTCTTGAGTCATAGGAAACACTGTACTGTTAAAGGGGGTCGAGGTAAAGCTAATGAAAAGGTTCCAAGTGATGCTCATCTCAAAATCCTACACCTACCAATCCTTTCGAGTGAAGCCATTGGAGATCTCATACAATATAGTCAATTTCTTCAGTGACAGAGACAAAGATCTTCTGGTCTCTAAGGAATTTGTTCTGACCAAGGAGTTAGGAATTCACCAGTGCAGATTGCCTACAAGTGAGGAACATGATAGCCCTAAGGAATTTGATAGCCAAATTTCCGCCTGTTGCTGTGCTATGCGCCAGTTGTCCCAAAATATCTACCCACCTAATGGTCATATCATTGAGGGGAATTTATGTCTTATCATGTTGGGCTGCTCCCTAGGCTATAAATAGCCACCCCCTACAATCACTAGCTGGTTGGCTGCTCTGAGAGAAACTAACACTTGTCATTGAGAGCATCCCATCCTCCGAGGACTTTGAGCGAAAATCATCAAGTGAGGAAAACCCAAACCCAAACACCTACAAACCCAAAGTGATTTAGCATCACTGAAGAGATTGTTTCTATGTGGAACCGACACTTGTTACCTTTGAGGACTGTGCATCCTCTAGACGTTTAGGTGTCATGGTCTAGAGCATCCAAGAGGAAATTGTGGATCGCGGAGTGATCGAGTCTGTGAAGGTTTGGAAGTCACCTAAAGACTTACCACGAGTGATTGAGCGAGGTTTGTGTGACCTTAGATCAAGGAGAATACGGTGAGGACTGTGTCTCCTCGGGTTTAAATACCTAGCCGCTCCAACCAGACATACGACTATTACAGAAGTTGGAACTGGTCTACCAAATCACTGACTTCACCAAGCTACTGGTTCTATTTCCTCAAGCCTTTCATTTCCTCATTTCATATGCTGAAGTACTTAATCATTAGTGTTTGAAGATTTTGACTGAAGACTTTCTCAGTTTCCTCAATCCTATTTCTTCAGTCACCTTGTCTACAGCCTGCTATCCTGTATTTATGCTACTTGTACTTTGTGCTTGTTTTCATTTCATCATGATGACAGTGGTACTGCTCAGTTATGTTTGCATCTGAGTACTTATTCCGCTGCTAGTTATTCATGACTTAGGAATTTCCTCACCCTGAAATTCCTAAGTGACAAATTTGTAAAAATCGCCTATTCACCCCCCTCTAGTCGATATAACGCACTTTTATAAGTTATACCCCTTGCATCATGTAATTCTTTGGAGGTAGAATCTCTCAAAATATTATCACACAGGGTGCCCAAAAATATATATTACCACAATACATCTATCCATCCATCAATAATGAAAGTACTAATACATAACTTCCAGCTAGAGTAGTATGGAATTGCACAAATAATACTACATAGCAAGGGATTCATTATTTTCAATGCATGATAAGTTACGAAATACATCATCTAAACAAACAAAATAATATTTGTTTGGGCCTCTTATTATTACTGTTATTGTGGTACCCACAATAAGGTGGAAACATTAGCTTATTCAAGGGGGGCCTACAAACTTCGATCTCATGATGGCTAAAACGGTTTTGGATCAATGAAGCTTACAACTGGTAAATTAGGTGAGCTGGTAAGTATGGCAAACAAGTTAAAGTAGAATTATCCCAAAATGTGATTTCATACACTACTCAACATTGATAGAGTTTTACAACTCAGTGTTTCTTGTCTTGGAATACAAAGGGATTTGAACTTCATATAATATTAAAAGCAAGTTAATCGATCTTAGATCTTGCGATCATGAATCGAATCCTCTACTGATTACTCTAAAATTTAAATCGAAGTGAAGAGAGCTAATTATTTGTGTGTGCCACATTCAGATAATTGATGTGGCTATTCATAAAATCAAAATTAAGATCCATTCTCTCTACAAGTAAGTAACAAAATGAATGGGGAACAAAGAATAATATCTTGTGCCAGATTGGGATTAATGCTCTGACGAGTGACTCGAACAATGAAGCTAAGATCTATAGAAAATATCAATGGATGGTGTGTTTTGGAGATAAAGTAGGGAAATCAACAAAATTGTCATTTCTAATTCAGTCATGGATCAACTTTCATGACTACACAACTTATTTGCAACAAGTTAATCACTAATCAAATGTATATGTGGGGAGCTCTAAAACAACATGCATATGTACTGCACACAAAGAAATAAGAGATGGTGGCGGAGAAGCGATGGCTCACCAGTGCTCCCCCAGATCCAAGCACCACCACCTTTGAGTCTACTTGTATTTTCATGGAACAACATATAGGCATAGATAAATAAGAATCTACCGAAAGAGAGATTGTAGGGATTAATTCACAAGAAATTAGCTTTGTGTTCATAACCATAACTTTAAAATCAAGTCACGCATCTTTAGTACGGGGGCCAAGTTAGCGGGAGCACAATCTAGAAATACACGACACCAAAATGCTAACTTAACATGAGAAAGAAAAATCAATACCTTTGAAGATGATTTGATCATTGATTATTTTCAAGGAAGAACACTGAAAGAAAGAATCATTCATTGAACCTTAGAATAGGGTTGATCTTTCTATTTGGAACTTAGCAGAGCTTCACATCAACTTCGTACTCCACAATGTAGCTCCGCTAGCAGTTTACACTGTAATAAAAGATCTTTCTGTTCGGAACCTAGCAGAGCTTCATATACAATGGAAGGAATTGCTCTGGATTATTTCTCATTTAATGGAAGTATATTGCACTACTGACAACAAAAAGGAAGACATACACATTAAAATCAATGCTAACTGAAGTGAATCACAAAGATAACTTTCACATGTATATAAAATGTAAATATAGTAGCCTTTAGTTGTAGACCTCTGTTCTAGCCAAATTAGGGAGCTCAATGAGGCATGGTGGTGCACTGCAGCTCAAGTACTTACCCAGGTGCCAGTTGAAGGACACAACCAGGCAACACGCTGGTATATAAAATGTAAAAACATCTAACCACTTGATGCAAGCAAGATACTTAAGGAAAATAAATAAACTCTTCTAAGGGCTACTCAAGTCAATCAACAACTACCAAGATACTTCTTAAGGTAGTAAAACAACTCTAAAGCAAGCTCCTACACACAACTAGCACAACACAGGAATGATCGGTATCTTTCAATCCAGTCATTGCCAAATGCAAGGGGAAAACATGAGTAGGAATTGATCTGCACAGAAATGCAGGAGACAAAGAAAATTAACCAGAACTACCTCCTATGAACTAAAATGTGCCGAGGAAGTGAACTTTATGCAGGCAAAGCAATGAAAGCATCATTGGAAAACAAAGAGGAAATAAAAGTAGGACATAGACATCACATATGATCACATCACGCTAGAATCCACCTTTGCACATGGATGAGCTAAAATTAGACAACTATACTGAGTCAGACACACTACTTAAGGGCGAAGTAATAACAAAATACCATTCTTATGTTACCATACATGATGTCGCTGGAACACAAGGGCAAGACAACATTCAATGATGAAACTCATTACTACATTAACAACACAAATCAAAGGAGGCAACCTTTCGGAAGAAACAAAATAATCGATAGACAATAGGGATGACTATAAAATGAAACGTTCCAAAACTTTGCAATGTAAACAAACAGAAGGTGCAAATAAACACCGAATGCTACAGAAATACTCCTACTCCACATAGCTGCCAGATATGATGCTTATCATCATCTAGGAAAACAAATTTAGCTTTGAGAAAAAATCTACATAGCTGAAGCAACCTTGGCTCGTTACCTGTTCCAAGGATTCGGTGATCGTAGTAGTCAAATTGTGAAGAAACGATGTGTTATATAAACCGGTGTTGTTTTATTGGTCAGCTCTAGGGAAATCTCAAAACATATCTGCAGAATCAAATACACTAATATCACCGTGCAATAATAGAAAAGCATATGTTCAATCAGCAGCGATACAAAATAGACACAAGCAGAGCATATGTTCTATGACCCGTGGGTTATCTAGCCAAGTGTCATGGAGTAGACTACTCTAATCATTTGTGTGCAGTAGCACATCATCATTGATACAAGCCTACGTGGTAAACAATGCTCTACAGGCACCCACGATGTTTTCTCCAATAACTTGCCTAGCCTAGGTGGTAAACTTTCCCTACCTAAATGCGGGCTTGGCCCCTGTTGAAACTATTCACAGGTTAAGGAAACAATCTGCTTCAAACCCAAGACTCTCGCTATTTCTACGACCTACAATCCAAGATCACTCGGGACTGAGGCATTCCAACAAACACAAAGCACGGCGAATCATTGCAATAGTTTCACCTCTCCGATCCGACGGACGGTGTCATCCTGAGGCGAGATCCGATGACCGTAATCCAATCAAGCAGAAGATCCAACAACCAGGAACGCCAAATCACTGAGGAGGCTGAAGTTCTCCCATCATTCTTGTTTCTCGATTTCCAGCAAGTAGCGCACGTCTTAGATCAAAGAACATTCGTATGCACAAGGCTTTGCTAGCTAGCCGATGGAGTGCAAATGGCGCATGTACACGCACACAGAATTTTGGCCCGACTAGAAGTACATGCACCATGCATGTATAGAAAAAATATGATGGCAACACTCCTAAGATTGTATTGCTTTAATCTAGTTGATTAATGAACTATGATGTACGTCCTGGTTAAATTAATCATGCCATTGAAGGCCCGCGATCTATTTCTTGCACTTGTCTAGTTAGCTCATCATCTAACTGTAGTCCTGTTGAGTAGGTACATCGTCTATTACTTGGCGACACATCATATATTGTTTTGTTATAATTATAGGCCAATCTTCAACTAACAATTAAAAAAACACTTGCAAGGCCAAAGAAGGACAGAGCAACATGGACTAACGATCGCTTAGCTTTTCTAATGTCAATGATGAAAGAGCACTCGGATGTGGGGAATTACCGTGGCCAAAATGGGTGACCAAGGAAGGATGGCAGGTTATGAAAAAAAACATTTAAATGCGAGGCCTCGTGGAGCTAATTTTACTATTCAACAACTGAAATATAGGAAGCAAAGAGTGAAGAAGGAACTAAATGTCCTCAAGTCTATTGTAGAAAAGAGTGTATTTGGTTGGGATCCCAAGAACAAAGTTTCAATGGCTATAGATGAAAAATGAGAGGAGCTATCAAGCGAACAACACAAGTGGAGGCATAAACCATTCCCCTACTACGATTCTATATGAAATTCATGAAGGTTTGTTTCTGACAATGATTAAAAAATAAGAAGCTACTCCTATCATGTCACTTATTAGTCACCTAATTTGTACGCAGGTAAAATGGCAGAAGGTAAGCATTGCAAAAGGACAACTGATGGTACTGAAGAGAGGTACAAGAATATGTCCCATCTTCCTAAACATGGAATTTATACTGATGATGCTATGAGGTCTGCTAGTATGGATTCTCCTGAGGCAACACTATGTGCTCCGGGATCAGCAATGACATAATATGATTGGGGCGGAGATATATATGGTGATGATGTTGATTTATCATATGGTGGATATTCAGAACCTCTAGGGAATAATGGCAATCATGTTTCAGCAGTAGAAGATTTAACAAGTGTGGAGTCACCTCAAAGGAAGAGGCTTCGGGTTCTCAAAAAAAAGGAAGAGGCTTCGGAATTCAAAAAGATCTGATGATGGAAGTGAGAAAACTATGGGTAAAAGAGACAAGGACGTTGTGTTGGCCAACTTGGTTTCTATGAGGGAAGAAGAAATGCAGGCTTATAAAGAAATGAAGAAAAAGCAAATTGACAACTAGAAGGAAACCAAGATGGCCCCAATGGAAAGGAATGACCCCAAAAAATGGTCCCTATGGCATGCCAAACTATATTTTGAAACTTAAAACATTGGGACTCACACCAAGTGAACAACACAAGATCAACCATCTGAAAGAAGATATGCTAAACCGTCAAACATTCATGGAAATGACTAGTTCTTTTATACTCCTTCATCAAAGGAGTTCTACCACCTGGTGCTCTGCCACCCGGGGTCTCAGTATGGAGCGGGGTCTAAGTTTTCAAGAGGCTGGAAAAACCAATTAGTCCAGCCGGATAAATTAAATAAGTGTGATATCATATCAAGGTACCTGATTAGATCTTGGAGAAGTTTTTTTGTAAAATGATTCATTGTCCACTCACGGGAGGCCACCGGCATATGGCTCTCCTCTCTCCCTCCTCCCCTCCCCCGTGATCCTCCTCCCGTCCACCCCGTCGTCCTGCTCCCCCGCCGTCTCCGGGCCTCCCCCGCCCTCTCCCCCCTGTTCGTCCTCTCCGGTGCCAGATTCTACGTATGATGCTCCCCTCGTCCTCTCCCCTCACCCCTCTCCTCGCCCCTCTATCCTTGGACCTGGCTCCGGCAACAAGTTTTGGGCCTTGTTGTTAGACGAGGATGAAACAGAATCCGATTCCGACCTTCCCTCTCACTCCATGGCTTCCCCTCCTACTGTGGCGCCGCCTCCGAGGTTGGAGCTGGTGGGGCGCGTCTAGAAATTTGCCCCGGGTGGGCGCGGGTGGCCGGCCTTCTCTGCCGCGGCGGCTGGATCTGGCTGGATCCAGGTCGGGCATGTTCGTCGATGGAGCCATTCGGGGATGGCTCTCTCGCCGGACCGTGGCGTGCTTGGGGCAGCTCCTGTGCCTGCTGGTGGTTTGGCACGTTCGTCTTGCTCCCCAGTGTCCTCGGCGGCGGCGGCTAGGATGGGTGCAGTGCCGTTGGCGGCGGCGTCCGCGGCTCTTCCCTCGCGACCAACCCTAGATCGTGATCCCGACTAGGAGGCATGTGGGCCCCTTGTCCGACCCACTCTGGCCCCTCTGGTCCTATCATGCCAATTGGGTCGCCCCCTCTCTCGTCTTCTAGCGATTTTCCCCCGCTTTCTTTTCTGGGCCTTGGGCCTCTCTCGGCCTAGCCACCCCTCCCTCCCGCTAGCCCGGCCTGCATGGTCCCTCCGGGCCTAGCTTGCTCCAGCTTTATATGGGTCCGCAAGGGTTCCGCCATTTCTAGGGTTTCCTGCCTCTCTCTCAGATCTCCATCGCTCCACCTCCGCATCCCGCATTTCCGCAGATCTCCTCCTCCTTCACCTCTCTCCCTCTCCTTCGCGGCCGTCGTAGAGACGGATCGTTCGCGTGTCTCCTCGAGTGAGGCCATGTCGGGCCAGAAGTGGTGGCAGGAGGACTCGGGAAACGTGGCGGTGGATCTGGAGCTTGAGGCGTCCCTCCGCTTGAAGCTTGAGGCCGAGCAGGCGGCTCGGTCGCAAGTGGCTCTCGACCGCGAGGCCTGGGCGGCGGGGCCCAAGTGGCTCCAGAAGGACGAGCGCGCGTGATCGGCTGCGACGTCTGCGGCGGTGTCGGGGTCGGAGGCTCCCGGATCTGGTGGATCTGGGTGGATCTCTGGGAGGCCGTGGTGGCCGGTGGTGGCTCTGGTCCCGCTTCTCCTCCTCCTTCTCCTTCTCCGTTGCGTTGTCCGCTCCCCTGATCTGCGGCGTTGGTCATTCTTTTGGTCCCTCGTCGGGGTTCGGCGGGCGTCCGTTGGCGTGTGGAGGTGCCGCATCTGGTGGTTTGGGCCGTCGTCCTCCTGCCCCCGGCCCGGGCTCGTCTTCCTCTAGCCAGGGCGATGGGATCCTGCCCCACCCCCTCCTCCTCCTGCTCGTCCGTCTCCTTCGCTTTTCCAACAACCAAATCCTAACCCGAACCTCACCTGCTTTGCATGCCACCAACCCGACCACTTCCAGTCTCGTTGCTTCAATCCCCTGTTTTGTCTTATATGCAGAGAAGATGACCATCTCATGGTGGACTGTCAGAACCGCCGCAAACCTGCTTCCTTCAAGCTTTATGGCCAAGGGATTCCTGGTTGCTCCTTCTATGCCCTCGACAACAAGATCCCACATGTGGCAGTGGCCCCTGCTCTGTCCAATGCAGCTATCATCACCATCAAAGATCATAAGATCTCTTCCCGGACCCTCCTGAACGAACTCAAGCTTTGGGATGATGGAGGCTGGGATTGGCAGATTCGATAGCTCTCCGACTTTGAATTTGCTGCGGTTTTCCCCTCGAAAAGTAGCCTCAAGATGATCCTCCTGCACCAGCTTCACCCTCCCTGTCAACCAACTTGTGGTCTCGGTGAAAGTGGCGTCTAATGGCGCCAAGCCCATCTCCCCCCTCTCGGAGACTTGGGTCCTCATTGATGACATCCCTCCTATCCTACGTTTTGCTGAATTTGTGATGGCCTTTGGCGTCTTGATTGGCAAGCCGATTATGGTCGATCCGGAGTCCCTCATTATCCTTGGCCCTATCCGTCTCAAGTTGTGGGCTGTTGATCCTATTTGCATTCATGGCTCTGTTGATGTCTTCCCTTCGTCTGATGGCTTCATACTGTGGGTTCGTGTGGAAGGTGGTTCCTGCTCTAACATTCCTCCCCCTCCTCC
>NC_041390.1:402431745-402458002 GCF_002162155.2 Triticum dicoccoides | reverse complement strand
TCCACACTTCACGACCTCGGAATGGGACGGCATGGGACCTGAGTCCTGGGAACTTTTCAAGGACAACGCCCCGAAGAGCAAGAACTCGGGGGAGGATGCAGTGGCTGGGAATCTGTCGGCTCAGGCTGCCCTGGCCCCTACCCTGGCCGGCACGCCTGCATCTGGTGTCTGCTCCAATGTGCCGCTTCGCCTGGGCTCGCCTTCACTATCTGGCATCGAGGATCTCCCTGTCTCTCCTTCGCGTGCCTCTGCTAGTGCTCTCCCCAAGTGAAAGTCCTTTGTCCGGAAATTCTCGGCACGCAGTCGCGCTTCCTCGGGCACCAAGCTCTCCACGGCGGGGCTCTACCGCCGCCTGGATGCTGATATGGGCGACGCGGCGGGCCAGGCTTCTCCGGTGGCACCACGCTCTACTCCGATCCGCTCCCCTTCTTCCACGGCGCGCAAGAGTGGTCGGGTCCGCGATAGTGGAGTTCGGGTGGCGGACAAGGCTGCTCTTCGTGCGGCGGCCCGTGACCTCCTAGCTTCAGGTATTCCCCCAACCCTACCCCATCAACTGTTATGAAGTCTCCCCCCTCCCCGATTAGGCTTGTTCTTCCCTCCTACCCGGATGATCACTTGACGAAGGTTCTCTTAGCCGTTGGTATTTCGCTTGATCACAATGTTGGCTCCCCCTCTTCTCTGCTTGCACTGATTAGGGCCAACTAGGTGGCCCAGGCTTCTATTGCCAAAGCAAAAGAGCTTGATGCGGCTCCTCCCACCCCTTCGGTTGTGGCCGAAGTGGGCTCGAGGGGGGGGGGAGGCAGTCAGGGATGCTGCCCCCCGTGTCTGTATGAAGAAGGGTGCACCTAAACGCGCTAAATCCTACTTGGCACCCTGCAGGTCGAGTCTCCATATTAAAAATCTTTCTTTCAAATGAAAGCCTTATTTTGGAATGTGAGGGGTTTCAGCGCTCGGGGGCGTCGGGACCAACTCAAAGATGTCGTAAGGGGCGATAATATTGATCTGGTCGGCCTTGTCGAGACCTTTAAGACTTCTTTCTCTCCCCATGAGCTTGCTACAGTTGTGGGGGCTGATAGATTTGACTGGAATTTCTCCCCTCCTGGGGCCATTCAGGTGGCATCCTTATCGGTTCTAAACGTGAAGTTTTTGACTTTGTAGCTTCCTATCATGGGATTTTTTGGGCCCGTACTGTTTTGTATCACCATCAATTAAATGTCCTTTGGGAGGCCATGCTGGTGTATGGCCCGGCCAATCATTCCCTCCCCCCTATTCCTAGATGAGATTTCTATTAAGGTTGAATCTTGCACCCTTCCCCTCCTCGTTGGTGGTGATTTTAATTTGCTTCGCTACCCGACTGATAAGAACACCAACAACTTCTCCTGGACACTGGCAGATGCTTTCAATGTCTTCATTAGTAGCCGCACCCTTCGTGAGATACCCAGGGTGGGGTCTAGATTCACTTGGAGTAACCATCAAGTCTCCCCTATTCACTCTGTGCTAGATCGTGTCTTTGTGTGCCCTAACTGGGACTCCCTTTTTCCGCTATCTATTCTCAAGGCTAAGGCCATTGTGGGCTCGGATCACGCCCCACTCATTCTTGATTCTGGGCTTCAACGCTCCCCCACCCCTCCTCGGTTCCAGTTTGACGCTTCCTGGCCGCTGATCGATGGTTTTTTTGTGACCTCCTCTCATCTAAAATTTCGGATACGCTATCGACAGTTCATCGCTCCTTTGGCCCAATGGATGACTAGCATCATTGCTCCTATTCTCTATGAAATTTTTTGCATGGCTAGTCTCGTAACCACGTGGCATAGGAGCGCAGAGAGAAGGCCCTGCTTAGGACTCAAATTAATGCTTTAGACCTTCATGCTGATACTTCCGGCCTCTCTGATTCAGAATGGGTTTTGCGTTTCTCTCTTGAGGAGACTTTCGTGCAGTTGCATCATCTTGCTGAAATCTACTGGCGCTAAAGGGGTACTATCAATTGACTGCTTAAAGGAGATTCTCCCACTGCCTATTTCTTTGCTATTGCTAATGGGAGGCGTCGTAGATGCACGATAGACATCCTGATGATCAATGGGTTAAAAATTTCAGACCAATGCATTATCTGGGCTTTAGAATTATCTCTTCTTTATGGAACCACGGTGACCGGGTGTCTTCAGACGAAAATGTTGCTCTTATGCTTCCTTTTTCTGAAGAGAAAATTTTCATGTCTATCAATAAAGCTAATGCTAACTTTGCTTCTGGCCCAAATGGATTCTCAATTCCTTTCTTCAACACTTTTTGGCCTCAGCTTAAAGTGCATATTTGTGCGATTATCCAAGGGTTCTGTTTGGGGATGGTGGACATTTCTAGACTCAATTATGCAGTGATTTCTCTCATTCCTGAAGTCAAGGGCGCGGAGCTCATTTCCCAGTTTAGGTCTATTGCTCCGATTAATAATTTTGCCAAGTTTCCTAGCAAATGTTTGGCCACTCGCCTTACACTAGTTGCTCATCGCACCTACTCAATCTGCCTTTGTCAAAGGTCGCTTTATCCTTGATGAGGTCCTTTGCCTACATGAGATCATCCATTATATCCATAAATCTGGCAGCAAGGCAGTTATCCTTAAGTTGGATTTTGAGAAGGCCTACGATTCTGTGAGCTGGGGCTTCTTAAGGCAAGTTCTCCTGTCCAAGGGCTTTGATGGTGGCATCGTCCATAGAATTATACAGATGGTATCGGGGGGCCACACTGCTATTTCTGTCAATGGGAAGGTTAGCAACTTCTTCAAGAATTATAGAGGCCTCAGGCAAGGAGACCCGGCCTCTCCCATCCTTTTCAACTTCGTTGCGGATGCTCTCTCTAATATTTTGTCTAGAGCCACGGTGGCTAGACACATCACACCGATGAGCTCTCATCTCATCCCTGAAGGGATTACTCATCTTCAGTATGCCAATGATACGATTATTATGGTGTAACTTAATGATGCGTGCCTCTCCCATATCAAGTTTCTTCGTCTTTGCTTCGAGGCACTATTGGGCTTAAAAATTAACTTTTCTAGAAGTGAAGTGATCGTTACTGGTGTTTCGGAGACCAAGGCCTTGCGTGTTGCCCACTTGCTGAACTGTTCTCTAGGCTCCTTCCCTCTCAAGTACCTTAGCCTTCCTATTTCTTCTGACAAACTCCTGGCCAAAGACTTCGCACCTACAATGGCTAAAGTTGGCAATTGTGTCATGCCATGGAGGGGCAGATACAATACTCAAGCGGGGAAAGTTGCTCTGATTAATGCTTGTCTTTCTTCCCTCCGTATGTTTATCATGGGTTTCTATCTTCTCACTAATGGTACACACGCTGGGTTTGATAAGCATAGAGGTTCATTTTACTAGAACGCGGCTGATAACAAGCGTAAATATCGCATGGTTAAATGGGACCATATTTGCAGACCCAAGAGCCTTGGGGGGCTGGGAATTATTAATACTTTAGTCATGAACAAGTGCCTGATCATCAAATGGTGGTAGAACATCATGACCACCACCTCGGACAAGCCCCTCTGGTACAACATTCTCAAAGATAAATACTTCCCTTCCTCTAGCCCCATGTTTGCATGCGCCACAGGCGCCTCTCAGTTCTGGAAAGACCTTGTAAAACTTAGGCCTATCTTTCAAGGCCTGGTCAAATTTGTGGTGCATAATGGTAGATCCACTAGATTCTGGCTTGACTGGTGGTGCGGTTCGACCATGCTTGTGGCTTCCTTTCCTGTCCTTTTCTCTTACTACCCTGACCCTGAGATCTCGATCTCTGAGCTCTCTGCCAATAATTGGGACCTTCAGTTGCGGCGTTATCTATCTCCTGAAGAGTTGGTCGACTAGCAGCGCCCCATTTCCTTCTTCTCTATGCTCTCGAAGGAGGACTCGGTGGTCTGGCCTCACTCCTCATCTGGTCGTTTCTCTGTTAAATCCTTATATGGAAAGCTGATATCTGGTTTGAACACTTACAAATTCAAGTGGATATGAAGTGCCCATGTCCCTCCAAAAATCAGGATTTTCCTTTGGCAGGCCTCCCGTGGGTGGTTGCCGGCTGGTGATCAGATGCGCAAACATAATGGTCCTGCTCTAACTATTGCGCTCTATGCGGGCAAAGAGAGGATACGACCCATATCTTCTTTAACTGTGTTTTGGATAAACTTTTCTAGTGTTGTATCAGATCGTGGTTGCATGTTTCTTGGAGACCCTCTTCCTTCTCAGACCTTCATCTCTTGGCCTCTAACCTGGTTGGGCCCAGAGAAGACTGTTGTGGGTGGGATTGGCAGCGGTGTGTTGGACTCTATGGATGACAAGGAATAAGTTTACCATTGAACATGTCTTTCCTGCTAAACCTATTGATTGCTTATTTAAAACTTGCATACTCTTGCAGCTATGGAGATTATTGACTAAGGAGGAGGACCGGGATGCGTTTGATGTCATGATGTCCAAGATTCGGGATTCTGCTACTTCCCTCTCTCCAGTTCAAGTCGGCAGTTAGGAGTTGTTGGCCCTGATTTCGTTGTCTTTTGAGTCTCCGGCCTGCACGCCGTCTACTGGCCCGGGAGCCATGTATGTTATACTTTAGCTTGGTTTGGTTGCGGTTGATACTCTGGTCGTGATGTGGTGCTTGTCTGTGTGGTGTGTTGTTACTCTGCCTGGTGGCTTTATTTATAAAGTCGGGTTCTGGCCTTTTCTCTAAAGAAACATTAATGGAAATGGACGACGATGTTCTTTCCATGATTATCAAAGAAGTGGTGGCCCCGCATGTTTGAAGGATACCTAAGCAGGAGACATTTTATTTAATCATGTTACCATTCCATTTATACGTCCGTTCAGTCTTATGAATCATTGCCAATTAAGTAGTACCATGTTTCTTTCTATTCTAAATAAAGGAAGCACAATGACTCTATTGATTCTATTTATTCAATCCTCATATACAACATTAATATTCTGTTTTTTATTATACTCATGACACATCCAACCTACCCAAAAAAATATTGCTAAAATAAATGAATTTATTTTATTCAGTACATTTCCGAATAAAAACATATATAATAATGAGAGCAAATGGAAGTCATGTAGTATTTCCTCTAGCCCATCTGAGATAGTCTTGATAGTCTTTACACATGGCATCCGCTATTTCATCCCTTTTTGTGCTACCTAGTGCTTGCCGCTCATTGAGATAGTGTATAACATTTGTATACTTCATATCTCCGATTACAACATCAATTATTTTTGGATCAATCTCGGATTCAACTCGGTCCAACGATTGTTCGCCTCCCTCATTACTACAAATAAAATTATGAAGAGCACAACATGCTATCACAATTTCTGCTTGCGAGTCAATGGGGTATTGCGATGCACACTTCGGTATGGGGAAACACTTCTTCAGAACTCCAATTATACACTCAACATGATTACAAAGTTGTGCATCTCAATTCAATAGCTCTCGAGGGTTTTGCGGCCACTGATTGCATTTAGCTTGCTCCACCAAATGGTACCTCACATTCTGATAACAGGCAACAAAATTACGCGTATTCACATAACCTGCGTCCACTAAATAAAACTTTCCATCGAGGACATAGAAGTTATTTTCAAGAGCATCTTGTAGAACTCAAGCGTCAGAAGTTGAACCTTCCCATCTGCTCCAGACATGGGCGAAACGATTATCAAAATCACATGCAACCATGACATTTTGTGACAATGTTCCCTTATGGATCTTGGTCTTTCGGAGATATGCTTATTGGAATATGCGTTCCATCTATTGCTCAAATACAATCCTACAACAAAATTAGATACAATGAAAACTATGTATTTGTATTTGGCTATAACATTAAAGGGTTAAAATGTGAATGATACCTTGAAATATGGCATAAAATTTGTATTGCTCGCAACTTTGAAAGGAACGTTAATTGGAGGCAACTGTATTACACTTTGAGACGGATATCATGAGGGTGTACAAAACAATACTGAAATAGCGACTAATGGTCTCACCACTATGCTGAAATTGCCCTTGGAGTGTATGATTGGTTGCATTCTTTGAAATGACATATAAAAACATGCCTACTTGTTCTTCCACCGAGACAAAATGTGTATCTCTTAGATGGCATCTCTCTTGAAGGCACTAGACCAAGTTACGAAAAATATACTGCTCCATCCAAAAATCTCATTTGCATCTCAATTCATGACCTTGAAGACTTGAAGAAGAACTAGCAACACAGCATGCGGAACCTCAGAGCTCTCAAGGGTCCAAGGACAGGTGGAACACTCCTCTTAACTGGTCGATCAATGTGACCCTCAACAAGGACCCGTTGCATCCACCGGCGGGTGGTCATGTGAATGATGCCGGATGCGGAGCTAGATGGGAGCATCATTATGTCGAAGACCGCGAGCAGCAAGGGCAGAGAAGGAGAGCCAATAAGCAGACCATCAAACAGAAAATAATTATAGCCACGGTCGCAACCACAGCCGCAACAATTGTCGACATTGAAGCACACATCAACATGCCAAGCCCCATGCCAAGACATGTTGCCTTCAATAATCAAGAGCGCCAAGCAATGGATCAAAAACGTCAAACTAGGAAACATTGTGTGATGCCCCGAGTCTGATGCGCCAGGTATCTTCCAGTTATTCATCGTCATTGCCATGTCATTTGCTTGCGTGTTGTATTTTGCCATGTCACCATGTGCATTGCATCCTCATGTTTTTTTTCAAACTTGCATCTGTCCGGGTCTCCTAGTTTTCTCCGTCGTCCGTTTCATAATCCGACACTCTCACATGCACCCACCGCACCTTTCAGATCTCGTTTCATGAGCAGGAGAGAAACGCTCTCAAAATGGGCCGGGATTTTTCGGGTGGCCTTGGTACATCACCGGTAGACCGCCTGTCAAATTTCGTTCCATTTGGAGGTCGTTTGATGCCCCAACGGTTAACCGCGTTATCCGCCGGACCCCTCTCTCTTTGCAGCCCAACACCTCTCAACAATAGCCCAATAGCCCATCTAAACCCCCTCCATGCTCTTCGTCGTTGGATCACAATCGTGTGGGCGAAAACCGCACCTCCATAGCCCTCTCCTAGCTCCCTATGCCTATATAAACAACATCCCCCTCCTAATTCTAGATCAAACCCTAGCCTTCCCCCTCCATGCCGCGTCGGACACATCCGCCGCCGACGGCCTGGTCTAATCCCGTCGCGCCACATCGCCCCGCCGCTCTCCCTCCACCACGCGGGCCCGTGAGCCCATCGCCGGCCCTCCCAGCCCGGTTCCATCGCCACCACCTCCCGTGGGCGCCCGAGCCCCGCCGGTCCACCGCGCCGCCCGCCACCGCCTTTGCTCGCCGGTGCTACCCTGCCGCCTCACCATCGCCACCGCAGACGCAGCCGAGCTGCTCGACAGAGTGCGCAGCCACCGCCGCCAACTGCTCGCCGCCTTACTAGCGCCGCTCGCCGCACTGTCGCCTACACGCGCCGCCCCGCTCCTCTCCTCACCGGATGGTCACCGGGGCCACGCCGCCTCGCCAGAGTTCGCGGCAGCCTAATCCGCGTCGACTTGGACCAGATCCACCCGTTCAGCGAACCAAACGCGCCTCCCCGTCCTCGGATCTCTTCGTCCTGCACCACTCCGTCCCAATTTCGTGAGGGTGTAATTCTTCTAAGTCCCCAGATCTGCAGTATTATGTGTGCCTGTTGTGATGCTCATAACTTTGTGCATGTTCGTCCGATTGGGGTGTATGATATGTGGAAATGTTCCTCTCTGAATACTCTAGGCGATGATGTAGTTTACTTGCATGTTACTTCTCATCTTGTTGCCCTAATCATCGATGCAAAAGTGCTAAATGATATAACCTGCTGGAAATTATCATAATATGCTAATTTGTCTTTTTCATAGTATTTTGTGTGTTTATCTTTTGAGCATCATGTGAACATGTTTTAGGAGCATATTCATGCCATCTTTATAGTGGTGCAATCCACGTATTTTTATGTGCTCTATGGTTATTAGCGTAAGCATCAAAAGTAGGGTACTTGCTGTTGCTGATTTCAGTGACTTAGTGTTTTCTGCAAAGTCTGAACCTGCTATATTATGTTGCCATGTTAACTTGGTGCTACTAATGAATCCATGCATAATCTGGAGATACTCAATAAGGATGTTTTGTAGCTCATATTATGATCTATACATCGATGCCCTTGTTTGCAATTATGTCCTGTTGTAGCTTATCATTACCATACCCTAAAATTGCTAAATAATGTTTCTATCAGCCTGTTATCAGTAAGTTCAGTTTTGCCATGTGAATAGCTAGTGTTCTATGCATCCTATGACCATGTTCTTGCCATGAGTAGCTGCATAAATATGCCTTCCTACTGTTGGTTGTATTCACATGCTATGATATGCTTTATGTTGAGTTAACCAAGCTTGCACACATGTCTACGTGTCGCTGTTTCTGCCATGTTCACTAAATTCCACTGTGTGTGAATCTGTTATCATTTGCATTATTGCCATGATGTTTTGAGCATGTTCTAGTGGTTTCTAGCAGTAGCTCAGTGACCATGTTTTGTAGTGCTCTACCTCTACATGCTTGCCATCCCCTTTGATACCATGAAATGTTCCTGTAGCATATACTTTTTTTGTCTCAAAGGTGCATCGTTAATCTGTTTTCAGCCTTCCTCTGTTTTTCACAAAGTCTGAGAATCTGTTATGACTTGCTTAGTTGTCTTGATGATTTCCATTGATCTAGGGGTTATATGGAGATGCTTAGTAACCATGGTTTGTGATGTTTAACCTATAATTTAATGTCATGCTTTTGTTTACCTTGTTCTTGCAAAATAGCATCATAGTTTCATGCCTCCAAGATGTCAACATGTTATTTCTGCTCACATGTATGCCCTGTTTTCCACCAAGTCATAATCTGTGTTATAAAGTTGCTTCTTGCATTGATCATATTGGATTAATCATGATGCCTATGAACCTGAACCTTGATGTTATTTGAAGCATACAATCTGTACTTTGAGTGCATATCAAGTTTGTGTCCATATGTTTCTTGTAGCATGTTGTTTCCTTGATTGCAAAGTGCTTAGTTGCTATTTTGGGCAGATTGTATTTGAAACTTGTATTGAGTGTATGTGTTGAACCGTGGCTCCGTTTGGAGCATGCTCTACATGAAACTTGCTTGGTTTTGCATGTAGTTTCATCATGCCATGTTGCATCCATGTTTTGGAGTGTTTGTGATTGTGTTTTGCTTGGTTTTGCATCAATGCCATGTTTAACTTGTTTTGCTAATATCTTCTAGGCTGTAGCTCCGAGTTAAATAAACTTTATAGGTAACTTGACTAGAAAGATGCGTAGCTCATCTTGGTGCACTTTAACTTGCTGTTTAACAACTTTAACTTAATGTTTTGTTCAGATCTGTACCAATTTCGAAATTTGAATATGGGGAGTTTTCGAGATTGTTACATGTTGTTTCCGGCCTCATTTAAACTTGCTTGAATGTGGTGTTCTTGTATGCATCATCTCTTGCCATGAGTAGGATCATGTAGCCTTGTCATGCATCATACTTGGATGAGCATCATGCCATGTTATGTGTTGTGTGTTTACTATGTTGTTTGCTTCTTTCCGGTTGTGCTGCTTCTAGATAGTTCCTGTTTCATTGCGATTGTGAGGATTCGTTCGACTACGTGGGATCATCTTCTTCATTGACTCGTTCTTCTTCCTAGCGGGATTTCAGGCAAGATGACCGCTACCTTGGATCTCACTACTATCTTCGCTATGCTAGTTGTCTCGATGCTATCGCTATGTCGTGCTACCTACCACCACTACAAGAAATATGTCAACTTGTGACCTTGACTATTGGTCACTGAAAGGCCATTGTTTTTCATTTGTGACCTTTTTATGACCAAAAACAGAAGGTCAAAAGCTGGCGGTCGTAAACTGAAATTAACGACCTTCTCTGTGAGAAGGTCATAGACATTTACGACCAAAACAGAAGGTCGTTGAACCCATGACCTTTTGTTTTGGTCACTGGCTGTCTTCCCAGGCCACATCGGATCCGATGTGGCAATCTGACATGGCAAAGTTAGGACCAATTGAAAAGGTCATTACTTAGAATCAGCCCGGTCCATTTTGGTGCTTTAGATGGGCCAAGCCCATTAATTTAGCCTTTCTAATTTTTTTCCTATCAATTTTTGGTCGACTTCATGGGCCAAGCCCAACGTTGTAGCCTTTTTATCTTTGTTCTCAAATGAGTCCAGCCCAATGTTTTCTAGGTTTTTCTTTCCTGGGCCTTGGCCTTTCCACATTCATTTATTTTCGTTTTACTTTTTTACCCAAAATATTTGTTGAATATAATTTGATCCTTGGCCTCTTTAAGGTCCAACTCCAGCCCATTTAACGAACATTTTCAAACCAGTTTGAATAACAATATGAATCAAGTTACCACAAATTAGCTGAATTATGGAAATATCTCAGAACACACATTCTACAAATTACCATCACATATCTATTTTATACAGATCCAAGCAACCTACAACATGTTGTAGTCAAGCATTCAAGTGCTGGAATACTCTAGAACAGGAAAAATAAATAGAACAAGCCTATCTAGTGCTTCACGACGAGAAAACATTGTAATCTGCTTCTTCAAGTATTGCTTCTTCCTTTTGCAAAACATCTAGAGATTCAAAAGAGAACAAAAAGTATGTCACTGGTAGAAGAAATATTACACATATACTTTTAAAATAAAAACTAAAGACACACCAGTATTTTATCATTCTACTTATTATTATTTTAACAAGATCATTCTACTTATCTGGAATAGGCCTATTCAACAAAACTGTGAACTAAATTGGCACATATGACAAACTTAGCAGCAAATAAGCATTGAATGTTTCACATACACGACATGGTTTAAAAGCAATCATTCAAAGTTATAGCAGATCAAAGTTCCATTTGAGTATAAGGAATACTACTCATATTCAATCAATAAGCAACTATGTCAAAGTTAATTCAGGTTTACTAATGCGTGTGTCACATGATACATGCATCAAGCATAAGGCCATCAAGCATCAGGCCCCAATCTGTTCAACAAGACAAGAACATACCTGACTTTGTGTTGATGTGATGGATGGTTCTGCAGTTGAACATCTAGTCCGCATCATCATTGATGATGGATGCCGCATGTACTTGTCCATTTAGAAGTATACCATGCAAAATGTTACACGAGCAGGTATTAGCATAAAGTAGAGCTTCTACAGTACATGTAAAATTTAGATATGAAGGACCAAGAGTTTCAGGAAAGATCTAAAGTTACAGAACAAGTATGTATTGACCATCCTACTAGTAGCAAGAACATAAAGATAATCACTTAACAAGTAGCATGAACATGAGTAAATCAAATAACTAAGTACAATTCAGTGCCATAAAATTTGAAAATATTAGGCACATTATGACAACCTGGCAATAGTTTGTAATCCAAACCAAACCCAGGCCAACCCATACATTTACAAGTGCAGCAATCAAACCAAAATAATCCAAAACAAACATATAGATAGTTGCTGATGCATGCACTGAGCACTCCTACTGTCGATGCATGCTCGGTACGAATTGCACAACAATCCCATTAAGTGTTGCATGCATACAATTAAATTCAGAAGCTACAGACTCTTGTGACCTAGGAATAATTAGCACTACTAATTTAGAGGCGTCAAAATCTGAGCCATGCAAAACTGCTCACTTTTGAAACTTGAAACAATCGCAAGGCAAAAAGATAACACAAAGGAGCAGTCTGAACCCTGCAGGTTGCAAACCACAAACAAAAACAGCACAACGGCAGAAGTAGCCCTGTTTGCATCATGTTGAACAGCACAAGCAGCCATATATGCATCGCAAACAAAGAACACTCGACATCCAACATCTGAAGACATTGCAATGACTTCTAAGCACATCTAGCATACTGGTTTCCGCAAAGAGCATAAGAAAACATGATACAATCTCATTTGCATCACATCAACCAAATTATTAGGCAGCACAGCATGCACATGAACAAAGACAGGTTTTGGGTCCTGTCTAATTCACCTAGTTGATGAGGGCGACAGAGTGGGAGACAAGTTTGATGTCATCGCCATCAAGGACGATCTCATTCTTGACCTTCTCGGACCTCAAGATGGTGACTCCGTCGAGCATGTCCACCTTCCTCACCTGCAACCAAATCACAACAGAAATCAAGTAAGTTCGTAGCACAGAGCTATATGTTCCTATTACTTTTAAACTGGAAGCTGCTGATTCTGACATTGTTAATTATTTCTTTACATGGATAACATTGACATTATGAAGCAGAAAATTAATGCTTCACATAATCAAAAGTAGGCAGAATAAATGGTATAATTTAAGCTTCTGAATCTAGACTAGGCTGAAAAATAGTGTAATACACACAAGATGCATCTTTTAACCATGCAAACCATCACAAGAAGCTGGTAATTTAGGGCTGCCTAGCTCGAGGGGAGAGCTAAGCACATTAAATACCTATAGATAGCTCGAGGGGATAGCTTGAGGGGATGAACAATACTAATAACCCATAGATAGCATGGTACAGAAGCAAGCAAACAGTTAATACTAGCTATCTCAAGGAACATCAAAAAATAAATGTTGAGAACTGTGGTACAATAAACATACAAGACATATGTTGTCCATGGAACCAGTGCATAGCTATAGCAGATCACCAGGTATGGTGCCATAATTAACTATTGTTTTTGCCTAGACAACACCTCCAAGTTAGAGAACCGGCCATGAACTTTCGTCATTTAACACATGTAGTAAACTATAAAATGACGAAAGCACCACTGATGACAAATGTACTAGTAACATTCTTTTCATGCAAGCAGTCACAAACACCCCATATATATATTCCAGTCTGCGAGTTCAAAGACATATATATATGATTGCAGAACACTAGCATCTGTGTTGATTCAAACTTCATGTTGGCTGAGTTTGTTAATGATTCATCTACTGAATTTCACACTGTACAAGAGCCAAAAAATATCAGGGGCCTGAATTTTCTGCAAGATTTTTTAAGGCACACCTACAAAAATTTAACACGCTTTGAGTTTTGGGCAATTGTGGATACCATTATGGAATACACACGTTTCTGGCCGGGCGGGCGACGGGAAAAAGCATGGGCAGAGTAAAGTGAAATTTCGATCACGTAGTTGCTGCCATGGACAACGCACTGTAGCAGGCTCGCTTGGCCGCTCGGACAATATCCTCGATCTGCAAGGGCAAGAACAAGAGTAAGTATTTGTCACGTTAATAAGATGATGATATAAAAAATGATCAATGGATCGTCATATGAACAGTGCATGCCTTGTTGTAATAGCGTTCAAACTGTGCATTATTTACATTGTCATTACCTTGTCACTGTGTATATCTCGACCAATAAATAAGCCACTAACATGTTCTGGCTTCTCCCTCGAGGCGTGAACATATATGGTATATCTTCCCTCATGACCCTACAGAGACAGCAGCAGAAGACATGAGCAGATAACTCTGAGCAAAATGTGATGACACAAGAATCATGACAGTGCTAAAAAGATCAATACTTCTACATTGAACATAAAATCAATGAAATTGTCACGAAGTATCATTCTACTCTATCATAGGGAGCAGCACTAGCACAAGATACCACGTGAGATATCCATGTGTTACGATAAAGCATGGAATGTATCCCTTTTCGTAATTTGCTACTGAATCAGATACCCACTATACAACACAATGATAGAATTTGTATACAACTCGTCTACTACATGGGTCTCAACTTCAAAAGGACGAACTACTTGGTTGTTCTAATTTTGCACACCAGAACGGATTTGTATAACTCGACAAAAAAGGGGGTGAACCCTTGGGTACAACTTTAGGCGCAGCCCCACAAAAGAAACCCTATAGAGTTTGCTAGAAACGTCCCAGCATGCTTGCCCTGATTCGAGCAATCCAAACTTCACCAGATAATTTCCCTGCCAAGAAACCTGAACATAGCCTGCCTGAAAAAATGCAGCGCAAGATGAATCCTAACAAACATGCGCAGAAACAACACGTCATCTAAAAAGCTATGGCAGAACTAGATGCCCCCCGTACGGGACAGGAGTAGCACACATCGACTACTGGGTACATCGGCCTAGCAAAATCAAACCAGACCAATTAGCAGGTATAGGATCGGGAGGGGGAGGGCGGCGGGGCTGGCAGCGCACCTGGATTTTGGTCTGCTCTCGACCTCGAGGGTGATGGTCTTCCCCGTGAGGTCTTGACGAAGAACTGCATCTTCCTGCTGCTCGTGCATGCGGGGGTGAACGACGAAGCAGGAGCTAAAGCAGACGAAAACGAATCGAAACGAAGATCTTTTCATTTCTCCACGGGTGGGTGTCTGTGGCTCAGATCCGGAAGCCGGACCTCCATCGAGGCTGTGGCTCACCTCGGCGACGACGTCGGCAAGGCCGCCAGGGTGTGGGTCGGAGCGGAGGACCTCGGGCATCCTTGCATAGAGATGTATAGAGGGGATTGAGACTTGAGAGAAAAAAATGGAGACACAAACAGAGGGGGGAAGAAGAGCGGGGGAACACGGCGACCTGCGGGACTTTGGCCGACGGCGGAGATGCTCCGGCGAGGCGCGAGGCCGACGCAGCAGAGACCGAGGCTGGATCGCGTTGGATCTCCCTCCCTCGGGTTCTTCTCTCCCTTCTGGTGAGGGAAAGGGAGGGGCGAGAGGAGGAGGGCGTGGGGGAGGCCATGAACGGCGGCGAGCTCCGCCACAGGGAGGTGGCGGCGGCGATGGGTCTGGAAGGGAGGAGGCGGGCTCTCTCTATCGGGCGAGACAACGAGGAGATGGGAGGATCTGGAAGGGGATCGATGGATGGATGGATGTGGAAAGAAAGGAGGCGGGGGGGATGCAAAATGACCATCTAGGGTTTCGGGGTTGGTGTGGAAGGGTTGAGGAATACCATTGGATCCGTAGCATCCGACGGTGATTGATGCACGATCCGCGTGCTACATCCATGAGCCAATCAGAATGCAGTACGACGTTATGACCATCTAAATTGGTCGTAGTTGACTAAAAATAAATTTTCGAGTTCCCAAAATGAGGGTTTTTTGTGAAAGATCTGCCATATATTTGTTGCAAAACTGGACCAAATCAATTTTCTAAAATACTAGGCCATATTTAGTGTATAATTGACCAACTGGTTGGGTGTCAAAAGTTTTGATCCACCTCTGGTGAAAAAGACAAATTTCCGCCGTTTCAGCTGGAAGCGGGTCAAATTTGAACTGCGGCTGCCTCATAGTTTGTTATTTAAAAAAATCATTTCTAGGTACAAAAGTATCTATTTAATCAGAGAAACACCAAAAAAAATTCAAGATTCAACCACTAGCTAGGAACGGTCAAGCCCGCCGTTTTGATCGCATTTTGAAACGGGCATAAAAAATTCAAAAAACAAAAAAATTGGAAAACCTTCGCAATGTGTCATTATATGTGACCAGGTTACCAGGAAAAATAATAAAATTATAATACGACAATTTTTTTAAAATGTTCTCAGAAACGAGATATCATGTGTGGAGATCAATGACTTTCAAGCCAAATGATCAATTTTATGGTCACATTCATGGCATAGTTTGTTCAAATGATCTCATATTGTGCACAAGGGTGCATATTGGAATGGCAAACAATGTTGCCTAAGGAAATTTTCATTTTCTTTGGACGAAAAAATTATTTTCCATTTTTTGAGTGCCCAAAATGAGTTTTTTTTGTGAAGGACCTACCATATATTTGTTGCAAAATTGTACCAAATCAATTTTACAAAATACCAGGATATATTTAGTGCACAATTGACCAAATGTTTGGGCGTCAAAAGTTTCAATCCACCTCTCGTGAAAAAGACAAATTTCTGCCGATTCAGCTGGAAGTGGGTCAAATTTGAATTGTAGCTACCTCGTAGTTTGCTTTTTATTTTTTTAAAAATCATTTATAGGTACATAGGTATCTATTTAATCAGAGAAACATCAAAAAAATAATCCAAGATTCAACCACTATCTGGGAACGGTCATGCCCACCGTTTTGACCCCATTTTGAAACGGGCATAAAAAATTCAAAAAAATCAAAAAATTGGAAAACCTTTGCATTGTGTCGTGATATGTGACCAAGTTACCAGAAAAAATAATAAATTTGTAATGCGACAATTCTTTTTAAAAAGTGTTCTGAGAAACGAGCTATCATGTGTGGAGATCAATGGCTTTCAAGCCAAATGATCAATCTTATGGCCACATTCATGGCATAGTTTGTTCAAATGATCTCATATTGTGCAAAAGGGTGCATATTGGAATGGCAAACAATGTTGCCTAAGAAAATTTTCATTTTCTTTGGACAAAAAATCATTTTCCATTTGTCGAGTGCCCCAAATGAGGTTTTTTTGTGAAGAACCTACCAAATAATTGTTGCAAAATTGGACCAAATAATTTTTCTAAAATAATAGGCCATATTTAATTCATAATTGACCAAATGGTTGGGTGTAAAAAGTTTTGATCCACCTCTGGTGAAAAAGACAAATTTCCGCCGATTCAGCTAGAAGCGAGTCAAATTTGAACTGCGGCTGCCTCATAGTTTGCTATTTATTTTTTTCAAAAATCATTTCTAGGTACAAAAGTATCTATTTAATCATAGAAACGCCAAAAAAATTCCAAGATTCAACCACTAGCTAGGAACGGTCATTCCCGCTGTTTTGACCGCATTTTGAAACGGGCATAAAAAATAAAATAAAAATAAAAATGGGAAAACCTTTGCAGTGTGTCATTATATGTGACCAAGTTTCCAGGAAAAATAATAAACTTGTAATACGGTAATTATTTTAAAAAGGTGTTCACAGAAATGAGCTATCATTAGTGAAGATTCATGGCTTTCAAGCCAAATGATCAATCTTATGGACACATTCATGGCATGGTTTGTCCAAATTATCTCATATTGTGCACAAGGGTGCATATTGGAATGTCAAACAATGTTCCCTAAGGGAGTTTTCATTTTCTTTGCACGGAAAATTCATTTTCCATTTTCTGAGTGGCCGAATTGAGTTCTTTTTATGAAGCACCTACCATATATTTGTTGCAAAATTGGACTAAATAATTTTTCTAAAATACTAGGCCATATTTGATTCACAATTAATAAAATGTTTGGGTGTCAAAAGTTTTGATCCACCTCTGGTGAAAAAGACAAATTCCCGCCGATTCAGTAGGAAGCGGGTCAAATTTGAACTGCAGCTGCCTCAGAGTTTGCTCTTTATTTTTTCCAAAAATCATTTCTAGGTACATAAGTATCTATTTAATCAGAGAAACACCAAAAAAATTCCAAGATTCAACCACTAGCTAGGAACGGCCATGCCCGCCGTTTTGACTGCATTTTGAAACGGGCATAACAAAATCAAAAAAATTCAAAAAATTAGGAAACCTTCGCATTGTGTCATTATATGTGACCAAGTTTCCAGGAAAAATAATAAACTTGTAATACGGCAATTATTTTAAAAAGTGTTCTCAGAAATGAGCTATCACGCGTGAAGATTCAGGGTTTTCAAGCGAAATGATCAATCTTATGGCCACATTCATGGCATAGTATGTTCAAATGATCTCATATTGTGCACAAGGGTGCATGTTGGAATTCCAAACAATGTTGCCTAAGGGAGTTTTTCATTTTCTTTGCACGGAAAATTCATTTTCCATTTTCTGAGTGCCCGAAATGAGTTTTTTGTGTGAAGGACCTACCATATATTTGTTGCAAAATTGGACCAAATCAATTTTCTAAAATATTAGGCCATATTTAATGCACAATTGACAAAATGGTTGGGTGTAAAAAGTTTTGATCCACCTCTGGTGAAAAAGACAAATTCCCGCCGATTCAGTAGGAAGCGAGTCAGATTTGAACTGCAGCTGCCTTATTGTTTCCTCTTTATTTTTTCAAAAAATCATTTCTAGTTACATAAGTATCTAGTTAAGCATAAATACATGGTTTGGTGGCGATACGTCGAGGTTTGGATGGTGGCCCAGGGCCCCAACTCCAAAGCGCGTGAACTCGCATGCCTGGTGCGTGGTCACCGTGTGACCTTGGCGTTGACATGCGTTCTGGGAGGCCTAGGCATGTCTAGCGGGTTGGGCACTCCCCAAGTAGGTGCTAGGAAGAAAATTACAATAGAAGAATCTCACTAGGAGTCCGACCTATGCTCAAAGATTAATTAGCAGCCAAGTGTTTGATTGGTAGTACGAGAAATGCACATGGCCAATGGGCGTGAGTTTTGGCTGAGGATGATAATCTACTAAGAAGAATGTGTTCGCAAATTTTCAGATCAAAAGGAGGATCGTAGGTGGTACTTGCTTTGAAAGTACCACACTGGACAGATGAATGTTGAAGCTGGGCTCAAAATAATGAATGGATTGACCTGAAATTTGGTGGAGGATGGTTATTTGGGCATTGGAAGGCACTGTAGAAAATTGATACCATTTGGACATGCCGAAGTGGTACTTCCTTCACAATGCTCTTCTACAGACATAAACTTTGGAAAACTAGTGAGAAAAATTGGATGAATGAAATGAGCTCAAATTTGGTGTAGGTAAGTTACATAGGTATGGTTATGCCTTGGTAGATTTTAAGATCATTTGGGTAAGCCTAGCTAGTACTTACTTCACAAGGCTTCTCTCGAGGTAGAAACTTTGGAAATTTCCTGAGAAAGATTTACTAGGAAAATGGAGCTGAATATTAACATGTGGCAATGATTTGGGTATGGAAGAGTGACCAAAGAGTTTGAGGGTTATAGGAGGGGTCTAGATAACACTTGCTTTGCAACGTGCCAATCTGGCCATAAAATATAAATTGAACCTGGGCTCACAGAGATAATTTGACTGAGCTGTAATTTGGAGGAGGGTGATAATTTGGGCATATGAAGGAACTGTATAAATTTCATGTCATTTGGATATATAAAAAAGGTACTTCCTTCACAATGCTTCTAGGTGGACAAAAACTTTGGAAATTTGACGAGGAAGATTTGCTAGGCAAATGGAGCTGAATTTTGTCATGTGGCAATGATTTGGATAGGAAAGAGTGCCCAAGAATTCCGAGGGCAATCAAGAATATATTAATAGCACTTCCTTCATAAAGTGATGTTGTGAACAGAATAGGAAAATGAATATTGTTGAATTATTTTTGAACTAGGCAAGGAAGTATTTTTACATATTTGACGAAGATATGACCCAAAGAATTTATGAGATTTTTTTGGGAATTTTCGGAATGACAGAAATATAGGTTGCTTCACAACCTAGGGCAAAAATTGACACATAGACATGACACATAGGCAAAACTGATGAGGTGGTGCCAAGTCATACCAATCCACCACAATTTACAAGATTATGACCATCTATATTGGTCATGATCTGCTAGAAATAAGGCAGCGGACTAGTGCTCTCTGCTTTATGACCATTTCGTCTAAGGAAATTACGACCTTTCTGACCAAAATGGTCGCAATGGTTTAGGGTTTGGAGCCCCCCGAATAGCTTTTGACCAATTGGTCTAAAATGGTCATAGATTTATGACCTATTCTTCCAGGGTCACTGATAGAAGGTCATAAGTTGACAAATTTCTTGTAGTGCACTTGTTTATCAAGCCTCCCAATTTGCCATGTTAGCCTCTAACCTTTTCCACCATCCCAGCAAACCGTTGTTTGGCTATGTTACCACTTTGCTCAGCCCCTCTTATAGCGTTGCTAGTTGCAGGTGCTGTTGCAGGTTGTTCCATGTTGGGACATGGATATCTTGGGATATCACAATATCTCTTATTTAATTAATGCATCTATATACTTGGTAAAGCGTGGAAGGCTTGGCCTTATGCTCAGTGTTTTGTTCCACTCTTGCCTCCTTAGTTTTTGTCATACCGGTGTTATGTTCCTTGATTTTGCGTCCCTAACACGATGAGGGTTTATGGGCCCCTCTTGATAGTTCTCTTTGAATAAAACTCTTCCAGCAAGATCCAACATTGGTTTTACCATTTGCTCACATAATAACTAAACATGATAATAAATTTGACGCATAGGGAGTTAGCGCTACCCGAGGTTCGTCATTCAACATAATACATGGGGGGCAACGCTGATGGTGTTGGTCCCAAACGGGCAGCCTACGGGGCCACCTTGGGGAAACTCGGGGGCTGGTTTTACTCGTAGCTTGACCCATCTGATCGTGGCCTGAGACGAGATACGCGTAGCTACTATCAGGGTGTCGGCACATCAGGAGGTCTTCCTGGACTTGTTTCACCATTGTCGAAATGCCTTGTGCACCGGGATTCCGAGTCTGATCAGAGGGACCCGCGATGGAGGATTTTCTCCGTGGATCCTGAGCTTGTCATGGGCTAAGTTGGGACACCCCTACGGGGTTTAAACTTCCGAGAGCCGTGCTCGCAGTTATGTGGCAGATGGGAATTTTTAATATTCTGTTGTAGAGAACTTGACACCAGATCCAAAGTAAAATACACCAACTGCGTGTGTAATCGTGACTGTCTCTTTTCGAGTGAGTCAAGAAATGAACACGATGGGGTTATGTTTGAACGTAAGTAGTTCAGGATCACTTCTTGATCATTACTAGTTTGCGACCATTGCCTAGTTTCTCATCTTATTCTTGTACTCGTAAGTTAGCCACCTTACAATGCTTAGTGCTGCTGCAACCTCACCACTTATCCATTCCATACCCATTAAGCTTTGCTAGTCTTGATACCCATGGTAATGGGATTGCTGAGTCCTCGTGGCTCATAGTTTACTACAACAACAGTTGCAGGTGCAGGTAATGCAGTGATCATGACATGAGAGTGATGTTTACTTGTTTAGTAGTTCTTCTTCTACTTCTCCGATTGAGGGTTAGGTTCCTGGTCGGCAACCTGGGCTAGCAAGGTGGATGTCGTTTGAGTTTCTATTTGTGTTTCATCCATAGTCGGATGTTGTCCTCGTGTATGATGTATTGATGTATTCTTGTGGCATTTTGTATGCCCTCTGTATGTATCCCCATCTATTATGTAATGGTACGATGTAATGATATCCACCTTGCAAAGCGTCTTCATTATGCGGCTCTATCCTTGGTGGGACCTTTGAGTTTCTCTCGGATAGGATCGCCTATTGGGCGTGAAAAGTTGGTATCAGAGCCTCGACCGACCATAGGAGCCCCCCTTGATTGATCGTAGTTGGCCGTTGTCGAGTCTAGAAGAAAAACTTTTTCGGAGTCTAGTTATATCAGAGAGTAGGAATTCTTTTTACTCCTCAGCCCCTTTGTCGCTCTGGTGAGAAATCTTGACGTAGGTGTTTTGACTTACTCCTCTCCCCCTTCAATTTTTTTAGGATCATGCAGGCTTCTTTTGATCGTTGTGTTCTCAATCTTCTTTTCATCCGGCGCACTTCTCTTCGAGTTGATTTGACCCTCTTTGTCTTTTGCAAGACTAGTCCTCAGTTTTTTCTCAATGACATTGTTTCCCTGTCCGAAGATAAACAATGGCGCTCGAAGTTGTCTTTCTTTTTCCCACCTGCCCACCCTTTTTTCTTCTCGGAGCCGGAGTCTGTAATCGAGTATCCATCCTACTCATGCGAATCCTTTGCATTCTTTCCTCAATTATTTTCAACCGGTGCTTTTCTCTTCAAGTTATTTGTCGGTTCCCCGTTCCAAGTTGCCTTTGTTTTACCCGCCCTCCCACCCCTTTTCTTCCCGGAGTCTCAGCCTCTATTCGGTCATTAATTTCATTCATGCGGATCCTCTTCAGTATTTCCTCAATTTTCTCAACTGGTGAATTCTCGCCTAGTTCATCATTGTTCATCTCTTCTTCCTTTCCGATGCATTCAATTCTATCTTTTCGAATCGATCATATTCCTTTACTTAACTCAAAATGTTTCCCCCTGCTCATTCTCCTCTCACCAGTTTACCCTTCCAGAGTGCTCAAGACATCTCAGAAGATTCATGTTTGCATTCAATTATTTCGAGGTTGTCACCTCATAAGTCTTTGAATTGTTCTGGTGCATCATCTCTTCTTCAATCCTTCTCAACGGTGTTTATTTTGAGTGGGCCCATAACCCACAGGTCTTTCCTAGGATCTTACCTAACTCTTCTAATTTTCCCAGAGTTATTCCCAAATTCTTTTCAAAATGTGACGTAAGGATGGATTCCATCAGTCACATGCCTTCTCCAAGATCCCTTTCAAATTCTTTTCATCTTTGGTTCAACATTTCCTCTTCAACTCTTCCGGAGTATCTCAACAATTTTGGTGGTGTTCCTCGTTATCATTCTATTTTCTTTTTGAGAGTACGCCAATGGCGTACCTTAGCTTTATAGAAGAGAGAGGTATAATTACATGATTGTCGACTGTTGTGCGAACACAAAGGTCGGGGTACAATGCACCCAACTCCAACACCTGGCTACCCTAGACTAACTCCTCACAAAACGTTGTAAGCCTCCTACTCCTACACTAGCCTGCCTCCACTCGGTAATCTCTTCCAGAATCCTGAAAGGTAGCTCACTCGCGGTTGTCTGCTCACTGACCCTGTTAAAAACCCTAGCATTCCTTTGCTTCCAGAGAGTCCAGGCCACCGTCATCACCAACGTATCGAAACCTCTGCGGTCCTGCCCTCTGAATCGCTTCCGCGCTGTCAGCCAACAGTCTTTGAACACGTCCGACCCCCCAGCTCCTGCACCTCAATCGCAATGAGATTAAACTCCTTATGCCAAACCTCCTGCGCATACGTGCAGTTAGCCAAAATGTGATCCACATTGTCTTCTGCTTGCAAGCATGTGTAACACGCCGACGGTTGATCCTGTAAACCATGTCTTGCCCTCCTGTCCGACGTCCAAATTCTGTGCTACAGGGCGAGCCACACAAACAACTTACATTTGAGGAGTGCCCAGCTCCTCCAGTTGCACTTAGCCATCGGTGAACGAGCTAGCTCCGAGCAGAGGTAGTCATATACCAATTTAGCCGTGTATGTGCCTGACGGTGATCTCGGCCAGGTGAACTTTTATACTGACCACCATTCTCGTTATCATTCTCAACAATTGAAGACCAAAGAAGAGTTTTCCTCTAAATCTTGTCCGTTCTCTCGAAGATTCATGGTTCTAGCTTCATGCCATCCTCATAATTATTTCGATCATGAGAATTATTTCATACTCATCCGCAACATTTCTTGAGTTCTTTCCTTTTCGATTCTCCAAAGGCTGTCACTTCAGAAGAATTCTTCAGTCATGACCTTCTTTTCATGTTCTCAAATTCTTCTAGTGCTTCATTCAAGCTTGCTTAATCAGTTCGTGATCTCTTCATTCTCTTGTATCTAAATTCCCTCAAGTATATTTGTTCTTTTAAGTCTTCCCGGCGATTCATTCTCCTTTCTTTGTTCATTTTCATTTCTTATGGTGTTTCGTTGAAGACCTTCCCAAGTTCGCACTATATCTCTTCAATCATTTTTTCCAATGTGAATAAGTAGTATGAAATCCATTGCTTCTCATCAATTTAATTGGTGGAGGATAAGCATAACATAATTCTTATTCTTCTTTCATCAAGTTGATTAATCTCTTCTTTTCAGAGTTTGTTCATCATATCACATTCTCGGTTCAAAGCGTTTTCATCTTTTCCTTTTTTTCCGAACTTTGAAGTTTCCTTGGCCATCTCGTCGGAACCTCCATCTAAATCACTACAAGGCTCTAATCTTATTCTTTCAGCCTTCAATTCTATCTCATCACCTTTCATTACCAGAGTTATTCACGGTGGTTCGTTAAGGATTTAATTCATTCTCCAAGTTTTCATCAAGATTCTTGTTGGAGGAGCGCAAGTGTCTTTTGTTCTTGCATCTCGAAGTGCAATTAATTCTCTTTATTCTTTTGAAGTGGAGTTTTGCATTTCTTCGTTCTTCTCAGCTATTCAAGCATTTGGTTGTGGCATAATTTCACCTCAAGTTTTGAGATGTTTTTCCATAAGCCCACAACAAGCTTATTCTTTTCGTTGTTGATTTTCCAACAACACCGTTCAATCCATCTTTGTAAGGATGCTTTTCAAATTGAATTGTGGTAGAAGATGTCATTTTCTTCTCAATTCTTTTCTTTCCAACAGTCCAACTTCTATTCTTTTGTTCCGAAGGCATTGTGATGTTGCTCGCTTCGACCAACCACTCGTTCTGCCAAGATCATGCTATTTTCCATCCTTATCCAGTTAACCGGATTGTTGTGTACTCTTTTCAAGTTCCTTCCATATTACCAAGTCTTGCCTCTGTTTTCAACCGGAGTGTTGTTCGAATTCTTTCGTTCTTATTCCTTATCTATCTTGGTCTAACCGGAGTGGTTTCAGAGTCTATCTTGTTCCTTTAGCTTTTGATTCTTGTCGTAATAGTCGTTCCTCTTTTCTACCCGAGTGCTCTCGACTTTGTTAATCTTCTCTCTTGTGTTCTTATTTCACCTCATCCTCTTTTCTTCCGTCTCGCTCGTAATATCTCGGGACGAGATCTTCTTTTAGTGGAGGAGAGCTGTGACGCCCCGAGTCCGATGCGCCAGGTGTCTTCCAGTTATTCACCGTTGTTGCCATGTCATTTGCTTGCGTGTAGCATTTTTCCATGTCATCATGTGCATTGCATCCTCATGTTTTTTTCAAACTTGCATCCGTCCGGGTCTCCCTATTTTCTCCATTGTTCATTTCGTAATCCGACAACCCACATGCACCCGCCGCATGTTCCAGATCTCATTTCGTGAGCGGGAGAAAAACGTTCTCGGAATGGGCCGAGATTTCTCGAGTGTCCTTGGTACATCACCGGTAGACCGCCTGTCAAATTTCGTTCCATTTGGAGGTCCTTTGATGCCCCAACGGTTAACCGCTTATCCGACTGTAACACCCCTAGTGTCATGCTATAGTAACCCTCTGTGATTAAGCCTAATCTTTTGGCTAAGAATGCTTAATCACTTTTGTTCAATATCTCTTTTCAACTCCCATCTGAATTTAAATTCAAATCATAAGTGAAACTTGAAGTTGCACAAAAGTTTCTGGAAAAATGTTCATCATTTAGCAAATATTCCAATACAATTTGATGTCAATAAAGACAACATCACTCCTATGCTAAAATGGACACTAACACTTATAACAGTGCCATTCCAGCAATTTAAAATGCAAATTCATTTATGAAAATTCCAAATGAATCTAAACCTCTCCCAAAAATAATTGTGACAGTGCCTAAAAATGCACTGGACTTTTATGATCTAGTCTCACATATTTCCTAAATCATTAGGGTCCCTAGATAAATCATTTTCCTTCTTTGGTTTTTACAGAAAAGAAATTAAGAGGGAAAAGTAGAGGGGAGAGAGAGAGAGGAAAGAGCCGCTGGCCTCCCATGGGGCCTCGGCCCACTCCAGCTGTCCAGCCCACTCCCCCTCCCCGGTCGGTTCTCTGTTCCCCGACCCGTCGCTACAGGAGGCTGGCCGCCGCCGAACCACCTCGCCCGCGATGAACCCCGTGAGAGGATAAGGCCGCCATGCACCAACTCCTCGACCCCCTCTCTCCACTCCCCCTGGCATCCCCGTCCATTCCCCCTCCTCGCGCTGCTCTCGATCTCCATATCCACCGAGCCACCGCACCGCCACCATGACCGCCGACGCCGACGAGCTCTCTGCCGTCCCTATCACCTAGGACCGTGCCAGGGCCTTCGCCTCCCTCCGCCTCATCGCCTTCGACTACGAGCCATGCCGAGGAGCACCACTACGGTGCCCCCAACCCTACTTCCTCGTCGGACGCCGCCTCCCTCGTTGTCGTCTCCGTCACCGTCGTCCGTCGTCGAACCTGCCGCCTTCTGCTGCTCCTAAGAAATCACGGGGCCTCCTTGTGCCTACGCGGTGCACCCACATTCGAACTCCCTCCTTCCCCCTTTATTTCCCCGCTCGTAGCACCGCCGCCCACAAGACCGAGCCCTGGTCGCCACCATGGCCGCGAGCTCGACGTAGCCGAGCTCGGCCAGGGCTAGCCCGCTTCACTGTGAGCTCCTCAGGACGCGGCCGCTCCGCGCGTGCCCCTGGCCCCGCACATCCTCGCGCGCGTCCGCTCAGGGCCTCCCGCTGCCTTCCCGCGTGTGCTCACCACCCTCGCCGGCCGTGCCCTGCGCCCACACGCGTGCACCCGCCTCTAGTCGCTGGCGTGGCTGCCGCTGCCGTCGCCATCCCATGCTGCGCCTGGTGCCCCCACAGCCGCAGCAGCCCTGTCGTG
>NC_041390.1:402397504-402431571 GCF_002162155.2 Triticum dicoccoides | reverse complement strand
GCTTGCTGATGGCGCTGCTTGTCCCCGCTGAGCCCTGCAAATGCTCGCCTCCTGCACCGTCGCTCGCCGTTGCCCCGTGATGCCGCCGCTGCCTCTTGCTGCACCACCTCCGCCCGCGCCTGCCCCGTCCCGGCACCGGCCGACGCCCGCCACTGCCCTCTGGCCTGGACGTCGGTGCTACGAGCGCGCGAGCCTAGCCGCCCCCTGCCTCGGTTAATCAGGGGATAAAACCCCCGCTGAATCCCCTAACCCCCCACTGACAACTGGGCCCCAGGCCACTAACTAAAACCTGTTAGTTTTAATAAAAAAAATTATTTAGGCCATGGGTCGCTAACACGCGGGTCCCACTGGACCAGCTGACTGGTCAATCGTGGACCAGTCAACTGCTGAGTAAGCAGTTGACTGGACCCACTGGTCAGTCACTCTGGTGCACTGCACTAGGTGCACCTAGCCTTTTCACTTTTTTTAATTAATTCGATTGAATTCCAGAAAATATTTAATTCTTATAAAATTAATAGAAAATAAACCATAACTCGAATGAAAATGTTTTCTACATGAAAGTTGCTCAGAAAAATCCAACGAATCCGAATATGCGGTCCATTCATCTGTCACATGCCCTTGCTTGCATTAGAACTACTACTGCTTTCTGTATGATCCTACTCTGATGCATAGCTTGTTGTTGTTACCTGCTTTTATACCTTACCTGCTTATCCTAAACTGCTTAGTCTAGGTTGGTTAGAGATCCATCAGTGACCCCACCTTGTCTCAGTTGCCTCGCTTTATGTTCGATAACTCGATCAATGTGATCAACGTCCAGGCCCCGACACCACACATCACCCCCTAGTTGTACGACTCTGCAGAGTTACCATCGAGTGCCGAGGGTGGAACCTGTTACATCACTCCTGATGAGATCTCTGTAGTGTAGTTGTACGGTCGAGGTCATCGAGGGTGATTTCCTCCTTAACCACTTCCGTTACGGCTCTGTCGTGCAACCCATCAAATGTAAACCTCGAGGGTCGATTCCTCTTATGTTCACCTTGATGATAACATCGAGTGGGATTCACCAGGGGTGATTCCTCAGGTTTCCCCCTTGGTGTTAGACACACAGTTACTATGGTTACTATGACTTTAAACTGAACCATGTTACTAAAGACGGGTCGTCCCTGAGGGGTACTCGCGCGAGCTTAATAGCGAGTGATGTGGAGTCGGGTTGACCTGGAAGGTGCCAACGAGATACTTACGAGGCGTGGACGGGCATTCTTAGCCCTTGCCGCAAGTACTCGAGACGGGGCGACGGGGTCACATCTTTCGTGAGTCTCTGCTCATTACCGCGTGTTCCTAATCCACTATGATTTGGATATTTGATCTGAGGGGCCTCTGGCCTGATAGCACTAACCATCACGTGGGCATTGTATGGGCGTTCTGTGTCGTATGCATCAGCCGAAGCTTAATCGATGTCAGCGACTGAGCAGCGCGCGCCAGGTTGGACTGCGTAAGCTCCTGCCTTGTTTAAGGAGGTAGCTAGGTCTGCTCACCGGCCGCGTACGCAACGTGCAGGAGTTCCCGGGGAGATGGCCCATGACCCCTGGGGCATAGGCTTAGTCCGGCGTGCTGACCTCTCTATTATGCCTAGGTCAGGTTGCGGCGTATTGTTTGGCCGAGGCCGGGCATGACCCAGGAAAGTGTGTCCGGCCGGAGTTAACCGAGCGTGGTGGGTAAGTTGGTGCACCCTTGCAGGGAAGTAAACATCTATCGATAGCCTGTCCTACCGTAACGGACACTTGGAGTTGTATCTCGATCGATACAACTAGAATTGGTTACTTGAGATGAGAAATGGTTATGAGAAATGGATTGTGATGAGAAATGGACATGAGAAATGGATAGTATGGCTCTAGGATTGCTTTCTCGCAGGGAGTCGAGAAAGGATCTCTGGCCGAGGTTGATAACACTACTACGACTTTACATTATGTTGATCTGTACTCTTCTAAATGCTGTAAGATGCTTGAAGATTCTAGTCTTCGATAGGCTAGGCTTTCCCCTTCTCTTCTGGCATTCTGCAGTTTAGTCCACAGATACAACCCTTTTCCTTTGATATAGATGCACTTAGTTTAGATCTGATGTAAGTCTTGCGAGTACTTTGGATGAGTACTCACGGTTGCTTTGGTACCTCTTTTTCCCCCATACCCGATTGTTGCGACCAGTTGACGGATCCCAGGAGCCAGACGACACCACTGATGATTACTACTACACCGAGGATGCCTACTACTACGTGACAGCCGCTGACGACTTGGAGTAGTTAGGAGGCTCCCAGGCAGGAGGCCTTGCCTTTTCGATCGTAGATGCTTTTTGTGCTAGCCTTCTTAAGGAAAACTTGTTTAACTTATGTCTGTACTCAGATATTGATGCTTCTGCTGACTCTTGTGTATTCGAGCTTATGTATTCGAGCCCTCGAGGCCCCTGGCTAGTAATATAAAGCTTGTATTTTTTTAATTTGTGTCTAGAGTTGTGTTGTGATATCTTCTCGTGAGTCCTTGATCTTGATCGTACACATTTGCGTGTATGATTAGTGTAAGGTCAAATCGAGGGCGTCACAAGTTGGTATCAGAGCCAACTGCTTGTAGGAATCCCCCTTCCACACTCTTTGGCCAAAGTTGAGTCTAGTCGATGAAAACTATTTTACTAACATGGCTGTGCGGCCCATGGGCCCACATCGCCATTGAGTGATATTACAATCTTTTATTCCTCGTCTATACTCTGGGACTCTGATCTCTCTTCTTTTTGGGTTAAATTATTTTACTAACTCGAACATTAGGATCTCGTGATCACATCCGCCCGAGAGCCCCTTATTTCAGATAATCACCTGCTGCATCAGAAGATTCCGAAGATACTCTACAATATTCTCTCGAGGCTTTGTGCCTGTTGCCTTTGCAATTCCCTACCATCGAAATATCCTTATGGATAACTACACACACTTACCAATCTTACCTTCTATCCCATTGATCTTGTTATTACAAGATGTCCTGAACTGCTCTCCTTTTTTCGAGAATCCTTTGAGCTTACTGCCTTGCAGTTCCTTGTCATCTGAATACCCCAACGGATAACTTTGTGCACCTATCGATTATCCGCTCATCCTCAGTTGATCCATGTACTTCACAAAAGTCTTTGTAATACCATTCGTTCTTGTGAAAATCCTCAATAGCCTATTGTTCTTGAATTTCTTGCTTACTTGCATTATGGTTAATACCATAAGTCTAGTAATCTTATTGTCAGCCTTTGTCATTATCATTTTGAGTCCGTTGATGCAATATGTTGTGAATGCTCACAATCCTCAATCAGATCCTAGAATTCATCCTTCCAGCTCAGACGTCATTTTAACATGTGCTGAATCTCGACCAATCAAATCTCCATCGGTTGTACCCCTAAGGCTATTCTACCTATCCATCCCTAATCAGAGCATTGCTTTTGATCCCTTGTCTTGGAATTCATAATTCCTTTGCAATTGAGCTTTGAGTTAGTCAGTTGTTTCTATAATCTGATCTCCTTGCATTCTTTCTTCCTCTAGTTGAATATTGATGCTCACATCAGATCCCTTGTGGACCACCAGACCCCTTTTTCGGATTGTATCTGACAACGTCCTTCATATTCAATAAGCTTGTGAGCCTTTCCTCGGATACATAATGCTTTTGGTAAATTGTATCCTCCGCTTTCTCAAGCATGCTCTACTACCGAGCTTGTGTTATTTATTCTCGAAATTTATGATATATGTTCCTAAGATGCCTCATTGGGTTGAACCTATGCCTTCCCTAATTTGTGTGAACTCCAAAATTATGCGGGTTATACTCTACTGGCTTTTCGTCAGATAAAATTTCAATACTACAACTTTATCAAGAGCGAGAAGTAAAATGAAAGGTTATGCATTGTAGGAGTGGGAGTCGACCCTGAACCTTGTGTTCATGCCCACGGACACGGTGTGGGACTTATCATGAAAGCTTCTTGCAAGGATATTTAATCATTTTAATATTCTTCCGGTATCGTAAATTGGATCCCTTGTAGTTATGGTCCCGACCATATTTCCTCCTTGATCCCATTTACTTGGTAAGTTACAATTACTTATCCTCTGCAAATCATTCCCCCGTCCAACCTCGACTCTGATTTACCTTCTGGCATTACACCTAGTACTTGATACAGGGAAGCTTTATACCCCACCACATCATTCCTAGCCTGATCGGCTATATTTTTATCATGTCAACCTTTTAACTGTGCTACTCGGTCGTTATGCCCGGAGCAACTTCCGACGAGGAGCTAAGCTTGCATCGATCTTCCTCATCTTATCATTTCAGCTCGAACAATAAGCTTGACTTTGATCTTGTGTCGAATCTGTGGTTCTCATAGCCTTTCACTTCTTCCTTCCTTTTCTGCTCGGTGAAATCTTCATGAAATCTCTCGACAAATGTGTCGTGATCATCATCAACATTCTGAGCTTTCCCAGGATATCAATTGAATTCAAGGTGAGAAATACAATCCTCCCCATCGATGATTTACACAACATTCTTGCCTTCCCCAACACAAACTTGTTCATATAATTTTGGAAATACATCCTTTTTGGCATGTCGATGGATTGTGGCTGAGCCCATCGGCTACACCCTCATCTTTTCCCTGCTAAAATTGTATGACTTATTTTCTAAGTTGTTTCCGATGGATCCTTAGTGTATCCAAAGTCTGCTTTGCTTGAAACCATGTTAATGCTACCTCAAAGCATCTTTGTGGTAATCCGACGTCCAATAAGAACATTTGAAGCACGATACTAATTTTTCTTTATCAATTATCCAAACACTGATGTATGGGTAATGTCATGAAATTTCTTTCCCCTTACATAAATGGTGTTATACTTCTACCTTGTCATGGATATCATGCTCTGCTTGTCCTTGGGAAGGATATAACCCTGAGATATGTGTTTGAACACATTTTCCTTTCCATTTTTCTGTTTAATCTGACAATTAAATTTTCCTTTCCATTGGTTTGTTTAAACCTTATTGTGATCTATATTATATAAACAGTAATATTTCCCTGCTAATGTAAACACCTCGTTGAATCATTCTGTCAGTAAGACCTTGTTACTATTGTTGATGACATTCCGGTAGCCACCGATGGACGAGAACTTTGCCTAATGGGCCGCCTCGTTTAACAAGCAGGAGAATGGTTCTCTTCGTCCCTCGCCCTTGGTACTGATGTTGTTGCCGATATAACTAACAGGCTACCCTCTGACATGCCTTGCTATCATGACCGTGCAAGATGTCATCGCTCCTTCTATTTTAACCCACATGGTGGGCCCATAACCCATAGTTCCACAGGATCGAAACTTGACTCTCCTATACATCCTGGAAGCCGAAGTATCTTATGCTCTTGGCTGTGTGTGTTATCAGAAGCCACCCTTCGAGAGATGATCTATTCCTGATGCTCTGAACCCCTTTCTCACACTCGGTTCAGGTATCAATCGTTTGTCCATCCTCTTGAAACTTCCTATTGTACCTTCATACTTTGCTCTCAATGTTTTATTAAGTTTTAACTCGAGAGATACTTCTACCTCATTCCCTGAATTGTTCATCAGATAATTAACCCTATAAGGGTCAGTTCTCCCGAAGTTACTCTTTACTTCTCCACTTAAATCACGGGACGAGATTTCTTGTAGTGGAGGAGATTTGTAACACCCCCCAGTGTCATGCTATAGTAACCCTCTGTGATTAAGCCTAATCTTTTGGCTAAAGAATGCTTAATCACTTTTGTTCAATATCTCTTTTCAACTCCCATCTGAATTCAAATTCAAATCATAAGTGAAACTTGAAGTTGCACAAAAGTTACTGGAAAAATGTTCGTCATTTAGCAAATATTCCAATACAATTTGATGTAAATAAAAACAACATCACTCCTATGCTAAAATGGACACTAACATTTATAACAGTGCCATTCCAGCAATTTAAAATGCAAATTCATTTATGAAAATTCCAAATGAATCTAAACCTCTCCCAAAAATAATTGTGACAGTGCCTAAAAATGCACTGGACTTTTATGATCCAGTCTCACATTTTTCCTAAATCATTAGGGTCCCTAGATAAATCATTTTCCTTCTCTGGTTTTTACAGGAAAGAAATTAATAGGGAAAAGTAGAGGGGAGAGAGAGAAAAGAGCCGCTGGCCTCCCATGGGGCCTCGGCCCACTCCAACTGGCCAGCTCACTCCCCCTCCCCGGTCGGTTCTCTGTTCCCCCGAACCTGTCGCTATAGGAGGCTGGCCGCCACCGCACCACTTCGCCGGCGATGAACCCCGCGAGAGGATAAGGCCGCTACGCCCCGACTCCTCAATCGCCTCTCTCCACGCCCCCTGGCGTCCCCATCCATTCCCCCTCCTCGCGCCGCTTTCGCTCTACAGATCCATCGTGCCACCGCACCGCCGCCATGACCGCCGATGCCGACGAGCTCTCCGCCATCCCCGTCACCTAGGACCATGCCAGGGCCTTCGCCTCCCTCCGCCTCGTCGCCTTTGACTATGAGCCGAGCCGAGGAGCACCACTACGGCGCCCCCGACCCTACTTCCTCGTCTGATGCCGCCTCCCTCGTCGTCATCTCCGTCAGCGTCGTCCGTCATCGAACCTGCCGCCTTCTGCTGCTCCTAAGAAATCATGGGGCCTCCTTGTGCCTATGCGGTGAGCCCGCATTCGAACCCCACCCCCTCCCCCTTCATTTCCCCGCTCGTAGCACCGCCACCCACAAGACCGAGCCCTGGTCGCCACCATGGCCGCGAGCTCGACGTAGCCGAGCTCGACCAGGGCCAGCCCGCTTCACAGTGAGCTCCTCAGGACGTGGCTGCACCATGCGTGCCCCTGGCCCCGCACATCCTCGCGCGCATCTGCTCGGTGCCTCCTGCTGCCTTCCCACGTTCGCTGTCACCGCGTCCGGAGCTCTGCTCCCGCGTGCGCTCACCACCCTTGCCGGCCGTGCCCCGCGCCCACATGCGTGCACCCGCCTCTGGTCACTCGCGTGGCTGCCACTGTCGTCGCCGTCCCATGCTGCGCCTGGTGCCCCCACAGCCACAGCAGCCCTGTCGTGCTGCTCCGCCGCCCACCGCCGGCGGCAGCTGCAGCCGGCTCCACCTACCGTTGCCCTCTCGCACCCCCGCTCCGCCCGGCCTCGCCCGCCTCACCGTGCACCAGCCTCGCGCCTAGCCCGCGCGCCCGCTTGCTGCTGGCGGTGCTCGTCCCTGCTGCGCCCTGCAAACGCTCACCTCCTACACCCGTCACTCGCCGTTGCCCCGCGATGCCGTTGCTGCCTCTTGCTGCACCACATCCGCCCGCGCCTGCCCCGCCCCTACGCCGACCGATGTCCGCCACTGCCCTCTGGCCTGGCCGCCGGCGCTACGAGCACGCGAGCCCAGCCGCCCCCTGCCTCGGTTAATCAGGGGATAAAACCCCCACTAAATCCCCTAACCCCCCCACTGACAACTGGGCCCCAGGACACTAACTAAAACCTGTTAGTTTTAATAAAAAAAGTATTTAGGCCTTGGGTCGCTGACACGCGGGTCCTAACGAACCAGTTGACTGGTCAACCGTGGACCTGTCAACTGCTGAATAAGCAGTTGACTGGACCCACTGGTCAGTCACTCTAGTGCATCTCTGGTGCACTGCACTGGGTGCACCTAGCCTTTTCGCTTTTTTTAATTAATTAGATTTAATTCCAGAAAATGTTTAATTCTTATAAAATTAATAGAAAATATGAATATGCGGTTTGTTCATCTGTCACATGCCCCTAGCATGCTAAACATGGAACTTATCCCTCTCTTTCGTCTGTCCAGAAAAAGCTAAACGCTGGGAAAACCTCTCCGAATGTTTTCCCTCTCCGTCTGCAATGTGTAGTACTACGTTAGGACAACCCTAGCTCTGCCTATCGTCATGTAATGCTTCCCCCTCTTCTCTCCGGTAGACCCCGAGGCCGATGCCGCCCCTGTGATCAACTATGTCGACGACACTTCTTCTTTTTCAGCAGAGCTTCCAGGCAAGCAAACCCTCCTTGAGCATTCCGATATCGCCCATTTCTTTCCCTCTCATGCTTGCATTAGAACTGCTACTGCTTTCTGTATGATCCTACTCTGATGCATAGCCTGTTATTGTTACCTGCTTTTATACCTTACCTGCTTATCCTAAACTGCTTAGTATAGGTTGGTTAGAGATCCATCAGTGACCCCACCTTGTCCTAGTTGCCTCACTTTATGTTCGATGACTCGATCAACGTGATCGACGTCCAGGCCCCGACACCGCACATCACCCCCTACTTGTACGACTCTGCAGAGTTACCATCGAGTGCCAAGGGTGGAACCTCTCACATCACTCCTGTTGAGATCTATGTACTGTAGCTGTATGGTCGAGGTCATCGAGGGTGATTTCCTCCTTAACCACTTCCGTTACGGCTCTGTCGTGCAACCCATCAAATGTGAACCTCGAGGGTGGATTCCTCTTAAGTTCACCTTGATGATAACATCGAGTGGGATTCACCGGGGATGATTCCTCAGGTTTTCCCCTTGGTGCTAGACACACAGTTACTATGGTTACTATGACTTTAAACTGAAACATGTTACTAAAGACGGGTCGGCCCTGAGGGGTACTTGCGCGAGCTTAATAGCGAGTGATGTGGAGTCGGGTTGACCTCGAAGGTGCCTGCGAGATACTTACAAGGCGTGGCCAGGCATTCTTAGCCCTTGCCGCAAGTACTCGAGACGGGGCGACGGGGTCACATATTTCGTGAGTCTCTGCTCGTTACTACGTGCTCCTAATCCACTACGATTTGGATATTTGATTCGAGGGGCCTCTGGCCTGATAGCACTAACCATCACGTGGGCATTGTATGGGCGTTCTGCGTTGTATGCATCAGCCGAAGCTTAATCGACACCAGCGACTGAGCGGCGCACGCCGGGTTGGACTGCGTAAGCTCCTGCCTTGTTTAAGGAGGTAGCTAGGTCTGCTCACCGGCCGCATACGCAACATGCAGGAGTTCCCGAGGAGATGGCCCATGACCCCTGGGGCATAGTCTTAGTCCAGCGTGCTGACCTCTCTATTAAGCCTAGGTCGGGTTGCGGCGTATTGTTTGGCCGAGGCCGGGCATGACCCAGGAAAGTGTGTCCGGCCGGAGTTAACCGAGCATGGTGGGTAAGTTGGTGCACCCCTGTAGGGAAGAAAACATCTATCGATAGCCTGTCCTACGGTAACGGACACTTGGAGTTGTATCCCGATCGATACAACTAGAATTGGTTACTTGAGATGAGAAATGGTTATGAGAAATGGATTGTGATGAGAAATGGACATGAGAAATGGATAGTATAGCTCTGGGATTGCTTTCTCGCAGGGAGTCGAGAAAGGATCTCCGGCCGAGGTTGATAACACTACTACTACTTTACATTATGTTGATCTGTACTCTTCTAAATGCTGCAAGATGCTTGAAGATGCTAGTCTTCGATATGCTAGGCTTTCCCCTTCTCTTCCGGCATTCTGCAGTTCAGTCCACAGATACAACCCTTTTCCTTTGATACAGATGCATACTTAGTTTAGATCTGATGTAAGTCTTGCGAGTACTTTGGATGAGTACTCACGGTTGCGTTGCTACCTCTTTTTCCCCCATACCCAATTGTTGCGACCAGTTCACGGATCCCAGGAGCGAGATGACACCACTGATGATTACTACTACCCCGAGGATGACTACTACTACGTGACGACCGCTGATGACTTGGAGTAGTTAGGAGGCTCCCAGGTAGGAGGCCTTGCCTTTTCGATCGTAGATGCTTTTTGTGCTAGCCTTCTTAAGGCAAACTTGTTTAACTTATATCTATACTCAGATATTGAGCTTCCGCTGACTCTTGTGTATTTGAGCTTATGTATTCGAGCCATCGAGGCCCCTGGCTGGTAATATAAAGCTTGTGTTATTTTAATTTGTGTCTAGAGTTGTGTTGTGATATCTTCCTGTGAGTCCTTGATCTTGATCGTACACATTTGCGTGTATGATTAGTGAATGGTCAAATCGAGGGTGTCACACGATGGACCCCTCTCTCTTTGCAGCCCAACACCTCTCCACAACAGCCCAATATCCCATCTAAACCCCCTCCATGCTCTTCGCCATTGGATCACGACCGCGTTGGCGAAAATCGCACCTCCATAGCCCTCTCCTAGCTCCCTATGCCTAAACAGCCACCCCTCCTAATTCCGGATCAAACCATAGCCTTCCCCCTCAACGCCGCGCCAGACACGTCCGCCGCTGATGACCCGGATCAATCCCGTCGCGCCACGTCGCCCCATCGCTCTCCCTCCGCCACGCAGGCCCGCGAGCCCATCGCCTGCCCTCCTGGCCCGGCTCCGCCGCCGCCGCCTCCCGTAGGCGCCTAAGCCCCGCCGCTCCACCGCGTCGCCCACTGCCTCCTTCGCTCGCCGGCGCCGCCTAACCATCACCACCGCTACTGCAGCCAAGCCGCTCGTAGGAGCACGCAGCCGCTACCGCCGACTGCTTGCCGCCTCACCAGCGCCGCTCGCCGTGCCATCGCCTACACCTCGTGCCGCCCCGCTCCTCTGCCTCACCGGATGGTCACCGGCGCCGCGCCGCCTCACCGGAGTTCACGCCGGCCTGATCCGCATCGTCCTGGACCATATCCAGCCGTTCAGCAAACCAAACACGCCTCCCCGCCCTCGGATCTCTTCGTCCCGCACCACTCCGTCCTGATTTCGCAAGGGTATAATTCTTCTATGTCCCCAAATCTGCAGTATTATCTGGGCCTGTTGTGATGCTCATAACTTTGTGCATGTTTGTCCGATTGGGTGTACAATATGTCAAAATGTTCCTCTCTGAGTGCTCTAGACGATGGTGTAGTTTACTTGCATGTTACTGCTCATCTTTTTGCCCTAATCATCATTGCAAAAGTGCTAAATGATATAACCTGCTGGAAATTATCATAACATGCTAATTTGTCTTTTTCATAGTATTTTTTGTGTTTATCTTTTGAGCATCATGTGAACATGTTTTAGGAGCATCTTCATGCCATCTTTGCAGTGGTGCAATCCACGTATTTGTATGTGCTCTGTGGTGATTAACACAAGCATCAAAAGTAGAGTACTTGTAGTTGCTGATTTCTGTGACTTAGTGTTTTCTGCAAAGTCTGAACCTGTTATATTATGTTGCCATGTTAACTTGATGCTACTAGTGAATCCATGCATAATATGGAGATGCTCAGTAAGGATGTTGTGTAGCTCATATTATTCTTTATCAATCCATGCCCTTTTTGCAACTATATCCTGCTGTAGCTTATCATTACCATCGCCTAAATTTGCTAAATAATGTTTCTGTCAGCCCGTTATCACTAAGTTCAGTTTTTTCATGTGAATAGCTAGTGTTCTATGCATCCTATGACCATGTTCTTGCCATGAGTAGTTGCACAAATATGCCTTCCCGCTGATGGTTGTATTCACATCCTATGATATGCTTTATGTTGAGTTAACCTAGCTTGCAAACATGTCTACGTGTCGCTGTTTCTTCCATGTTCACTAAATTCCACTAAGTCTGAATCTGTTATCATTTGCATTCTTGTCATGACGTTTTGAGCATGTTCTAGTGGTTTCTAGCAGTAGCTCAGTGATCATGTTCTGTAGTGCTCTACCTGTAAATGCTTGCCAAGCCCTTTGATGCCATGAAATGTTCCTATAGCATATACTTTTGTTGTCTCAAAGTGTGCATCGTGAATCTGTTTTCAGCCTTCCTCTGTTTTTCACAAAGTCTGAGAATATGTTATGACTTGCTTACTTGTCTTGATGATTTCGTTGATCTAGGGGTTATATGGAGATGCTTAGTAACCTTGGTTTTGCATGTAGTTTCATCATGCCATGTTGCATCCATGTTTTCGAGTCTTTGTAATTGTGTTTTGCTTGCTTTGCATCAGTGCCATGTTTAACTTATTTTGTTGATATCTTCTAGGTCGTAGCTCCGACTTAAATGAACTTTATATGTAACTTGACTAGAAAGACGCGTAGCTCATCTTGGTGCATTTTAACTTGTTGTTTAACAACTTTAACTTAATGTTTTGTTCAGATCTGTACCAATTTCTAAATTTGCATATGGGGAGTTTCCGAAATTGTTACATGTTGTTTCCGGCCTCATTTAAACTTGCTTGAATGTGGTGTTCTTGTATGCATCATCTCTTGCCATGAGTAGGATCATGTAGCCTTGTCATGCATCATACTTGGATGAGCATCATGCCATGTTATGTGTTGTGTGTTTACTATATTGTTTGCTTCTTTCCAGTTGTGCTCCTTCTCGATAGTTCCTGTTTCATTGCGATTGTGAGGATTCATTCGACTACGTCAGATCGTCTTCTTCATGGACTCGTTCTTCTTCCTAGCAAGATTTCAGGCAAGATGACCGCTACCTTGGATCTCACTACTATCTTTTCTATGCTAGTTGTCTCGATGCTATCGCTATGTCACGCTACCTACCACTTGTTTGTCAAGCCTCCCAATTTGCCATGTTAGCCTCTAACCTTTTCCACCATCCCAACAAACCATTGTTTTTCTATGTTACCACTTTTCTCAGCCCCTCTTATAGCGTTGCTAGTTGCAGGTGTTGTTGCAGGTTGTTCCATGTTGGGACATGGATATCTTGGGATATCACAATATCTCTTATTTAATTAATGCATCTATATACTTGGTAAAGGGTGGAAGGCTTGGCCTTATGCTCGGTGTTTTGTTCCACTCTTGCCGCCTTAGTTTCCTTCATACCTGTGTTATGTTCCTTGATTTTGCATCCCTAACACGATGAGGGTTTATGGGCCCCTCTTGACAGTTTGCTTTGAATAAAACTCTTCCAGCAAGGCCCAACATTGGTTTTACCATTTGCTCAACATAATAACTAAACATGATAATAAATTTGACACATAGGGAGTTATCGCTACCTGAGGTTCATTATTCAACATAATACAGGGGGGCAGCGCTGATGGTGTTGGTCCCAAACGGGCAGCCTGCGGGGCCACCTCAGGGAAACTCGAGGGCTGGTTTTACTCGTAGCTTGACCCATCCGATCGTGGCCTGAGACGAGATACGCGCGGCTACTATCAGGGTGTCATCACGTCGGGAGGTCTTGCTGGAATTGTTTTACCATTGTCGAAATGTCTTGTGCACTGGGATTCCGAGTCTGGTCGGAGGGTCCCGTAATGGAGGATTGTCTCCGTGGATCGTGAGCTTGTCATGGGCTAAGTTGGGTCGCCCTGCAGGATTTAAACTTTCGAGAGCCGTGCCTGCGGTTATGTGGCAAATGGGAATTTTCAATATCCGGTTGTAGAGAACTTGACACCAGATCCGAAGTAAAATACACCAACTTTCGGTGTTCTAGGAACGGGGGTCCCAGACTGGCCTACCTGCGGCCCATGGCATGGCTCCTCTAGCGGCCTAGTACGACCCATCTTCACCAGCAAACACTCAAGACCCTCGCGAGGGGCCAAGCCTCGCGAGGCAGACGACACAAGACCTCCTCAGGGGAAGCCTCACTAGGCTGGCTCTCGAGGAGCGGAGAGATCAAGGTGAGGGGCGCCTCATGAGGTTCCTGTGACGTGAGCCATGACGACCAAGGCCAGGCGGGCACCAGCGGGTGTAGAGCACCAGTTGCCTCTTTGGTGCTAAAGGAGCAGGCATAGGCGCAGGCGAGGAGTCCCAATGCATCAGGCAAAGATTTCCATATCGGTGCAACAAGACCAAGACTAGCAGGATGGAGGACATCGCAGAGCTCACGACGGCGTCACCACCAGAGCCTTTGGCAGGTGAAGACCACCTTTTGTCAGGATAGCTTGTACTAGCTGTCCCCCTTCAAATTGTCCGTTGCGGGATCCCTTCCCGCCTAATATTTGGGAAGAGGGCTGGGGCCTCTATAAATAGGACTAGCCTCCACCATAGGAAGGGGAGGAGAGCTGGGATAGGATCCATTCCACCCTCATACGCACCAGCTCACCGAGCTCAAGAACACATCTCCTCAGCATGTTGTTCTTCCCTTATACTTGTTCATCCTTAGCCTACAAGGCAATCCACCACACCACACTGGAGTAGGGTATTACACCACATTGATGGCCCGAACCAGTATAAACTCTTGTGTCCCTTATTCTTCGAGTTCCACGAGCTAAGCTTTGAGATCGTGGTGAGTGAGTGAGCTAGGGGGAAGGAGAGATCTTCGTGCGCACCCCCGAGTTCGAACCTAAAGGGTTTTGCCAGAAGCCGAAATCCGACATTTGGCGCGCCAGGTAGGGGGTGCGCCGAAGCTTTCCTTCCGTCGATCCATGCTCCACTGCATCCATGCTTTGTCCCCATGGTAGGCGTTGCTACTCCGGCTGGGGCGACGGGCACCCACGACGGCGCTACGGGGCTCAGAGCATTCACCCCCGCCTTGCGGCGGGTGCAGTGGCCGCGCAAGTTCAAGCACTACAAAAAAATACACTTTCGTGATGATACGTGTTTGTCACAGTAGGTCGCGTTTTTGTCATGCATGTACATCCATGACGATTTTATGACAGAATCAAGATAGTCATACCTGTGCGGTCGTAGAAGCGTTCCATGACATTACCAAAATTATCATCACAGAAGTGTCCACTTCCATGACAATAAATTGCGCTTCACAGAAGTGCTTTCATCAAAGGTGACCGACACGTGGCATCCACCGTAACGGAACGCCGTTAAGATATCGGGTCGGGTTTTGGATCCGATAACCCATTAACAGCCCCGACCAATGGGGATTTTCCTTGTGTAAAATCATCATTGGCTAGAGGAAACACGTGTCGGCTCACCGTTGGGACATATGTCATCCGCTCATTGGACCGAAGGCGCCTATGATATGGCGACACGTGGCACGGCCCAACAGAGGCCCATTTCTATGAAAAGGCTGGCCCATTTGACTTGGTCAAAAGGTGGCGGGTCGGCCCATGGAAAGCCTGTTAACGACCTGTTCACATATAGCCCATTTACAGCCCGCTAACCCAGGGCCCGTTACGCCCTATCCGAATTAGGCCCAGTAGCGTCATCGGGGCCGTCCAATATGATTCAGCCCGTTTTAACTTCCAGCCCATGTGTGGCCCATGACTTCTTTCGGCCCATATGAGGACCTTTGTAACTCTTGGCCCATTAACGGCCCATGGTGAAACTGGCCCATAATGAATAGTGTATCACTTTATACCCATTAACGGCCCGTTATTCCATTGGGCCGTTTCCAGCCCAAGTTATCTTTCGGCCTTCTCAAGGCCCATTGATTCTTGGGCTCATTTGCAGCATTCAGTTACATATGGCCCGTTACTGCCATTTTCTGCTTGTGGGCCAAATTCAGTCCGTCGTTACAGTCGGCCCGTTTGCGGACCGTTAATACGTTGGGCCGTTTTCATGTAAAAAAACCCCGTTGGGCTGTTTTCATAGAGTTATCAAATACGGCCTATTAACGACCCGTTATGGTCCACGAATAGTACGCATGATTGGCGAAATGATGATACGCCCCGTAGAAGGCCCATGGATCCTACGGCCCATATGAGGCCCATGGATAGTACGGCCCATAGAAGGCCCATGGATCGTATGGCCCGTAGAAGGCCCATGGACCCTACGCCCCGTTGAAGGCCCATGGACCCTAAGGCCCGTATAGAAGGCCGATGGATCCTATGGCCGGACGAAGGCCCATGGATCATACGACCTATAGGAGGCCCATGGTTACAACAGTCTGTGTGTTGCCATGATTATTTTGGCCTAGTTACCAAAAATAGGCTATTGTGGCCACTAGAATAAAACAGAAAAAGAACGGCAGTGACTACAAGCAAACAACTAAACAAGACAATAAGGAAATAAATAAGCAAGCAATTAACGCTAACCTATTACCGCTATTACACATATTACATCCACTGGGCATCAATGTTCGCCACCAGTGCAAATATAGGGAACAAAGCAGCACATTACATACACTGGCCGTCAAAATTGGCCACCAGTGCAAAAAAACGCGGCAGCAAAACAAGAGCATAACTGAAACAACTTCAGAAGAGCTCAAGAAACGTTATCCTGGGTATCCACCATGCTGGCAATAAGCTTAGCAAGCTGATTAGCTTTGTCCTGTTTGGTGCTAAAATCCTCCAACGCTTGTTGTTGCACCAGAAAGTATGCATCTGAATGCTCCAGGGACTTCCGTAGTCCTTCCGCTTTTTGTCATAGCACAACTGATCGATGTCTTTTAGCTTGTAGTTGAGACTCAAGAAACCGAACTGATTCAGAAAGTGAGTTTGAATAGCTTGTGCAAGCGGTAGTGGCCAGTAACTTGAACACTAAACCAAGATAGGACTTTGGGGTTGTCTCGCTGTCTTCAAGATAGTCTTCCTTAGCTGTTTTATCAGCTTTGTTGGAGACCAACAAGGATGTGTCACTATCCTGAACCTTATATGCATTAATTCCTTTACCATTGCTTAATAAGGCACTCTTCCCCAATATTCTATCAACATTCTAAAAGAAGAAACAAGCAGACACATAACAAGTTTAGCATGTACTAGTATATGAAACTCATTTCGGTGAACTAGTTCATTAGTAAGGTGGACAGGATTAAACTACCAAGTCTTCTATTGCCAAGTACTAGTACATAATAAAAGCATCAAACAAACATATATCTATGTCCTATGGTCACTGCATTGTCTTGCCAAATAAAAATAGAGACACGATTCAAATCATATCGTTTCAAGACAAAGCAACAACGAAAGAATACAAAGCGTGGGAAACTACACGGCACAACAAGATTTCAGATGGGTACCACGGGTCTACATGTACAACAACACTATTGGCTCTATTGTGATGCTAGTAATGTGCATGATATGAAAGTCAACTGTATACACAATTGAAATTGAAATCAACAGAGCTATTGATAAGAGCAAACCTGTTAAAGAAACATGCGTGAACATACCTGCTGTGCCATTGGAGTTTCGATTGGATCCTTCAATTTAAAAATAAGTTTGTATGAGTAAATACAGTGATACAAGAGCAAAGCAATCATAGTTAAAAAAGGCGCGCCTAAGCGAGCGCTTAAGCGCGCCTAGGATCTAGGCGTTGGAAAAACGCATTGCGCATAACTATGCATAATCTGTGCATAACTGCGCATAAGCATGCACTTTGGTCAGTAAAGCGCAAGGCGGTGGCAAAACACACAATTAACACCTAGCGCTTTTTTGAACTATGATAGCAATGGAATCTTAAATTAGAACAATTGTTCTTCAAGTTTAGGCACTTGTTCTACATGAACAGAGTACAGTAAGACGCAAGAATATAATACTTAAAAATAGAAAATGAGCTCATAGACCTTACCATATTCTTGATTCGGGATCAGTACAGAACAAGGCGTTCCCAGTCATCGTCCAGTAAATGTGTCTCAGGAGAATGTAAGGGAATTTAATGAGTTTGTTTGACGGTGAAGTACGTTTTCTTCAGGTAATTCCGATACTACCACCAAGCATTCTTGAAGATAGCAGAGGTATTAGCACAGGTTACCTCATCCTGAGTTTCCAAATCGGCCCTTCTCTATAGAGAAAAATGGGAAAATTTGCTGTATTATAACCACCATGGAGGTAGGATGTATGGGACGAAGCAAAGTAATTGCCATGAATAACATTACTTACACATAACTCCTGGACAAACACCTGCAACCAGCATTTTCCTTCATCTTCAGTATAATATTTCCAAGATGGGAAGATACGCACATACGATTTAATAACATCAAATGCGATAGTTGCTAAACTATGACTAGCTGGTTGTGCTTCCTCCACAGGAATAGGCGTACAAACTGGTGGAGTTGGGGTTCGCCGTGATAGTACTGGCCCTTTGGGCACTAGAGCTGCCTTACTAACTGCTCTTGTTTGGGAGCTCTATGGTGGAGATGGTGCTGTTTCAACAGGAACTGGGTTACTATCGGCTGGGTTTGGGGTTAGATTGGGTGAAGCTGGTTCTTTGTCCATCGCGGTAGGGGTACAATCTGCGAGAGTTTGGGTTATGTGTGGTAGGGCTGGTTCTTGTGCATGTACAACCGGGGTGCTATCTCCACCAAGAGGTAGCACTGTTTTATTTGAAGACCGTGTTTTTAGTCCGCTAGATACTAGCATCACTCGCTCCAATTCAAATGGCTGATAAACATGAAACATAGTTGAATGTACAGACATTGTATGAGAGACAGATGCAATAGGTAGTGTGGAAAAAGAGGGCATGAAATAGTTGACATGTATATGTTTAACTAAAACGGATAGCATGACATAATTTCACATATATGATGTCTATCTAAACTGGATAGCATAGCATAACATAATTCAAAGATATGATGAATAACTAAAGAGGATCGCATGACATAATTCACCTACATGTTATCTAAGTAATCAGGATCGCATCATTTAATTCACATATGTGATTTATATGCTAAACAGAGGGCATTCGATATGATGTCTCAACTAAGAACATGGTGTTGAATATTGTGTATATGATGTCTAAACTATGCAATGCAAGACACCGTATGCATGATATGAGCAGTATAACCGTGCTAAGTTAGAGCATACACCTCAGTGGGGGAATAGGACTGGTGATCTGTCTCTGAATCCATCTATGAGGAGCTATCGGGACCCAACAAGAGATCCGCTTCGACAGGTAGCACTGTCTGCTCTGAAGGCCTTGTTTTCACTCCAGATTTTTCCATCTCCCACCCAAATGGCTGATTCACAGGAAGAGTAGTTTAATGTACAAACATTGTCGACAAATGGAAATGTAATGAAGAAAAGGATGGGCAAGATATCATTCAAATATATGATGCCTGGTTAAACAGGATGGCATTGCACATTTCACATATATTATGGCTGGCTAAAAGACATGAGACTGCATAATTCCCATATATGATATAGAAACTAAACAGGTGGCATTACAAAACATGTCTAAACTAAGCAGATGACATATATGCTGTCAAAAGTAGGCACTGCAAGGAAACATATGCATCATATGACTAACATCATCATGCCAAGGTAGAGCAAACACCTTAGGGGTAAATAGGAGTGGTCAGCGGCGTCTGAATCCACCTCAGAACAGATATCTTCCTCTGGATTACAATCTGGAGAGGGGTGGGGAGGGTTTGCCATTGAACCCACCATGGAGCGATGTATGCATGACATTGTATTGTCACGCAAAACTCTTCTCTTTTTCTCTACATGTTCAGCATGACTGTGTACAATATCTGACATGCATACGAAATAAATATGGTGAGATTATGTAAGAGAGCATGCAGAAATTTAGAGTGATGGTAACAACCAGTGGATCAACGTTTTTCCGTTGAACCAAAATAGCCCTAATGGATCGACGTGAATGTATAGTAATAAGTGATGCAACAAGTGTACAACCTCTTTGCCGTAGCCGTGTCGACCTCAGCATCATTGGGTTGGTCGCTGAAGTAGTTGCGGCAGAGGTGGCTGTCAGAGGTGTGGAGGAAGATCTGAGGAATCTGTAGACGGCGTCCAGGCCACTGCTCTCTTGTGATGGATCGTTCTGTCGTTGAAGCAGCTCCGGTGAGCCGTAAGACGTCAAGGCTGAAGCAGCACAAGACAGACATCGTCAATCTCAAGTGGGATTCTAATAGCATCTCCAATAGATGATGTAAAATGGATGTAAAATTAACATCACCAAAAACCACCTGACTACAACAGATGAGGTAAAAACTATTGACTCTGAACTTAACTGTCGAAACTGAAATTTACTGTGGAATCTGAATGCTACTGTCGAAACTAAACACAATGGTAGCAGAGAGGCACTTGACATGTAGTTTAGGGAGGGCCTGCAGTTCATCTTCAACCTACACCCCCCTGAGCCGCCAGCCACCACCGGCCGAACCGCCGGCCCCAGCGCTGCCTCGCCGCCCCGAAACAACTCGTCACCGCCGCCTCGGCTAGCCCTCTAGGCCCCCCACCCCCACCCTGAACCCTAAGATAGATAGTGGGGTACCTCTCCGGCGAGCCCCCATCCCCGCTGTGGGTGGTTCTTCCTTAACTCCGATGAGCACCCCAACCCCTAAAAATCGACTGACCCAAAAGTCGATTCAGTAGATTGAAGTGTGGCTTAATCAGAGCAGAGCAGCAGCACGAGCGAGGGGGAGAGCAGCAACAGCAGCTGGGCGAGCGAGCGATCGAGCGAGAGCCGGAGCAGTAGCAGTAGCGCGAGCAAGCGAGCGAGAGCCGGAGCAGCAGCAGCAGATCCGGCTGGTATGGACTCCGCCCCTGAAGGGGCCTCGCACTGGGGGAGAGCCACCGTGGAGATGTCGCCCGCGGCACCGGCTTCAAGGTAGCCGCTCCATGGGGGTGCGGGATGGAGCACCGTCGGCGCCGGGAGGTCGAGTTAAGGAGAAGGTGCGATGCGATGAGTGTACAACCTCTTTGGTGGCGCCGAGTAGGCCTCGGCTTCGTCCGAGGAGTCGGTGAGGATGTTGCGGTCCCGGTGGAGCAGGTTAAGGCGACGTTGTGGGGATGGAGCAGCCGCGATAGACGAGGCGATCATCGGAGCAGCTCATTGGAGGTGGAGGACGGGGCGGCTGAACTGGCGGGACGGTGAAATGGACGACAGATCCTCATCTGGGGAGGTGGACGAGGGACGTCGAGCTGTTGCGGTGGACGACGTCGTTGGGGAAGAGGCTCCGGCTGGGTAGCGGTGACGTGGCAGACGGAGGAGGGTGGGGTTTCCCGGCTGGAGCAGAGAGGTTATGGCAGCCTGGGATTTCGAATGGCGAAAAGGGGGCGATGGGAGGGGGTGAAGCATGACTTAGGGACGCACTTATCCAAAATGTAGGGTGTGTTACAAAAGTACCCCCCACAGATTTGAACTAGCGGCCCTTTCGGCTCAGGGTTAGAAGGGGGATTTCACGTCTCGGGATTTGGCAGCTGGAGGGAGTTTTCGCGCGCGTTGTAATTTCGGGATAGCAAGGCGCGGGTTGTGAAGGCGCCAGTTTTGGGAGCACGATATCTGAATTTTCGGGATATAACAAGACGCGGGTTGAATTTTAGGGACAAGCCTAACGTGTAGTAATATTGTACTTGTACGTACCAAATCAATTCGCACTTCCCTCAACCAAAAAGAAAATGAAAAAATAAAACTATTCACACCACACAAAGAGAGAGTCTTGCCCCGTTTTACTATACAAATTCTATTCAAAGCTACTACCTCCTTCCATCTATATAGGGCCTAATGCGTTTTTCGATGCTAACTTTGACCAAATATTAGAGCAATGATATATGACATGCAAGTTACACAAAGCACACCATTAAATTTGTCTGTGAAAGGTTCTTTCAATGATATAATTTTCACATTGTGCATGTCATGTACTATTAATCTTGTCAATAGTCAAAGGCGGTCTTAAAAATCTCATTACGCCCTATATAGATGGAAGGAGGGAGTATGAATCCATGTTATGTCCAATTAAATATTTTCGCTTGTTGTATAATGCATGTAACCTACTCATACCAACATTTTAGTGCATTCCAAATGTCTATACTACCGCTGCAATTCGAACTAAATTTGAATTCGTTTCTCTATTTCAATAAGAATCTACAATCATGATTGTTACCAACTTCAACCATCATAGTTTCCTTGCTATCCGCCAGATATAAATCGGACGACCTATAATGCAGGATGGCAGGCACACCATCATCAACAACTCCATTTTTTATAAGTGTAGAGATAAAATATATTTAATGTAGTATAACATGTTCATAACCACACCATGTGTATCACCGTTATATATATTCACACATGCGTCGGTTTGAAACACTATGATAAATTCTTCAAATATCCGAATTCACTTTTTATAATGAAGTATATATGATCTCTATTCGTCTTTTACACCCACACAACCCTCTTAGCTTTGTAGCTAGCGCTAACTTTCTCTTGTGCATGCACACACCCGCATCCCTCTCACCCTCCCTCAGCATTCTCTAGCTCCATCGCGCAAATTCATCTTTTCACTTTAGGTCGTTCACCCATGGTGTGTGTAGGCCCCCAGCTCCTTTACGGCACACATCGATTGATATGCCTCTCTAGCCAGGTGTGCCTAGCACAAACACAAGCTTCCCCTCTTCTCTTGTCACCGTCCATGCCTCACTCCCACCACTCTTTTCATCGTTCTCGTACTCGCACACTCCTCCCCCTCGATATAGTATGCCTCTTGTACCACCTCCTACATGCATCCCTCTCTCTCTATCCTTCTCCTCGTGCCTCATTTGCTTCTAACACACACATGCATGTATACCGATCGATCTCCCAACATATACCTAGATCGACTTTAACTACCCCCCATCGATCGATGTACCTCACAAGTTATGTCTCTCCTTTCTCTAACAAAGGGCGATTGATCTTCCTATGTAGTTAAGTCTGCTTACCACAGCCACATCGTCCCCCCTCATCATTCGTGCTTGCCTCCTGACCCGTTTCTCACACGTACGTGCACAGACAACAAGCAGCCATCTCCTCTCTTATTGATATTTCGGGCGTGCCCTCCGTTTGTCTAGCAAGCCTATCCCACCATTTGTTAGAAGCAACTCCACTACCACCCCTCCAACACTCTAGCTCTATCTCTCTCCCAACCTTATTCCTCTCCTGCACATATGCATGGATGCCGATCGATCTCCCTTAATACATGAGGCAGATCGATCTCGTTAATAAATGAGGTAGGCCTCTCTCCTCCTCCACACATATACCAGCCATTGTACCTCCATAGTTAATTGGGCCTCCCTCTTCCCCCACCACACACCGATAGTCGAGCACTGCAGGTAGGTATCCATGCCACAGAGACAAACTGCACATGTCCCATTTCACATTCCAGTAGGCTAGCCACTCTATATCTTTGACGTGGGCACACACAAATTTGATGGCACTCTTTATCGATCGCGCGCATGCACACACACATCATCCCTCTCTTCGATTCTATGGACACCTCAAGATGCATTTGTATGAGTAGTTTATCTTGTGAGAGAAAAGGTTGAATGAGGGAAGGCCTTATTTGCGAACGTGGAGAGACGTGTGGGTATATTTTTGCAAAATTGCCATAGTTTCTTTCCTATCCGTTAGATATAAATTCAACGGCCTATATTGCAGGATGGCACGCACACCATCATCACCAACTCTGTTTTCTACTCCCTTCGTCCGAAAATACTTGTCATCAAAATGGATAAAAAGAGATGTATCTAAAACTAAAATACGTCTAGATTCATTTCCTTTTATCCATTTTGATGAAAAGTATTTCCGGACGGAGGGAGTATTTGTCTTTTTAGATATTTCAACAAGTGACTATGACCGGACCTTACCAACATACTCAAAAAAGTAGTCCATAATTTTGATGTTACCCTCCTTTCTTGGCGCTGCAGTGCCATCTGGATACCTCATAAATAAATAAAGTACTACATGATACTAATATATGATACATGGCGCAGGAGTACTAAGTATTATTAATACAGTTTTGTTAGAACTCATCTAGATGAGATATAATTTGGTCTCATTCATCTTTTATAGCCATTGGATGTGATGCTATATAAGATGCGTGTGTGCTGACGTGGGTTGTATTTGTTCTTGTGCAACGAACTGACCACTACATGTCATGTTTGATAGTCTCAAGTCATTAAAAGCATACAAGCCCCAAACCTCTTCTTGGTTGATTCCTCTATTTATGTCAAAAAATAAGAAACAACGTGAAAGTTAATGCACCACGCCTATGTGTTTACTATTTGGTTTTCGTAAGATGACTTAATACTCACCTAGATGGAGGGATTATTCGATTTGACAGCGGGCGGCGTAGTTCCCGATACGGCTTTAATGCAGATGAGGGAGGGAGTAGCGGTTCCCGATATGTTGAATGACCAATGCATCCTCCTTCAATTAATGCATGAGGGAAGTAATGGGAGGAGGTCCAGGAAAAGAGGATGCACGATGTGGATGCAACGCCGTTTGCCCTCATTGCCCTCATATAAAGGCGCCCTCCATTCCAATGCATCTACTGCATTGTACGCACCTAAGCATTTGCCTAAGCACCTACACTAAGCGCAAAAGATCTCACTCCAGACCCATGGCGGCGATGCTCGTGAGCGGCCAGTGGCTGCGCTAGATGGTCCACGACGCCGGCCTGTGGCATGGCGCCGAGGATCGTCTCCAGACGGTGTTGGAGACCAGCTGGTGGATGGCCTTCGACGCCAACTATGACTCTTAGTTGGACCAGATGATCGTTCCACCAGCAACAAGTTCACCGTCCTCAAGAAGCTCGCGGACGACATCATCGTACTCCTCTAGCCGCGTGCCCAGGCTCCTCATTGCCTGCTACCCTAATCGTCCTCCATGGCCGGAACCTCTTTCAAGCACTAGTGGCCATGCGATTGCCCGCCGACGCCATGAAGAATGTCCACCTGGAGGTCGCGCTCGCCGCGAGGCGCCTCGCCCTGCAAGAATTCGTTGACCTACACATCCACATGTATGAGGAAATCGTGTACATAGGTATCTACAAGGCCAGTGAGGACGCTACGACGTTGGCCTTCCTCAACCGGCTGGAAGCCTTGGATGCCTTTGCTGAGAAGCACCTCGACCTCGCCACAAAAGCCTCCTGTGATGCCCCGAGACCGATGTGCCAGGTGTCCTCCAGTTATTCATTGTGTTGCTTTGTCATTCGCTTGCATGTTGCATCTTGTCATGTCATCATTACGTCATCTCATAAATCTTTTGCAACTCAACTAAATAAATTGCATGGATCTTCGGTCCATTTAAATCGAGGGAATTCATGTGGTGATTCTCTTTATAACATATCCTCCCAATAGTAGGGAGCTATATTAAACATTTCATTGATTTGGAATTATCTTGACACACTTGCAAAATGTTTCCCCATGCCTTTGTCCCATGCATCATCTCCTTCTCCTTTCCTTCTAGTTCTTTCTTTTGTAAGTGCCACTTTCCCCTTATCTATTAATGTTCATTATTTTCCTATAAATTCTCGGCCATACCTTCAACCTCTCTATCAGATTTCAGATCCTTTGGAGTTGTTTTGGTTAGGTTCAAAAATGCCTCAAGTTTGAATCATATTTAAACTTGTTTTATTTTTCGACCTCTAAATATATCCAAGGCAATTCTATCAAATAGAATATAGTTCTAGGACATTGAGGATATTTTATTATCTGAAAAACTCCTCTTCTAGTCCCTGGCCTTTTCCTTTCATTGAAAATGTTTATTTATATAAACAGAGAGTGTAGAGAGGAGAGAATGCAGCCCACCAATTTGGCCTAAGGCCCAGCCGCCGGCCTCCCTAGGCGCGGCCTCCCTCTCCTCTAGGCCATTTCCCCCGCTGCCCACCTAGGCCTCCCATCTCCAGTGCCGGCCCTTTTGACCCTTAGGCCCAGCTGGCCCTTGCCTACCTAACCCTAGCTGACAGGGAGCCCGATCCCCATCTCCTCACGATCTCCTCTCCCCTCGCGTCGCCAGAGAGAGACCCGCACGCCCGAACCACCATCTCCTTCGATCCCATCTTCCTCCCACAGCCTCTCCCTCTCGACCCCTCTTCACCTCCTCACCTCCCTGCCACATGGCTCGGCACCAGCGTCGCTGCTGCTTCGTCGCCCGTGTCGCCATGGTCCTCCTTATGCCTCTGCTTCTTCACCTGTGGCTCCGCCGCCCCATGCCCACGTCGCCGGCCACCAACAGGACGCGCCTGCGCCTCCTCACCAAGCACCCCCCGTCGCCTAGGCGCTCGAGGAGAGGAGCTCCTCGAGCACATGCGGCCGCAGATGTCGCCCGTCGTCGGCGCCCCAAGTCCGCGTCTCCGAGTCCCTCGTCCAGCCGAAGCTCACCGCGTCCTGCTCCTTCATGCCCGAGCCTCCCCTCGAGTTCCTCTACCTCCGCGCCGGAGCAAAGGACCTCCTCTACCGCCACCCGAGCTCGCGCCCGACCTCCCGGGTCTGGTGCTCGCCCGTCGCCGAAGTGCTCGTCCCCAAGTCCCTCACTGTGCACATCTCCTTTGCGTCCTCTGTAACAAGCAGGAGACCGCTCGTCCCGCGCCTGCCTCATCTGTCCCCGCCTCGCGTTGCCCGTCTCGCCTCTGCCTCCTGTTTCTCTACATCGAAGCAGTGCAGAGGAGAACAAGCTCTTCGTTGCCCGCCTCCCTGCGTTGACCACCAAGACCCGAGGCTTTCGTGTTGCTTCATTTGGATACGTCAAGTTCCTCTACTACCTGTGTACGACTACGGGGTTTCTCCAAGTACGCCACCGGCAAGACCGATGCTCGAACGACTTCATACCGAAACGACAAGTCCTCTCCGAACCGTGTATGACTACTGTCGCAAAAAAACCCGAGACCGTCAGGACCCGACTGACAAGTACCCCGACAACCCTGAACTTCTACGGTTGTGTACAACTACCGTCGACATGCATTTTGCCAAGTACCACTATCGTCGACCCTCGAAGACTCCCTGGATGTCAAGTTTCTCGCCGTGCCCCTGAACATCTATGGAAACTTGTGAGACTAAGAACGTGAACGACTACCGTCGCCACGAGAACGACTACTTTCCACAACGAACCGTGAACAACTACTTCCACTTCCATTGCCGAGTACCGCTACTTCCCATGACGATCGTGAACGACTACACCGCTCGACCCGAACCGCTTCGATAACGCATGCTCCAAAAGGTATAACCGCCGAGACGATGATCCGTGGAAAGAATGCATGTTGGTTGTTGTAATCTGCCCGTGAACATTTGATGTTCCCTCGTTTGACACTGTCGTCGATTCATGGGACACCCGGTATCCGGGAGCGCCCCACCATCTTTTGCACGCTCCCGCCACACTTCTCCTTTGCATCGGTATCTCAATCGAGTTACCGGAATCAGATCGCTTCCATGGCACCATTTTCGTTATCGTTGTCGTGGTACCCCTTTCTTTCCACCACGGTGACAAATGCTTCATATTGCTCTTGTCAACTTTAATAAAAATTGCATAAACTTGTCCATGTCATCCGCATCATGATAACAACAATTAAAATGTTTAAATTGTTATTGCATTAAATTGCTAAATGCACATGAGGATTTACCGGAATTGTTGTTTGATGTTTCTGGCCTCATTTAAAATGCCTAACTGTGTATTTTACTCATGTTTCACCTCTTGCCATGTTTAACAACATTTAATATTGTTGGGTACATAAACGAGAGAGAACTAAATAATTGATGTGGTGTTCCGTCAATATGCAACTCGTTGCATATTGAGCTCCACTTAACTTGTAGTTTTGTTTGTGCCCTTTGCCATGTCATGCATTTTTAAACAAGACATGCATCATACTTGGTTGTGCATCATGCCATGTTGATGTGTTGGTTGTTTACTATGTTGTTTGCTTCTTTTCGGTGTTACTTCTTCGGGTTAGTTCCGATAACATCATGTTTCTGAGGATTCGTTCGACTACGTCCGTTTGTCTTCTTCATGGACTCTTCTTCTTCCTTGCGGGATCTCAGGCAAGATGACCATACCCTCGAAATCACTTCTATCTTTGCTTGCTTAGTTGCTCGCTCTTTTGCTATGCCTATGCTGCGATACCTACCACTTTCTTATCATGCCACCCATATTGTTGAACCAAGCCTCTAACCCACCTTGTCCTAGCAAACCTTTGTTTGGCTATGTTACCGCTTTGCTCAGCCCCTCTTATAGCGTAGTTAGTTGCAGGTGAAGATTGAAGTTTGTTCCTTGTTGGAACATGGAGATGTTGTTCCTTGTTGGAATATGTTTACTTGTTGGGATATCACAATATCTCTTATTTAATTAATGCACTATATACTTGGTAAAGGGTGGAAGGCTCGGCCTTATGCCTGGTATTTTGTTCCACTCTTGCCGCCCTAGTTTCCGTCATATCGGTGTTATGTTCCCGGATTTTTGCGTTCCTTACGCGGTTGGGTAATAATGGGAACCCCTTGATAGTTCGCCTTGAATAAAACTCTTCCAGCAATGCCCAACTTTGGTTTTACCATTCGCCACCTAGCCTCTTTTTCCCTTGGGTTCCGCGGACTCAAGGGTCATCTTTATTTAAACCCCCGGGCCAGTGCTCCTCTGAGTGTTGGTCCAACCTGTCAGCTGCCGGTGGCCACCAGGGGCAACTCTGGGCTGGCCTACCCGTACCTTGGACAATCTGAGTGTGCCCTGAGAAAGAGATATGTGCAGCTCCTATCGGGATTTGTCGGCACATTCGGGCGGTGTTGCTGGATTTGTTTTACCTTGTCGAAGTTGTCTTGTAGAACCAGGATACCGAGTCTGATCGGAATGTCTCGGGAGAAGGTATATCCTTCGTTGACCGTGAGAGCTTGTGATGGGCTAAGTTGGGACACCCTTGCAGGGATTTGAACTTTCGAAAGCCGTGCCCGCGGTTATGGGCAGATGGGAATTTGTTAATATCCAGTTGTAGAAAACCTGAAGTTGATCTTAATTAAAATACATCAACCGCGTGTGTAACCGTGATGGTCTCTTTTTGACGGAGTCCGGGAAGTGAACATGGTGCTGGAGTTATGCTTGACGTAGGTTTTTCTAGGATCACTTCTTGATCATAGTTTCTTGATCGTGCTTTGCCTTCCCTTCTCGCTCTCTTTTGCGAATAGGTTAGCCACCATATATGCTAGTCGCTTGCGGCAACTCCACCTCATACCTTTTAGCCTTCCTATAAGCTTAAATAGTCTTGATCGCGAGGGTGTGCGATTGCTGAGTCCCCATGACTTACAGATACTTCCCAAACCAGCTTGCTGGTGCTGATGATGCCATTCCAGGTGACGCAACCAAGCTCAGGAGGAGCTCGATGAAGATCTTGTCCTTTGTGTTGTTCGTTCTAGTTGATCAGTAGTGGAGCCCAGTTGGGGTCGATCAGGGATCTATGTAGCATTTGGGGTAGTCTTCTTTATTTTGGTTCTGTAGTCGGACCTTGATTGTATCTGGATGATGTAATGCTTTATTCATGTAATTGTGTGAAGTGGCGATTGTAAGCCAACTATGTATCTCTTTCCCTTATGTATTACATGGGTTGTGTGAAGATTAGCTCACTTGCGACATTGCTTTCAATGCGGTTATGCCTCTAAGTCGTGCTTCGACACGTGGGAGATATAGCCGCATCGAGGGCGTTACAAGTTGGTAATCAGAGCCTTCCCCGACCTTAGGAGCCCCCTGCTTGATCGAATTAGCTGACGTCGTTGAGTCTAGAAAAATGTTTTGAGTCATTTAGGAATTATATATCGGAGAGTTTAGGAATTCTTTTTACTCCCCAGTCCCTTCATCGCTCTGGTAAGGCATCCTGACGTAGAGTTTTGACACTTATCTTCTCAAATTTCACTAATTTTTTTAGGATCACGCGGGTATCTTGGAATCGTTCTGATCGATTTGTGACGAGAACATTGTTCTTGGTGCCTCCTGTCATTTAGGGGTTGTGGCAGTGTCCCGGGGAGTTGAGCTCCGAGGTGTTGTCATCACAATTTTATCGTTGCAGTTCTGGAATACCTGAGTTTAGTTCGCCGACATCAAAAATCTCTTTTATGCGGTTATTGGTGAGATAACCTCGACGCCACCTAGTACTGGGGCGGGAGTTCGGGAGTATTGCCATAACTTGTATAACGGATGCTTTTCGAAGGTTGAGGTAGATGATTTCCGAAGGTTTCTTGGTTATGTGTTGAAGGATGGATACAACTGGATGTAGGATTTGTTAGTTTTGGGTGAGATATTATGCTTCCCCTGTATCCCCAACACCTGATTGCATAACCGGAAAATTTCGGGAGTTTATAAGTGGGAATTCAAGTAGCTCTTAGGATTTCTTTCCGACAGATGTATGATTTGAAATTGGGGTTCGACGTCTAGTGGTCCGCCTATCCACGGTTGGTTTTACAGTGGTCTCGTTGTGTCTTAAAGAGTCCTTGGCTATGCCGACTCGGGGACGCTTCGTATGTCATGTGCACTGACTTGTACATGATGGTGCTGTACGATCGAGCCCGTGTAGGCCCCACCATGAAAACTTCGAACGAAATCTCTATCATATGTTTGTTCCGGCTTATTCTGCAAGCCAATCCTTTGTTTTGTTTTGAGTTGTGGTATTCGAGTTGCTTCGACGTCAAATGTTGATTCCATACCTTTTATAAGTGGTGTTCTCGTATTCCTATGGGAGTACTAATCCTTCATGATAGTCAACATTGTCATGACAATCCTTTTCAACCGGTGTGTTTCTCTTCAAGCAGATCCGTTCATTTTCAATATCCGCAAGATTCAATCTCGGCTTTCTCAACGGTGTTCGTTTCATTCATCCCAAGTTGCCTTTGTTTTTCCCGCCCTCCCTACCTTGTTTTCTTCGAGGACTCGGAATTCTTAATCAAGTATCCTTTTATTCATATGAAGTCTCTCCATTCTTTTTCGTCAATGTTCTTATCCGGTGATTCTCAGGAAGATGCTAATGGAGCTTCAAGTTCATCATTCTTCGTTCTCTTTTATCCGATGAATTCAATTCAAGCTTTGCCAATTATATCCTTTCCTCGTTGCAAATACCTTCTCATGCCGGTGCACCTCATATTCAGTCATTTCTCGCTATTCAATTGTTCCGGAGTGCTCAAGATATCTCGAAGATTAGTGTTTCTACTCTGCATTCGTTAAAGATCTCTCGAGGATGTTCTCTCATTCAAGCCTTTTAATTCAACCGGTGAAATCTCTCTTTTTAATCATTCTAACGGTGTTTTCTATTGAGTGGGCCCTAACCCATAGGTTTTTCCCCCAGAATCTTACCTGACTCTTATTATTTTTCCGGAGCTTCTCAAATTCTTTTCTAAAGTTTGACGTAAGAATGATTTTCATCAGTCAGATGTGTTTCTCCAAGATCTCTCAATTTTCTTTTCATCGTTGGCTCAACCTCTTCGCTTTTGATTCTTTCGGAGTGTCTAAACAATTCACAGTGGTGTTTCTCGTCGTCACTCTCAACATTTGAAGACCGAAGAAGAGCTTTACCTCCATATCTTATCCGTTCTATCAGAGATTCGTGGTTCTAGTTCGAGGCCATCCTCTCATAATTGTTTGATTGTGGGAATTCTTTTCACCTATCCGGAGCAAATTCAAGAGTCTTCTCAGTTTGATTATCCAGGGTCCATCAATTCAGGTTTATTCATTCTCAGATTTCAGTTATCATTCTCCGATCTTACCGGTGCATCGTTCAAGTGATCTCTAATCAGCTCGTGAGCTCTTCGTTTTCATGTATCTAAATCCTAGCAAGCATCATCGTTCATTTGCTAATTCTTCCCGGTGTTTCTTTATTTTCTTCTTCGTTCATTTTCAATTCTTATGGTGGTTCATCCAATATTTCCTTTTCTCTTGGTATCATATTGATTTATTCGTTGTTTCAATCCTACCGGTGGATTTGTCGAAGACCTTCCCAAGTTTATGTTATATCTTCTTAATCCCTTCTACGAGAATGAGTAGTATGCCAAATCCATTGTTTGTCATCAATTTAATTGGTGAAGGATGAGCATAAGGTAATTCTTATTCTTGTTTTATCCAAGTGATTAATTCCTTACTCCGGAGGTTCATAAAAATTCTTGAATTTTCTTTTGATCATCTTTTCTTTCTCGGAGACCCAAGCTCTAATTATCACGGAGATCCATCTAAATCATTATAAGGTTTCACCTTGTGTTTTCAACTTTGATTTCTTTTCGTTATCCTTTTGTTACCGGAATTCTTTATGGAGGCTACATGATGGTTCACAAAGGATTTAATTCCTTCTCGAAGTGTTCATCGAGATTCTTTTCAGAGGAGCTGAAGTATTCTTTATCTTGCATTTTAAAGTGCAATTCTTTCAACCATATCATTCGAGGGGTATTATGTCATTCATGATAATTGAGTTCATGTCTCATGATTCACATGTTGTTAAGAATGAGGTATTTTAAATCCATCAATCTCTTCTTTGGAGTTATCTTGGGTTTATACTTCACCTAAAGCCTTCTCTAAGGTTTGTTGCTATTTAGGGTGCTTATAAATGACCCAAGTTCTTCTTTTATCCTCCCGGTGGAATAGTTTCTCGTCTCCTTGTTTTTATCAATCCAATCTCTTCCGTGAGTGGCAGGTTATCACCTCATAATTTTGGGATGTCTTCCATAAGTCCACATCAAGCTTAAGCTTTCGGTGTTGATAATCCAACAACTCCGTTCAACCTTTTCTTCGTAAGCTTTCTCTTTCAATTTTATTTGCGAGAGTTGTCATTCATCTTCTCCGTTCTTTTCTTTCCAACCATCTAGTTTTCCATTCTTTCGTTCCGGAGGCATTGTGATGTTGCTTTCTTCACTCATTATCTCGGATTGCCAGGACCATGTTCTTTTCTTGCTTATCCATTTAACTGGAGTGTCGTGCCATCTTTCCAAGTTCTCTCATCTTATCAAGTTTTCTTCCCTTCTCAACCGGAGTGCTGTCTGAGACCTTTCTTACCCCCTTGTGCCATTTTTTCAATAGTTCCAGAGGCAGAGTATTGTTGTTTTCATCAAGTATCCCCTCATCTTCTCAAATTCATGTTCAATTTCATCCATTTAAAGTCGAAGTGCTGTCCAAATTATATCAGTCTTATTCCTTCTCTATCTTGTTTAACCGGAGTGTCGTGTCCTCTTCTCAAGCTCTTTTCATCGTATCAAGTCTTGCATAACTTCTCAACCGGAGTGCTGCTCGAATTTGTTCTTCCTTGTTCCTCTTTTCTAACGGAGTGTTTTCAACTTTGTTAATCTCCGTTGTTTTCTTCTTTTCAATTTTTTCAACCTCTCAAGGTTCTTTGGTTTCACTCATTCGTCAAAGAAGCAACTTAGTTTTACCGCTTATCTTCCTCCTCCTTTTTTCCCTCCGGTGCCATTCTAGATCTCGGGACAAGATCCTCTCGTAGTGGTGGAGTGTTGTGACGCCCCGAGACCGATGTGCCAGGTGTCCTCCAGTTATTCGTTGTGTTTCTTTGTCATTCGCTTGCGTGTTGCATCTTGTCATGTCATCATTACGTCATCTCATAAATCTTTTGCAACTCAACTAAATAAATTGCATGGATCTTCGGTCCATTTAAATCGAGGGAATTCACGTGGTGATTCTCTTTATAATATATCCGCCCAATAGTAGGGAGCTATATTAAACATTTCATTGATTTGGAATTATCTTGACACACTTGCAAAATGTTTCCCCATGCCTTTGTCCCATGCATCATCTCCTTCTCCTTTCCTTCTAGTTCTTTCTTTTGTAAGTGCCACTTTCCCCTTATCTATTAATGTTCATTCTTTTCCTATAAATTCTCGACCATGCCTTCAACCTCTCTGTCAGATTTCAGATCCTTTGGAGTTGTTTTGGTTAGGTTCAAAAATGCCTCAAGTTTGAATGATATTTAAACTTGTTTTATTTTTCTACCTACAAATATATCCAAGGCAATTCTATCAAATAGAGTATAGTTCTAGGAGATTGAGGATACTTTATTATCTGAAAAAGTCCTCTTCTAGTCCCTGGCCTTTTCCTTTCATTGAAACTGTTTATTTATATAAACAGAGAGTGTAGAGAGGAGAGAACGTAGCCCACCAATTTGGCCTAAGGCCCAGCCGCCGGTCTCCCTAGGCGCGGCCTCCCTCTCCTCTAGGCCATTTTTCCCCGCTTCCCACCTGGGCCTCCCATCTCCAGTGCCGGCCCTTTTGACCCTTAGGCCCAGCCGGCCCTTGCCTACATAACCCTAGCCGACGGGGAGCCCGATCCCCATCTCCTCACGATCTCCTCTCCCCTCGCGCCGCCAGAGAGAGACCCGCACGCCCGAACCACCATCTCCTTCGATCCCATCTTCCTCCCGCAGCCTCTCCCTCTCGATCCCTCTTCACCTCCTTGCCTCCCTGCCGCATGGCTCAGCGCCAGCGTCGCTGCTGCTTTGTCGCCCGTGTCGCCATGGTCCTCCTTGTGCCTCTGCTTCTTCACCTGCGGCTCCGCCGCCCCATGCCCACGTCGCCGGCCACCAACAGGACGCGTCC